>NC_092646.1:40997826-41319076 GCF_039555335.1 Amphiura filiformis
CATCTTGGATTTCAGGTGTCCTAGACCTCGGACAACCATGAAACCCCCTTTATTCAATCAGAAAGCCTTGATTATGTGGGGATAGACACCTTAATGACCCTTATAGGTCAAGCAGATTCCGAATTATTGTCATTTCATCTGGCGAATATGATGATTATGGTTGCTATTGGCGGCCATCTTGGATTTCAGGTGTCCTAGACCTCAGACAACCATGAAACCCCCTTCATTCAATTAGACAGCCTTAATTTAGTGGGAATAGACACCTCAATCACCACTCTAGGAAAAATAGTTTCAGAGTTATTGTCATTATACCTGATTCATAAGTACATTTTGGCGGCCATTTTGAAAAACGGCCATATACAGAGTTTGCCCGGGTTTGGAATTTTCCACCTAGTAGAATTTGAAAGACCAATGCATACCCTACTCGAATCAACATTCAAACTTTCTTCTTGAGAAATTGTATACGGGTCTGTAGGACAGGGCCAGGACTATATGATAGGTAGTTTTAAACAATGTGGGTAATCGAAGTGGTAGAAATGATTACATAATAGAATATCTCCTTGACTTTTTGAAAGTCAGAACTAAGCACTGACATAACAACATCATTTACTAGAAATCGTGACTGCAGCTCAACAGCTTCAACCCCAATTCACATTGGAAGAGCGTATTTTTATGGTTGTGACATTCGGTAGCACATGGAGTCAAGCAGAAACATACGATTGTTTATAGCTCATTTTCAAAACTCACATCTTCCATCAAAGCATACAATTACATATAACTATGAAAAGTATGTAGAATTTGTTAACAGAAATGATGGTAATAGTGGTCGCCCCAGAACAGCTAGAAGCCCAGCTGAACTTAATTTCACAATTTTATTGTTTTGTACTTATGGATGCAAAGACTGTTCTAAGTTTTACCAATAATATCTTAAGGATATGAAAAATTACTTTATTTATAAGGTTGTTTAAAGAACTTTCATGGCTTCATTTATAGATTTTATTTTATTCATGTTAATTACATGAAGAAACACAACTTATAATTCTTTTGTGTCAGTTCTTTGATGTTTAATGCACGATAACATATCTACGCGGTTCAAACTTGATATGCGCAAACATGGCAAAAGTGGCCCAACACGTTTTCTGGACGATTTAATTAATCGGACATAACTTTTGAACCCAAGCTAGCAAAGAAACCAACTAAACGTCTTCTTTTAGCCACGATATAACTAATTGTATTGCATAACATTTGTGCCATAACTCTTTTAGTTTATTCCTGAGAAGTCAAAATGCAATTGTATAAATTTTATTGTTACACCCTGTATTTCCTACATGATATGTTTTTAAAGCAAACTACCTTTATTAATCAAGTTGAAATACAATACAGAAGATAACAGAAGGTGTGGACGTTTGAAACCGAACCCAATCATTTGACACCTCATATATTATATACAAATTAACTAAAATGCGGGGCTAAAATGTTGGTATGATTTTGTCCCATGCAGGCCAAGGCGTGGGTGTGCATGGGGTTGGTGGCCTACATCACAACCTAAAAGATTTAAACAAAATATTGGTTTACAACCCAGTCAATAAGTATATATTGTCGCAACCCCTTCTCATCACTCCAAATTATTAGAAGTCACATGAAAGCTCTATACTTCTGGAATGAAATATATAACTTACCCAAAATTTTCCACAAAGGTTTCACAAAGACCCAGGTTGCAGTTAAGTCTTTGCATGGGATGATGATCACAACTGCTGCCCTAGAAAAGAACAACAACAGTTGAATTTCATTGGAGTAGAAACCTATTCAGTAAAAAGTTTGTCATGGGCTGAGGTTGAACATACAGGCGAGTCATTGGTTTGTCTATGTGGTGAAACATTTTTACATTTTATGGCCAGAGTTTTGGATTGGACAGTTTCTACATTTTGCATTATTTTACATTTCAAATTTTGATATTTGGCTCATGCAGTGTATCCCTTTCACAAGTATTATCATAAGGAAAAGTAGCAACGATAGTGAGTTTTCATTCATTTTACCTCATTAGCTTGGCTTACAATGACCAAAATACTTTCCTGACAGTTGTTACTAATAATATTTTTATGAAACTTGGCAACCAAATAACCGAATTAAAATATGACCGAAATTGTATGGCAAGGGCTTTGTATGTTTTCACATTGGACTCATGTGATTTGACGAAGAAGAAAGTAAAAAAGTTTAGGTACTGCATAATAGCATGTATATTGAAAAAAAAATTAATTTAGGACCATGGAAAAGTCATCTAATAATCTGTTTTAAAAGTAAATGATTTAAATTTTCTCAGTATTTGTCCCTTTATGAGGCCATCTTAATTAAAAGTTCGTCTCAAAGTCCTTCCCCAGTTGAAAACCTAATGCAGAATGCGGTTTTTTTAAAGGATTTTTTTTTACTTTGTGTTTTTTTAATCTGTTGGACAAGCTTTATGACAAGAATAGACCCATTTTAATCGTCAAGGAGGTTTCATTGTGGTCAAGATGAAGAATTTTATTGAAGTTTATGATTTAGAGACAATTTAGGCTGTGGCTGACAATGTTAGACATGATATTTTTGTGTGGTGGAATTGGAAAAAAATAAAACAGTGAAAAAAAAATTAGTTCGATCCAGATGGATGAACGTGCAAAACGCGGGTGATTTTACTAATGGCCCGCTTTGACATGTTTGAGACAAAACTATCAAATTAAGATGGCCTGATCCATTTCTGAAGTAATAAAAGTTGCCTTTCCAATTTATACAATTTTACAATCCAACATAAAATCAAGAAAATGTTTAACCTGGTGCCAATTTCATAATGGATTTTTATTAGATCGTAGTTTCACAAAGATTGTATTCGTCATTTTCAATTAGAATTACTTTGTATCTAAAGTTGACAAGAAAACTGATCAAGTTAGGTAACAAAACAATTATATAAGTTCCTCTTTGTAAACATCCGTTCATATTATTCATAAGATAATGTGTACAAGATATGTAGAATTTTAAAATGGTAACAGAACTTTTTGGACACCCCTATAAGACTTAGTCGACGAGTAGGACCTGTTTTTTCTTAGTTACCAACTATACTCTGATCGCTCAAGGATGATTAACCACAAAACTCCACTAACCGCCCCTCCCGAGGGCGGCGCGGTCAATGGACTTTCGCGATTCGTCTTTCTTGTGCCATGTGAGATAGTGATCATAGTGTGAAATGTGTATAGTCTGGTAACTTAGAAAAAAAGGTCCTACTCGTCGGATTAATAACTATAGACTTAAATTCTTAATAATTAATAAATGGTAATATAAATGCAATCACTTTAATTCTTTTATTTTGAGTACATGTTTGAACAAATCATTTAAATTGAAGTAAATTTTTAGTTACAGGCCAAATAGGGATTGCCCTGTGTATGGGGTCGCCAAAAAAGGCAAATTGTGAGTGATGTAAAGTCAAACAAATTAGCCTAGCCTGTTAATATTTGAAAGTATTGTAACCCCATGCTTAGCTAGAGGTCTGTTATATTGCATTAAAATAGCTTTTGTATCATATTGCTATTGGTTCCAGACTATATTTGCTAGACAATATAGGAAGTGATACCTGAAATACCTGAAACATCTCAAGGTAAGACACTGAATATAATTTACATTTGCATAATCAGACATGTCAACTTCGTAAAACACAAAATCATATTATCAATAAAAATCCATACTGCCGATTCAGTGAGTTGACGGTGGCAGATTTACACTTTTGCAAGAGAGATTGTGAAAACGATACTTATTAACATGCCTCACCAGTGGCTGGACTGTAGACCTTTCTGGTCAAGCTATCAGACAGTGAAGCAGTACTCAGGTTACAGGTTTACATATTTTAATTGCAGCAGCATATGCAAGAACTACGTTTTGTGAAAGAAAACCACACATCCATATTTTGATGTTTATTCCATACAAAATATGGTGAAACCATACTGGCAGGCCTGTCTGCAAAATGCTTTTGTGAAGCTCGAAATATGAATGAAAGTACCTTTAGTGTACTGGAGTTTTACTTGGTAGCCATTTTGTGGAAAATTGAATGAATTACACAGATATTTGTTACTTAATGAGGCAATTCACCAAAGACTAAAAATATAAATCAAAAACAAAATGCGCCAATGATTTTTCAAAACTGATCCCGGAAAATGTTAAACAATGTACTTACCAAGGTGGATGTTAGAAATAACTTGATATGGTTTGGATCCTCCAGAAAGATAGACACACATTCAAAAACAAAACACTGCAGAGTTTTTAATTTTAGTTATCGTTTCAATAGCGCTCTGATTCTGTATGATCCCAACTTTACAAAATTTGAGCTACAGGTAGAAAACAGGTGTTGTCTTGATGAAGAGACGAGATGCGACTGATCCCGCACCTACAGACATCGATTATTTATGGGCAACCTGATACCACTGAACCAATGAACCACAATGGGCTATTCCAGTTGAATTCCATATACCACCTATGGAAGACATGACCTTAATCGTACACATAGGGAGTGTGAATTTTAAATGGGATTACCTAAATGGGTGACTCTATTCGAAATTCACACTCCCTGTGTAATAGAAGCACATGTATTCCATATAGGGGGTGTATGGATTTCAACTGGAATAACTCAATATTTTCTGCAAAAACATACACCCTGGAATAAAAAGTCCAGGGTATATGGTGGAAATGACACCCATGATTTATAGCTGATCGCCTGATGAGGAGGGAAGGGATATGATATTGGTATACAGAATGTAGTTAAAGCCATAATGTAAAATCTTTTTGAAATAAAATTGGTATTTTATTATTACGGTGAATTATGCAATGCAGTACTTTTTGCCCAAAATAGGGTTTCTGATATTTTTTGGTTCTGCTAGTGGGGGCCAAATCCCAAGTTTGGGAAAGGTAAATGCTCCCATGCCCCGACCCCCATGTCTCCCTTGGCGCCACTGCATCGGCAATATGTAGTAGATAAAGGGTGAGAAACAGACCATTACTATAGATAATTGGTGTCTTGTTGAGGTATGGTGAGCATGTTAGTCGCTCGAAGGCGAGACCCCGAAGGGTCGAGCCTTCCGAGCGACTAACATGCGAACCATACCTCAACAAGACACCGATTATCTATGGTGATGGTCTGTTTTGAACCGTTTATCTTACATATACGGCGAGCAAAAATAAACGAATTTGTTGTAAAAGTGTATTCCTTTTCCAAAAAAACAAAAAACAAATGGAAAAAACTGTATGTATTATTATTTTGTAAAAGTTGTGGGGTTTTTTCCCAAAAATAAAAATACCTCGAGATAGTGTAATATTCTTCCCATGTGTCTGCGTGCGAGTCTATTTAATGACAAATGCAAGTGATTTTATCAAGTCAATACAGAATTGATATCAATTGACAATTGTATTTGAAGTGGTTTGGTAGGTTATTCACTTGCTTTAATCCGCTGGAGTTTATTCACCCCGTGACCATTGTTATTCAAATGATTAATGAATAATGCAAATTATATAGAGTTTTCAACGTTTTGACTGCCATCTGTTTCAACACCATGAAATTTATATCTTAGAAAACTGTGAGTATAAGCAGATATTTGTAAGACCTGGTAACGTTGTGTCCAATGGTGCTCCCCATTATGGGTAGGTCACAGTAAGGCTTTGCACCCCAGCCTCTTGACTTGTAATGAGTACCGCAGGTTAGTTTGCGAAGCTCCCCTGGTCGGGTAGTATCCCGGGGGTTCTTGCCTAGCAGCTAATTTGCATGGACCGTTGAGCGTTTTTGGGTTGGGCAAGGATAAAGGCAGATTCCCTTCTAAAAACCAATGGCAAGTTTATATTCATGTACTGAGTTTACATTAAACGAAACGGGTTACTTTTATTTATGAATATTTAAAATTTAATTTGCATAAATCTAACTGAGCACCAGTGGTGTTATATGAATTACTGTTATACGGACTGCAGGCGCCCTCTATAATTTTCTCTTGCCATTTAACATTTATTTAAATCGAGCTGTAAATGCATTTTTTCCAAAATTCTATCTGAGACTAGTAACCAACTCGGATTCTACATGTGTGTTGTGATCCTTTCCATAGTGTTTCTAGAATGTCCATGGTATTCCTTTTGTTTAGCTCGCTGCCCGAGACCGTTATCTTGAGCTATTATGTTGATAACGGTCTCTGGGCAGCTAGCTACCTCCATTACTCTAGGTAATGGTCGAGGCAACGAACCTCAAACAAAAGGAATACAATGGATAATCTGTGAATAGAACAGGGCTAGACGTATATTACTGGATATTGGTTGGATCCTCAAAAAAGGTAGACATACATTCAAAACGAAGCAATGCAGAGTTTTTTGTTTAAATTGTCGTTTTAATAGTGCTCTGATGCTGAATGATCCAAATATACACAATTGGAGTAACACGTAGCAAACATATGCCTTGTCTTAATGAAGAGACGAGGTGTGAAATGATCACGCAATTACAGACATTGGTTATATAAAGGCAAGCTGGTCTGCTAATCCAATGCACCATAACCCGTTCTGTGAAATTACACCCACGATGATATATGGGGGAGGCAACATTAATGATATCGGCATACAGAATGTAATTAAAGCCATAATGTGTGATCCTTTAAAATGATATTGGTTATTGTAACCGTACACCACGAATGAGCCGTAAAGTCGGCCACCGGTAGGGTTTAATTAACTTGCGCAGTAACAAAAACCGAACAATACCGATCTGATCAGTTTATGGTGGATTATTTTCTTATTTCAGTCAAACAATCACCGTGCATATATTTATTGATTCCGTGCAAATAACTTGAGCTATGGTTACTTTCTAAGTTTATGAGGCTTCAGGCATTTCAAGCTTCACAATTTTCAAGTGCAGCATAAGCATTTATTTTATAATTAAATAAAGACATGTGTAGCTTATTCAAAGAAAGCAAATCAAGTAGTATATTCTTAACTTCAGATATTGGGCTATTCCAGTTGAAATCCACACAACCCCTTTGGAAGATTTTGGAAATATGTTCCATAGGGGATTATGTTTTTCAATTGTCATTGGTCAGGGTTAATCATTTTGAAACTCATAGTCCCCCTCATGGCGTCAATCCCGGAGTGACAGGGGGGACGTTTCCCCAAAATTACCCTTTTCTTGTTCTTTTCAGCCACTTTTTTGACAATTCAGGCCGAATGCCCCCACCCCCTCCACATTTCAAGACGGATTGGCACTAATGTTTCCTTGTATTATTACCTTTATCTTCCACAGCTGGAGTGAGTATTTCAAATGGAAGCTAACCAATTGTCTATTCTGTTCGAAACTCATACTCCCTCTGTGGAATGGTTTAGCTCACAGCGGCTGTGTCGATTTTAAATGGAATAGACCATGAACAGAAGTAAAGTTTGAGTGTATATGTGGATTTCCACATAAGCAGAATTGCGAAAAGAGTGTCCATTGCAGCTGATCAATGGCATTCTGCACAAGATGCGCCATAAACTTCCTTGTGCTTTAGGCCACACTTCAGCTTTTTTTAAAATACGTTCTTGATTAAATGTGTTAGCAGCCCATTGTTCAAAATTAATAGCAATCTTCAATATGTTACCAGTATCCAAATAGCTTTAAGATCATTGCGCGTTGATTTACTATACTAGAATGATGTAAGTATCAAAGATCACTGCATTTTGAAATTGCTTACTGGGATAATAATAATAATAATAATAATAATATTCACGTCCCCTCCCGCTTCCTTTTTTGAGGTTTCTTCAGTTATTTTTTTATTTTTTGAAATTCAGTTATATAACTTTTCAAAAAATATGTCTAGGAAGTAGAGATGCGTTCTACAGTCTTGCTAATATACAAGAAACACTTTTGGAAGGTTTTGTGATAATCAGAGGGGGGCTACCTCTCAGAACAACAAATAAAAAGAGGCCTCCTCCTTTTTCCAGGCATTATTCTATGAGCTAAAACAGCTCTAATTATGGGTATTTACACCGATTTTGCAATAAAAAATAGAAAATAAAAAGCCCCCTCGTCCTCCTTTTTTTTCAAAAACCCGGACGTGAAACATGATTTTTATTTTACTTGGCCTAATAATAATAATAATAATAACAATAATAATAATAATAATAATAATAATAATAATAATAATAATAATAATAATAATAATAATAATAATAATAATAATAATAATTACAAAAATAATAATAATATATAATAATAATGATAAACCATGTTTATATAGCGCCTTACACCAAAGTCTATAAGTGCTTTTACAAACTTGACATTTAGTGTGGAATATTTTTTCGCAAAATTCCAAGACTGGTCTGGATGGGGCTGCATAAACCGCATGGGCCAAATATCAATTGGAGTGTGTCGGGAGATGATGTAAAATAATTGTTTGATAGAAAATGTGCTTTCCATGAGTTTACATTATGGCGCTGATAATGCAGTGAATTAGCTTAAAATCGCGGATTTAAGGAGACTGAATTTGAGTTTTGAGGGGGTAAAATCTCCGAATTTTAGCAAGTACCTTGGCGAGTACCTTACCTGTACACAAAGAAACAGCGTTAGTTCATTGGGCAACCAGGAATCCGCGCAGTTGTTTTTGTACCGTAAGTTTATTATAATATTTGACCCCAGGTGGCCTTCAAACTTTCTGAGTACGTATCACTTTTGAGCGCCATATTTTTAAGCTCCCCCCATTTTTCAAATGTTGGTATATTGAAAGTGTATCTCAGCTATGACGAATGCCAATTGCTGACGAAGTTTAGGAAATATCACCTCAAACCCGAATAAAGTTGATAATAACAGAACAATGTTGCATAAAGTCCGAAATTGTGTCCCCTCACCCCACAAAACTCAAATTTATCCTCCCTAAATCTGCTATTTTAGCTAAATTCACTACATTATGAGCACCATAATGTAAACACATGAAAAGCACATTTTCTATCAAACAATTATTTTACCCCACCCGACACACACCAAATAATAATAATATTTAGCCCGTGCGGTTTATGCAAACCCATTCCAAACCAGTCATGGAATTTTGAGAAAAAATATTCCATACAATATGTCAAGTCTGTAGAAAGATACATAGAAAAAAACCCAAGAAAAACATTGCGTAATTTTAAATATATAAGTTTTAAAATGATTTACAGTCTGAGAGTTTTTCAAATGTAATGGTAAGCTGCTCCAAAGTTCAGCATGTTCAGTGGCAGCAATAGAAAATGAGCGGTGCCGATGACCATAGGTGATGAGCTGGTTAGTCGAAATTGTGCAGAAGATCGAAGACTACGTTGAGGCGTACAATATTGTATATATCAGTGAGTTCTTGAAGGTGACAGGTGCAAGATTGGTTTTGGGGTTTGAGAGTATAGGCGGATATCTTGGTAAATTCTTGCTCGATTTTCACGAAAAATGCCAACAGGGTGTCAAATGAGAATGCAAAGTCCAATTAACAAAACAATATTTCAGAATGAATCCAAAATTATCAGGTTGTTGAACAGCAAGGATGAATATAACTGACGAGTTTCATTTTGTGTCTGGTGTATATAATGCGGTATTTCACAGATAGGCAATGCAAATCATGGCGGATTCAGTAATGTGGTCACGTTTAAGCGAAATTAATCTGGTCGCAGAATTGTGAAGTCGTTGGAGCATGGTGATGTGAGTTCGGAATGCCATAAAGTAGACTACATTGCAGTGGTCATCATGGTCCTATATTTACCAGGTAAACCGTTTACAAATCTTTACGCCGCGTTCAACTATACATAATCAATAATTATTGATATTTCTGTGTCTCCTTCTACAGTTCAGTTTTATTTCGCTACACACCATAACAAGTATATAATACAGTGCAGTATATCATTTATATTACTATAAAACAAGTATATGATACAGTGCAGTATTTCATTTATATTATTACAGACAGGTATAAATAGAAATTTTAGAGAATTGTAATGATCAAAATTTAATAACTATGTTACAATTAAACAGTGTCAAAAATGTAATAAATATTGGCATTTATATTTATACAGCGCCTAAGTATCAAAGCGGTTTACATTTATTCTGCTGTCGTTAGAATGTGTCAGTTGCCATACAATGCCCAAGGCATCATGCTCATGACCTGTGGGCGGCGCTCAATGGACAATATTCATACAGCTCCCCATTTGACCCCTGGGTAGTAAGAGGCAAGTGAGGTAAAGCGCCTGCTCAAGTGCACAACACGATGGCACCGCTGGGGGTCGAACTCGCAATCCTCCGATTGTAAGGCAGAGCCCGTACCGCTGCGTTACCGTACCACACTGTAAAATAGATCTATTCCAAAAGAGTAGCTATACCTTACTCGAATATAAGTTTATATGTCCTGATAAAAACAATTCCTAAAATTTTAACTAACTTTCAGCACAACAAGTTCAACTAACCTTGAATTTTCGACGGTGACATACATCGTCATCAGAGGTCAATGATGTTGTGATGGACTTACCCTTTTGTGATGGACTTGCCCTTTAGTTGACCAAAAGTCGCTATTGATAACAAAAGGGCAAGTCCATCACAACATCATAGGACCTCTTCTGATGGAGATGTGTGTCGCGCATCGGAAATTCAAGGTTAGTTGAATTGGTTGCCCTGAAAATCAGTTTAAACTTTTAGAAAAAATAACTTTACCAATATACGAGTTGCAATGACAAGATGCACCACTGATCGCCTGGTATGTTCTCTTTTCATAAAGTAGGAAGGAGTTTTAGTTGCTTTCAAATAAGTTGTAAAAATCTTCATAGTTTCACATTCATAATTCACATTGTCGTGTTTGTTGCTATGTGAACTATGACGATAATGATCAGAAAATATCATCTCGTTTAATCTCTCGTTTCATATGAAGACCTGAGCGCAAGAAGACCGTTAGTCCACTTGGCCCCTCAACATGTATACACTTACGTTACGTATAGTTTCTTAGGGTTTTATAATGTGTAATACATGTTCCAGGGTGAAAACATCATGAAAGGTTGTGAAAGATTTGTTTTGGCCCCTGAACATGTATAAAACATTACCAAACTATATGAAACTATACGCAACTTTAGTGTATACGTGTTGAGGGGCCAAGTGGACTTACTGTCTTTTTACACAGGTTATTCATACACAGACTGCAAAACCTCCTGCAAAACCTCTTCGGAAAAGATTCGTTAAAATCGTTCAAGAAATAAAGACAAAACCCAAGGTACATGCAAATTCAAAAGTTGCAATTTGCTCCATTGCATGCTCTATTGAGTTTTAATGAAATCAAATGTGTTTTCATTGATTAAAACATGAAGTGCAACTTTTTATTTCGTAACTTCCTTCGATTTAGATCCGCGTTTCTTTAATTCTCAACCAACATAATATGCACTGGCTGCTTGGGTGTTCGTTGTTGTTGTTGTTGTTGTTGTTGTTGTTGTTTTGGAGTATTTGTTTTCGGAAAAGCAGGGGTAAACCTATCTGATACCTTAAAGAAAGGTGACCTGATTGGAAAATGGAATTCTTTAAAATCGACTTATGACATAAAATGTCGTCCCTTTCAAGCATTCATGCAAAAAGAACACGTAAATGTTTCTTGCAAATGAGACTAATTTCTTTCTGGAATTGCTGACATTTATATAGCGTGATAATCATGATAATATAGTCTACAGTAATTTTGTTAATGATATTCATGTAATAAATTGATATCAAATGAGAGATCCTATTTTTCTCATTAACATACTGAAATTAGGAACTCCAAATCGGTTTATTTAGTCGAATTAGTTTTAAACGTGGTATACCACAGTAAGATTAATTCAACAGTTTTTTTGTGATTTTTTTGTGTGAAAATTTATGAATCTGGAACGCCAAATTTAATATGTTAATGAGGAAAATATGAGCTTTTCATCTGATACCAAAATCTGCATTTTAATGGGGTAAAGTGAAGAGACGCGGCTGTCAATCTTTTGAGGTATGTATCATATCATATGGAAAGGTTTCTATACAAAAACGATTCTCTTATAAACCATCTATGCACGGTTTCCACCTCGATACATCTGAGCACACATTTTCGTCCAAGAGCTGCCAAGCAAGCAGTGAATTATCTCCACACAGTCTTTGATTACATTACACAGTTGAGTGCATAGCATCATAAGAGCTGTGGAGCTTCTAGCTGGAAAATAGGCCTCTGTGATTGGTTTTTGTCGAAACCGCAAGTGTTCCCTTCATCCAACCAGATTGTTTTTATTAAAGGAAAGCTAGTAAATAATTCTCCCTAAAAACACTTTTCGTCGTTAGGTCAACAGATAACGCTATTCAATGTTATAGCAAGGCGAATGTGGTAAATCTGTTGAAACTACCTATCCAATATTACATTTTTGACCAAAATGTAGGTTTTAAATGTCAAAACCTTAAGATTTCCTTACAATATTTGTCAAATTTGATGTCATTAAATGATAAGGCCATTTATATTGTCCATACTAGCGTCATTAGAATGAGCAATTGCCAGATACTCTTTTCGCCTGTTTTGTCATACGGTTATAAATTCAATGAACTATGATTTTGCTAAAGAGCGCTTACAAATTGACATGTAATTATGATAAAATCACTTTGTAGGTTTGGTTTTCTCATACTGATCTGCTATCATACTTGCAAGGGTATAAATCAATGGATTAAGAGCAGAATTAATAGGTAGTATCAAACCCACCGTCCAAGAATACATCTCTGGTCCAACTGAAAAAACACCACACTGCACCAACAAACAGACAAACGCCAACGGCACCCAGCAGCAAAAGTCCGTCAACACAACACCCGACATTTTCAAAGCCATTTGCATTTCTCTACTTTTCGCTGTACTCTGAACCGTTTTAGATGAAGCTGACGCAATTTGGAATATCCGAATATAGAATACAACTATTGCGATGAAACATGTCGTGTTTACGCCTATAAAGACAACGATTGAAATATAGCTAGCTAATTTGTGGCCAGAAACCAGCGCCATTTTATAATAAATGTCAATGGTATCCGCGCGACTTGCAATAATCCACATTCCGTAAACCAAATGAAAGTTGGATGAGTCAATATCACGAATTTTACTGGAAAAACTATTATTATAGTCGGGTACATAATTTACAGCATACTTATAAGTCTGTGCCTGAAGTAATTCCAAATTATCAACTGTTTCCACTCTCCTGACTATCGGTAGTCCAATACATACTTCTGATATATCGTAGAATCCAGGAAAGTAAAAGTTATCTAGCACACTTGGGATAACAGAGATTGTCACAGAAACCAGCCAACAGATGAACACACAGATTTTCATCCGTGTGCTGCCTAATCCACGATTAATCCCTAACGGATATCGTACAGCTAGATATCGATCTAATCCGATTAGTGCAACTAAACCTACCGATGCTTCACTTGAAAGAGTTGATAATCCTGCGGCTGTTTTACACAGTATTCCTTTAATCCAATCAGATGAGAAGTTTGGAAAATATTCCCCGTAATAGGCATCTGCTGATGCTAAAATAAGCAGATCAACACCCATTAAGAAATCAGAGAAAGCGAGGTTTAAAATCAAGACATTTTGTACCTTGTTACCCATTTTAAAGACAAATCGACTACAGAGCACACACATATTGAATACTATAGTTACCAAACAAACAGACCACATAGTTACACGAAGAAATGTATTAGGTACAAGCCGTTTACAAGTCAAGTACGACGGGCGTGCATTAATCGAAATACAATTAACATAATCACTCATAAAACAACACGATGAATACTCATCTACAATATATGTTACGTTAGCAACCGTATCAAAGGAATTTGGATCCAACAACTGGAGTGGATTGTTTCGTAAATCGTAAATGATATGTTTCAATGTGTCACCAGGAATAACAGTTTGAATATTATTATTAGACAGATTCAGGGTTTTTAAATATGTCGAATATTGAAATAGTTCTTCGTTAAATACTGTAAGGTTGTTGTGTTGGAGTTCCAATAAAACAATATTTTTCAATCCGACGAAACATTTGGCAGCAATAAAGTTAATTTGATTGAAAGAAAGGTTAAGGGTTTTTAAACTATGCATGTTATCGAATGCATTGGTCTCAATATGGGTTATTCTGTTTAAACTCAGAAAGAGAACTCGTAAATTGTACATACCTGTAAAAGAAGTAACATTTGGGATCATATTAATGCGATTATTCTCTAATCTAAGCACTTCCAAATCCCTCAAGTATTCAAATCTGTC
Source organism: Amphiura filiformis (assembly GCF_039555335.1). Taxonomy (NCBI): domain Eukaryota; kingdom Metazoa; phylum Echinodermata; class Ophiuroidea; order Amphilepidida; family Amphiuridae; genus Amphiura; species Amphiura filiformis. Next base: position 41,012,088 of record NC_092646.1, read on the forward strand.
AAATATTGTGTTAGAAAGTAAATTATCCTCAAGTTCAATATATACGGAATTTAAAAGACCGGGCATTTGGGTTAGCAGATTGTGTGCTAAGTTTAGATATTCTAACAATATTAGCGGCATTAAGATATCCGACGGTACACTACTAATCTGATTGCAGCAAATGAACAAAATACGTAATTTTGTTGTCACATGAAACAAATCGTCCACAAGATACGTCAAGTTATTATTAGAAACAGAAAGAACATCTAGCTCCGAACAATTATAAAATAATCTATCAGGAATGTTTTGAATTAAATTTTCAGCGAACTCTAATTGATTCAGATTAACAAGAGTTTCAAATAATTCAGTAGGTAACAACGTCAATCGATTCGCAAAAATTGCCAGGGAACGTAGAGCAGTGTTTGTAGCAAAAACGTTTGAAGTTAAGACGGTTAGATTGTTACCAAAAAGATTCAGAGCCTCCAACATGATCAAACCTTGAAATGTATCATTGTTTACGGACGACAAGAAGTTCATTTGAAGACTAAGTTGTATAAGATTCGTCAGCGAATTGAATAATCCATTAGGTAAATACACTAATTCATTATTTCCCAAACCTAACGTCTGTAAGTGTACGAGAAACTGGAACACATTTCCAGGTAAGCTTGAAATCTTGTTAAATGAAACTTCAAGAAGCGTCAAATCCACCGTCTTGTGAAAGAGTCTAACTGGCAAATGAGATAGTTGGTTATCATGGGCAACTAAATACTTTAATTTATAGAGATTTTGCCTTTGCCATGATGTATTTGAACTGTGTGTGAGATTCGATAAATGTAAAATTTCTAATAATGAGGTCAAATCATTACTATCTATAGTAAAATACAATAGGTTGTCAAGGCTATCAAAAAGACCATCCGGCAAGCTTGTGAAGCGGTTATAATCTAAATTTAAATCTGTCAATTTTAGAAGATTGTCAAAAATACCAACGGACAAATTCGCAAGTAAATTATGTTTCAAGATAAGTTTTTGTAATTCCGTAAGATTGGTGAACAAATCTTGTGACAAGTCGACTAAGTTGTTGAAGCCCAAATCAAGATACACTAGAGCCGTAAGGTTCTCAAAAACACCATGTTGCAACTCTTTGATGTTATTATAAGGCACGTGTAATTCAACTAGTTTGGTGTGGCTGCTGAATACACCTAATTGTAATTCACTGATTCTGTTATGGCTAAGAACCAACTTTAGCAGGCTCTGGGTTAAATTGAAAGTACCACTTGCGATAAACTTCAACTGGTTTCTATCTACGAAAAGAATTTTTAAATTTTCCAAATTCAAATCAGGTAATTGAGTCAAATAATTATCGGTCAAATCCAGGAAATGTAAATTACTATATTGACCTTCAAAAAAGTCAACAGGTAAATTGTGGATTTGATTTGAACTTAAAAAGAGTTCAAACAATGGTGTAGTGTTTTGAAATGTGTTAAAGACCCCTGTTTCTAAAACTACCAAGTTGTTATTCGACAGGTCCAGTGTAACAAGTTGCACAGCGGAGTTAAAGAGGCCTCTTTCTATTGACGTTAGCATGTTTCCAATAATATGTATTACACGCAGGTTTTGTGAATAAAAATGTGGTAGCTGTGTCAATTTATTGTAAGACAATATCAGCAACTTCAAGTTTTCAAGTCTTTCGAAAATGTTGTGTGGTAAGTATCTGATTTGGTTAAAGGCTACATCTAAATATTCCGACAATCTACCAAATACACTTGATTGACAAGAAATAATATAGTTGTTATGTAAATATAAATGAGTAATCTTTGTATTGAATTCAAAATTTGTATCTGTAAGGACAGTCAATCTGTTGTGCTGCAACGTTAGGAACTGTAAATTAACAAGGTCATCAAAAATACCATCAGGCAATGATTTGATTTCATTGACACTCAGATGGAGACCTGTCAAATCTGTTAAATTACTGAATGCGCCTAATGTTAAGCCAAATATGCCACAATTGGACAGGTGAATTAACGTCAGATGTGGAGTGAATATTTTCGCGGGGATATAATCAAAAATAGAATTATATCTCATATCGAGTTCCAAAAGGTTAAGAAGGAAAGAGAATTTGCCAGTTGATAAGGATGAAATTTTGTTCCTTCTCAAATACAAGTATTCTAAATTCGTCCAAGACTTAAATAAATCGATATGCAATGATGTTAGGTTATTGCCAATCACAAATAGTTCTATCAATTTATTTAAGCCATTGAAAGTTGTTTTGGGCAATATGTTCAATGTGTTATGACTTAGATCTAAATAAAGGAGGTTTGTTAAGGATGATAGAACCCCGGATAACAACGTATGCAGGTTGTTATGGTCCAATAATAGATATCTTAGTTTTAATTGGTGCTTAAAAACTCTATCAGGTAGTACTGATATCTTGTTCAGACCTAAGTCTAAATATCTTAGCTTAGAAAGACCGCTAAAAATATCTTTAGGCAAGAGGGCAATTCTGTTTTTATGTAATACCAATTTTCGTAAGGATAGGTAACACCAAAACGCATCAGGTTCAAGGACGTTTATATTTTGCTTCGCAAAAGAGAGTCCGGATGAAGTAACATCGCATATAAGTAAATTCGTTTGACTTTGGTTAATATCAACACATTCCGTTTTCCATTCTTTGTGACCTAACGTACAGTTACAAGTCTTTGGACAGAACACTACATCAAATGTTTGTACATATATTCTCATATATTCATAACCGATAAGCCTCCTAGACGTATATGTAAGATAATCCAAGACCGGATTTAGATAAACTTCAATAGGTGTAATACTACACTTGTTATCATCGTCATAACGAGGGTTTGTATGAAAAATTGTGACCTTGAACTCCAACTCGATCCTTGCAAGTAATATTTGCATAGCATCACCGACCAAAGTTATTGCGCATTTTGTAAACGGAAATGAAATGAACTGATAGGTGTTGGATCCCCGAACAACCTTGTTGACCAAGAAGTAAGAGTAATTATTATTAGCGTTAACGTTTGTGATATCAATTCTAAAAAAGGATTCACTGGTGACCAGGAATTTCTCCGATGTGACCAATGGCGCCATGATGAGCATGATGCATTTTCCATCTGTCGCAGCGTGAAAATTCTCAGTTGCATTAAAGGGCAAACCATACGTTCCTTCACAGCTATTTTGAGGTAAACTGTAATCAGTTTCCCGATCGGTTGGGTACGATATCCCGTACCAAAATGAGCCTTCCATTCCCCCGTAAGTACTTACAGTACTCAAATTGAATGAATTCACATTTGTGTTTGATGTAAATATGAGAAGAGGCAAACAGACACCCACCAAAATGCGTTTGAATAACGAACCCATAGTTTTCACTCACCGGTTTGCCAGTGTGGTGAACACGTGTGGTGAAAAAAGTTTCGTTGGATTGAACGTTCGGGTATATCGTTGCGTTAAACGTTCGGGTACCTACGAAACACAAACAAGAAACATACATGCTGCATAATTCCCCCGATACATTTAGGGAAATGGCATCACAGTTAGAAAAATGCCGCTAGATTAAAAAGTATGAGGTCTTTGGTCAAATTTCCCTAGTTGATAACTTAATCAACATCTTGTCCTCCTATAGCTGGCGTGTGACCAATAATAAGGATTTGGTGGCTACTTTAGTGGCTAAAAAGTCTCACCACTTTCTTTACAGTTTACAGTTATTGACAGTTTTAGTCTTAGTCTTCCACATGCCCACAATTCTTCTGTACGCATATTTCGGCTCTTCTCAACATGGCGTTCACACCACGTCTAATGAGAGATCTGTCCTGCCTGAGAATGTCAACTTGTGCAATTGTGCGTCTCTGAAGTTCATCACGGTCTGCAGGAGGACTTGTGAAAACATTTAATGCAAACTCTGCTTCATCGCCAATGATGAAATCTTCCAAGAAACGTAGAGGACGGGCAAGAAGCCACTATGCAACGTTGGTAATCTGCTTGCTGAAGTTTCCTTATCGTCTGATAGGGGCGACCACAATGTTCTCTGTTCAGATTACGACCCCGGGGGCACTTCAATTTGAAATGGATATAAGTGTAGGGCTGGCACTTTCGCACTAAGGGGTATTCGGTTAGAGCAAAATGTACAAAATATGGGGTCATTGAGTGAGAGCATGATTTTTGGCATTCTGTGAGAGCAAAATGTAAAAAATATGGGGTCATTGGGTGAGAACATGGCCTTTTTTTAATGGAATCTTTGGGTGAGAACCGAAACAGCGCCACAGAAACCTCGAAAATCGAATTTTTAGTTCTAAATGGCTTCAAATTTCTTCTTTTTTTTTTTTTTAAGTAACAAAATCTATGATAAATGAAATTTGCTGTTCAAATTGAACTTGTAAGGGTCTTTGAGTGACAGATCAAATGGAAAAATAGGGGGTCTTCGGGTGACAGAGCATGTGTTCGTAAAAATAATATGGGGTCTTTGGGTGACAGCGATGCTGAAAAAGGGGGTCTTAACAGCCCTACATACGCGTCACCTCCAAAGTTGGATCTGTACACCTGCATGTTTCTCTTGGCTGGACAACAATAACAAGCACCGGGCAGGCATTTAAACCCAATTGACTTCGCGCAACTGCTTTTTGTACACGGCTCACAAAAGTAGCCACCAAATCCTTATTAATGGCCACACGCCAGTGATTTTTCAGCTGTAAGAGGACAAGATGTTGATTAAGTTATCAACTAGAGAATTTCGACCAAAGACCTCATACTTTTTAATCTAGCGGTATTTTCCAAACTGTACACTTAATGTTGATACACCCTGTATAAATATATGAGAAAAAATCCCAAATTAGTATTGCGTCTCATCCAAGTTGTTCTTAAGATAGCTGATATTTTGAGAAAATATCTGCTTTTTATGTGGAAGCTTATGGCAAGCACGCATAGCATTAATTACTTTCAGTAAACGCTATTTCACGTTAATCGGCTGTTTGGTCGACAACATCCGCTTTTACAAGTTTTGGCATATCGACTAAAAACAAGTGTATTCACCAGAATCATAATAACATGAAATAGGAATGTTCTTATATAATGGGCTGTGCAATAATTTATTATGAGCCCCCCGGGGGTAAAATTTTCAAACGGCTCGCCAAAAATCGCTTGCCCCCTCCCCTCTCGGCCCGCCAAAAAGTCTTTGCCCCCCCCCCCCTTGCGCATGTCAAATTTTTGGGATCCCAATTTACAAACATTAAATGGTCTAGATACATGTTTCGAGCGCAGCGAGCATAACAAATTCCTTATTTAAGCGTTTCCGTACTGTGTGCTAAAAATCGCTTCCCCCCTCTCGGCTTGCCAAAAACTGCTTGCCCCTCACCATTTGGGCTCGCCAAAATTACTTGACCCCCCCCCAATTTAACTCCCCGGGCTCATAATTATTGCACAGCCCCTAATATCTCATCCAATATTAAATTGCACTAACTTGTGTACGTTTCTGCAAGCACTGTTGTCTTACCACGACATTACAAGTAGTGGTTGGTTTTCAGCGCTGTACAAAGATGAAGGATACCACCAACTTTCTCACATTTCGATAATTTTTTGCAATAAGGATCAAGTAAATCGCTAGATGAAAAATTAACTGTTCAGCGCTGAATATCGACCATGCATCAATTTGAGGTGTTGTGACAAAATTCATTCTTTTGAAGAAAAAATACTGAAGAAAAAATATACATTTAGGCAACGAAAAAACCTTGTTCTACGGGCGGACGGACCGTTCAAGTAGGGTCGGTCTTTCTGGCTTTTTTTTAATGACCCATTAAATCGCCAAAATCTGTAAATATTTTGCACTTTGGGAAAATACTAAAAAAAGAATTGTTCCATAAATTTTCGAAATTTGGGTCGGCATTCATTTGCACAAGGAACATTTGTTTCCCAATTTGTTCAAAATCTGGGTTGGTCGGGCCCGTAGAACAGGGTGTTCTTTTTTCGTCGCCTTATCATGAGATGTACACGATATGCTGTAGAGTATTATTTTGCAAATTCTGCACAAAACTTACCTTGAATTATTTTGGCACTCTTAACAGGTTCACCTGGTAGTTAAAGCAAGTGTAGGCGGAGAAATGACGACTTAAAGGCTATTTCCTTGACTCGGTGCTAGCAAATACGGTAGATTCTGACAAGTAAACCGAGAGTCGTTCTTTCTTTACCCGGGTTTCTTACACAAGAAGAAACCAAGAACCTTATTGGCTATTTATTAATAGCTGGTAGTAAAAGCAAGTGTAGGCGGAGAAATGATGACTTAAAAGCTATTTCGTTGTCTCGGTGCTAGCAAAGACGGTAGATTCTGACAAATAAACTGAGAGTCGTTCTTTCTTACACAAGAAAAAAACAAGAACCTTATTGGCTATTTATTAATAGCTGGTAGTTAAAGCAAGTGTAGGCGGAGAAATGATGACTTAAAAGCTATTTCGTTGTCTCGGTGCTAGCAAAGACGGTAGATTCTGACAAGTAAACTGAGAGTCGTTCTTTCTTACCCGGGTTTCTTACACAAGAAGAAACCAAGAACCTTTTGGTTATTTATTAATAGCTGGTAGATAAAGCAAGTGTAGGCGGATAAATGATGACTTAAAAGCTATTTCGTTGTCTCGGTGCTAGCAAAGACGGTAGATTCTGACAAGTAAAATAAGAGTCGTTCTTTCTTACCCGGGTTTCTTACACAAGAAGAAACCAAGAACCTTATTGGTTATTTATTAATAGCTGGTAGTTAAAGCAAGTGTAGGTGGAGTAAGTGATGACTTAAAAGCTATTTCGTTGTCTCGGTGCTAGCAAAGACGGTAGATTCTGACAAGTAAACCAAGAGTCGTTCTTTCTTACCCGGGTTTCTTACACAAGAAGAAACCAAGAACCTTATTGGCTATTTATTAATAGCTGGTAGTTAAAGCAAGTGTAGGCGGAGAAATGATGACTTAAAAGCTATTTCGTTGACTCGGTGCTAGCAAATACGGTAGATTCTGACAAGTAAACCAAGAGTCGTTCTTTCTTACACAAGAAAAAAACAAGAACCTTATTGGCTATTTATTAATAGCTGGTAGTTAAAGCAAGTGTAGGCGGAGAAATGATGACTTAAAAGCTATTTCGTTGTCTCGGTGCTAGCAAAGACGGTAGATTCTGACAAGTAAACTGAGAGTCGTTCTTTCTTACCCGGGTTTCTTACACAAGAAGAAACCAAGAACCTTTTGGGTTATTTATTAATAGCTGGTAGATAAAGCAAGTGTAGGCGGATAAATGATGACTTAAAAGCTATTTCGTTGTCTCGGTGCTAGCAAAGACGGTAGATTCTGACAAGTAAAATAAGAGTCGTTCTTTCTTACCCGGGTTTCTTACACAAGAAGAAACCAAGAACCTTATTGGTTATTTATTAATAGCTGGTAGTTAAAGCAAGTGTAGGTGGAGTAAGTGATGACTTAAAAGCTATTTCGTTGTCTCGGTGCTAGCAAAGACGGTAGATTCTGACAAGTAAACCAAGAGTCGTTCTTTCTTACCCGGGTTTCTTACACAGGAAGAAACCAAGAACCTTATTGGCTATTTATTAATAGCTGGTAGTTAAAGCAAGTGTAGGCGGAGAAATGATGACTTAAAAGCTATTTCGTTGACTCGGTGCTAGCAAATACGGTAGATTCTGACAAGTAAACCAAGAGTCGTTCTTTCTTACCCGGGTTTCTTACACAAGAAGAAACCAAGAACCTTATTGGTTATTTATTAATAGCTGGTAGTTAAAGCAAGTGTAGGCGGAGAAATGATGACTTAAAAGCTATTTCGTTGTCTCGGTGCTAGCAAATACGGTTGATTCTGACAAATAAACTGAGAGTCGTTCTTTCTTACCCGGGTTTCTTACACAAGAAGAAACCAAGAACCTTATTGGTTATTTATTAATAGCTGGTAGTTAAAGCAAGTGTAGGTGGAGTAAGTGATGACTTAAAAGCTATTTCGTTGTCTCGGTGCTAGCAAAGACGGTAGATTCTGACAAGTAAACCAAGAGTCGTTCTTTCTTACCCGGGTTTCTTACACAAGAAGAAACCAAGAACCTTATTGGCTATTTATTAATAGCTGGTAGTTAAAGCAAGTGTAGGCGGAGAAATGATGACTTAAAAGCTATTTCGTTGACTCGGTGCTAGCAAATACGGTAGATTCTGACAAGTAAACCAAGAGTCGTTCTTTCTTACACAAGAAAAAACAAGAACCTTATTGGCTATTTATTAATAGCTGGTAGTTAAAGCAAGTGTAGGCGGAGAAATGATGACTTAAAAGCTATTTCGTTGTCTCGGTGCTAGCAAAGACGGTAGATTCTGACAAGTAAACTGAGAGTCGTTCTTTCTTACCCGGGTTTCTTACACAAGAAGAAACCAAGAACCTTTGGTTATTTATTAATAGCTGGTAGATAAAGCAAGTGTAGGCGGATAAATGATGACTTAAAAGCTATTTCGTTGTCTCGGTGCTAGCAAAGACGGTAGATTCTGACAAGTAAAATAAGAGTCGTTCTTTCTTACCCGGGTTTCTTACACAAGAAGAAACCAAGAACCTTATTGGTTATTTATTAATAGCTGGTAGTTAAAGCAAGTGTAGGTGGAGTAAGTGATGACTTAAAAGCTATTTCGTTGTCTCGGTGCTAGCAAAGACGGTAGATTCTGACAAGTAAACCAAGAGTCGTTCTTTCTTACCCGGGTTTCTTACACAGGAAGAAACCAAGAACCTTATTGGCTATTTATTAATAGCTGGTAGTTAAAGCAAGTGTAGGCGGAGAAATGATGACTTAAAAGCTATTTCGTTGACTCGGTGCTAGCAAATACGGTAGATTCTGACAAGTAAACCAAGAGTCGTTCTTTCTTACCCGGGTTTCTTACACAAGAAGAAACCAAGAACCTTATTGGTTATTTATTAATAGCTGGTAGTTAAAGCAAGTGTAGGCGGAGAAATGATGACTTAAAAGCTATTTCGTTGTCTCGGTGCTAGCAAATACGGTTGATTCTGACAAATAAACTGAGAGTCGTTCTTTCTTACCCGGGTTTCTTACACAAGAAGAAACCAAGAACCTTATTGGTTATTTATTAATAGCTGGTAGTTAAAGCAAGTGTAGGCGGAGAAATGATGACTTAAAAGCTATTTTGTTGACTCGGTGCTAGCAAAGACGGTAGATTCTGACAAATAAACCGAGAGTCGTTCTTTCTTACACAAGAAGAACCCAAGAACCTTTTGGTTATTTATTAATAGTTTGCCACAATGTTTACGTCGACTTAACCATACATTAATATTAAGGCGAGTGTGAAATGCAGTGTACCGATGCAATTTTACATACTTAGGGGCTGTGCAATAATTATGAGCCCTGGTGGGGGGTACAATTGGGGGGGGGAAGAATTTTTGACGAGTCGAAAGGGGGCAAGCAATGTTTGGAAAGCCGAGAGGGCGGCAAATTTGCCATGTACAAAAGGGGGAGGCAAGATTATTTAGCAGGCCGAAAGGGGGGGGGGGGCAAGCGATTCTCGGCAGGCCGAGAGGAGAGATATAATTTTTCTAATGTGTGATTTTTTCCAAAAGTATGTAGGCCTACTTTTGCATAAATTATGCAAAACCACATAGTATTAGGTTAAATTAAATGTATTTTACAATAGTATGTGGTTTTGCACGCAGCACCGGGTGTCCCAATAAAGGTTAAATGTAGATTTTTGAAAATAGCCTGATGTTCACAAATATTAAAGATGGGTGACCTGAATGACCCACTTTACCTCATCAAAATGCAGATTTTGGTATCAGGTGAAAGCTCATATTTTTCTCATGAACATAATTGAAATTAGGCTCTCCAAATCCGTATTATTTCCAAAGAAATGATAAAAAATGCCGAATTAGTCTTGACATACCACAAGAACAACAAGAAAATAAAAATGCCCGTCTGACCAACCGACCCTTCTAGACAGGTCCGTCGGCCGCCCATAGAACAGTGTTTTTGTTTTGCACCTTATAGGAAATATATAATCCATAATCATCTTGTGTGTCTCATTTATTTGTGCAAACACTTCTAGGTCATGCTCCATCCAACCCGCCTTAAATGTTTACCATGTACGATCAACAGTAAAAACAGTTCATTAACCCTAACACTGACCCATGCTTTTTGGTATCGGAAGTCAGAGAAGATCCGAATTTTTCAAGAAGAAGAAGAATTTTTGACTTGGCACCCCCGGGATTCGAACCTTTGACCCCTCGCATGCCAAGCGAACGATCGCGGACCGGTAGCTGCTCGGGTTATTGCTGCCCGGCCAGCAATTCCGTGAGCATATCACACTTCGGGTGATTGCGTCATCGCAGACCCTGGGATGCATGCATGTTATGAATTTTTCATCGTGGTATTTTGTGGTTTTTACTGGTGTTAGGGGTAACAAAGGTATGTTGCTTATACTGAATAACAATCCAGGCGACAGAGAATAATTTTAGTTGTTAAAGGCCCATTCAGTGATCCCAGCGTTAGTGTAAAATATTTAAGTTATTTATTAATTGCCTAAAAGAGAAGGATACGTCATTCAAATTGTCATTAGTTAATTTTGAAATGAAAAATTTCGCAAAAATGAAGAAAACAGCAGTATTGACAAAGTTAAAGTCCCATTCAAATATACTGCGCCAATAAAGTATCCTTACACGTGGAAAAATAATCATAATATCCAAACTGCACAATATTGGGGTAAATTTGTTTTTTTAATAGATGCACTATCTAATCTTGCACATTATGACACCACATTGAATCCAGTGTGACTTCAAGAAGCAAAGTTACAAGCATTTGATTAGACGAAGGTCCAGTTTTAAAAGAGACAAACTGGCCTATTCAAAAGTCCACAGACTAGACATCTGGTATCAGAGTGGTGAATGGCTAATTTATGCGTTTGGCTTTAAAAGGAACAAAAGAAAACTGAAACAAAAGAACAGACAAATAAAATGAAAGTACAGAGAAGTAAAAACTGAAATAAAAACTGCTTTAAATGACGCTTCATTGAAGAAACTGTGTTGTCTCTTTGTTGCCCTTGTTGGAATCTTTTTGCGCCTTGTATAGGCCAGTTTGTCACTTTTAAAACTGGACCTACGTCTATTCAATTGTTTGTAACTTTACTTCTTGAGGTCACATTGGATTCAATGCGGTGTCATAATGTGCAGGATTAGATTTTTTGTTCAGTTTTTACATTGTGATTATTTTTCCAAGTGTAAAGATACTTTATTGGCGCAGTATACACATCTAATCTCTCTATTTAAAGCTATATTGTAACATTTGCTGAGGAGGACGCCCTCCATATTTTTCCAAATTCTATTATTTTAAACGATTGTAATGTACATTATCAAACTAACATATCCTGCGAAAATCGAGACTTTGGGTGCTGTAGTTTTGTCAAAATCCGAGATTTTGAATAAAACGTCATTTAATTATTACGATGGAAATATTAGGTGAATGTGTATGTGATATTCATGTCATAGTACGTATATGGCGTGCGAGGCGGTTATACACACATCAAAGGATCGTACCATAGCACAGCGGACGGAATGACATGCATTCGCGACCCGGATTGGCGACATCTGCGACGGTAGTAAATTTCCAATTTTCTTTGCTTTACCTCGTTAAAGGGGGACATAGGCCTATCTGACAATAAAAGCTAAAATTTTATGGAAAAGAAATACTAATCTATTTTTCTGGAAATGCTAGTACAATATAGCTTTAAGGCAGCTGTGTAGTCTAGACATTGTTTCTTTCGCGTAAATTATTTATTTATTTTTTTAAGTTCCCTGAACTTGAATTAAGAAGTTGGCATTACTTTTAAAAAGTTGATTAGTTGACGGAACTTTTTGAGCTTTTTCAGCATTTTTAAGTTCGGATAACTAAAATGAATTTTGTTTTGGCAACTTTTACACTATTTTTGAGTTGTCCAAACTTACTCCTTTTGAATTGCGCCAACAAGGCGAACAAGTCATTTCTATGAGTGTAGGTATGATCATATCTTTATTAGTAAATTAAATTATTTTATTTCATATACTTTTTTTGCGAAAGGGTAAAAATCTTCAATTGTATTTGTAAGATAAGATATCCATTATCCTCTCATGGTATGATAAATTATCAGTACGCGTGTAAAGTATAAAGCTAATTGCCAGAAAATATCGATAAATAAAAATAATTGTTATCACTCTTGATTGAGCACAGAATATTTTAATGGCTTTGTAATAGCGCAAACTTTAAAGACCAATTTAGTGATTTGCTCATCGGGAGGATCGTAAAAATCATCAAAAAGGTTTTGGCAAATTTGTCTTAGATGTGCTAATATAGCCTGCTAGTGGTTGAGCTGAACGCTGTGTATTAAAGCCAAAAAAGAGGACATTTTACACGAATCTGTTAATATTCTTTACTTAAGGAGGCTGTGTACTCTCAGACATGCATGTAGTAAAAGTGCAATAACTTTGTAATTATTCGCGCAAGACATATAAAAGTATACATTTTTATGAAGGCAAGACATCAATAAATCTTAAGGCAGCTGTGTTCTCTAGACATTGTTTCTTTCGCAAAATTTTTTTTGAAATGTTTGTGCTTTGTTATGTTTTTTTATAAATACAAGGAATGAAAATCCAGATTTGTAAACTCCAACTGCAAAATTTTAAGGATTTTATTTCACTATTCCGCTCGTGTTTGAAATTGAAAAGGAAAGAAAATCTTTGTTGTACTAGCAGGGTACACGCGCGCAACAACGCATCGCGTTGCGTATCGCGCAATTTGTTAACGCACAAATACGCTACGCATACGCGACGCTTATCTGCATGCGTGGCGCATCTTATGGAAACACCACGGAAGCACAAAAACCTAGTGGTCAATTTAATAAATAAATAGAACCAATTAGTTGAGTTATCAACATGTAAGTTGATGTAACTCGTTCATATTAAGTTACTGGTACTTATTGTTTTGAGTTATTCCAATTTGGTACTTTGTTACTTAATTCACGTAATTGGATCATTTTCTGCACAATTAGCAGTATTCAAATATTTATTTTTGTAATCAGTGCAAAATTTTGTATACTATAGCACACCTCTAGAAAATTATGCTAACCTAGTTTCATTTTCTGAGTTGTAACAACTCAATAAAGTAAGTGCAAATGAGTGCGACCAACATAATGATATCGAGTCAGCGTTACTCAAAATTGTACGCGTTGGCATTACTCGGAAAGTTGACGCAACGACTTACATCATGGAGGTATATAAATAAATGGAGAATGATCTAGCCAAGCATCTTTTGTACTACGTTGGTTATGACCAATTATTGTTGAATAGGCAATTTCAGGTGATATTGATTATGCTAATAGGTCTGTCACACTACGACGGACTGGATCAACGTACATCACCGAATACAAAAATATTTTATTCGGTGGAAAAATCACCAGTCCGGCAGAAGATTCGGTGGGATTTTGGGTCCGATTCCCGTTCGTCTCTCTATGCGTTGTGGCCGCTAATAATCCTGCAGGCGTCTTATATCCGATCGTTCAACGTCCGACAAATGACCGGATTTTGGGGTCCGATTCCCGTTCGTTTCTCTATGCGTTGTGGCCGCTAATAATCCTGCAGGCGTCTTATATTCGATCGTTTAACGTCCGACAAATGACCGGATTTGGAGGTCAACGTCCGACAAATGTCCGGATTTGGGGGTCCGATTCCCGTTCGTCTCTCTATGCGTTGTGGCCGCTAATAATCCTGCAGGCGTTTTATATTCAATCGTTCAACGTCCGACAAATGACCGGCGAATCCGTGGCATGTGGCACCAACAGGGACGTCCACCCTATCAGAAAAGTGGGGGAGGAGAGGGTGTTTGAGAGGGTTTTTGACCCCTTAGAGGCAGTGACGTAGCAAACACTTTTTCAGAGGGTGAACAAAGTGGGGAAAGATAACTTTTAAGGGGAAAACTTTGACGAAAATTGTCAAATATTGGCTAATAAGTACAAAAGGGCTACAAATCTGATATATCAGGGCAACCAGCGTCCGGGGGCAATAGAGGTGAGAAACCTTTGGACAATGAAGGCTCAATTGAAGCCATTTGTCATTTTTTGGATCAATTTTAGCACTATTATTGGATACTATTTTAGTTTGAAACAGCCGCAAATTGGTGAAACGAAAGCCTACTTGAAGCCATTGAAAAGTTTTCACCATTATTGTATAATATAAACAATTGTTTTAAAAATAACACGTGGATGTACATAGCAGAAGCAAAAAGGAAGACTTGTCCATTTTTCAAAATGAAGGTCCAATTGAAGCCATTTGCATGGGGACTGTAGGGCCTATTTACATTATTAGGCCTAGGCCTGTTGTGTAAAAAATTTAGTTTTAAAAATGGAAAATTTGGAAAATTGTTTTTGGTGCATCATTTTTACACTATTATTGCCTTAAACAAAAAACAAAGAACGCCCGAACTGATTTTGCAAAATTTAAAATGTTACACTGATCCACTGACACTTAGATATAAGACTTCAGACTCGTAATTTCAGGTAAAGCATGCATGGATTGATATGTTAAAGTCAGTAATAGACCTAAGTCCGTCTTAAATACTGATTTTGGTGACAAAATGTCACGGGCCCTACATATCGACGGGCCGGCAGTAATTTCCACAGGCTTTTGGGCCAAGGAACCACATTTAAGCACTGCCTATAATAATCACAGGCCTATACTTAGGCTTACTATATACTATCCTGGGCCTACTCAATAATGTACAATTTAACCTTTTCCATGTTTTCTCTTCTTTTTTCTTTCTTGTCAATCACTAAAACTGGTAGGAATTTGATATTGCGTCCTCTACCCTTCAGAAAGTGCCCCTCCCTCAATACTACTTACATGCATAGGCCTATATACTAAATTACGTGCAATTTAACTTTTTCTCTTCTCTTCTCTCTTCAATTTTTCTCACTTTCTTTTCTTTTTCTCTCCTTTCCCCTTTTTTTCTACTTGTCAGTCACTAAAGTACTGGGGGAATATGATATTGCGTCACACACCCTTCAGAAAGCCCCCCCATGATCGATGCACATGTTCGCCATTGGCCTACATCCGGCACAAGCGCCTGCGAAACCTTGCAAACACCTGCGGTATATAAACGAAAGAATAACGAACAAACCCAGGGTATTATATAGAACAGTACGAATACACATCGGACAACTTCCGAACATGTGTATTCGAGCACACTCCGTTTCAAGTTTTGTGCATGCACAAAACTTGAAACGTATTGTCGACGGACTAAACAAACATCACCTAACACGAAACGCATTTGGCGGATAATAGCAGGACATATGAAGACATAAAACGAACATTGACGAACACTAACGGATTTGCTAAAATACCATCCGTTTCTTATACGGAAGACCGATCCGGTGTAGTGTGACACTAACACGGTCTGGGTCAACGTACATCACCGAATGCAAAAATATGCTATCCGGTGGTGAAGGCCTCACAGGAACGTATTTGCAACGAACACGGGCCGAGTGCAACGAACAAAGAACGAACATGAACGAAAGGAGAGCGAACAAACTCCGGCAATATGCAGCACCATACGAACACACATCGGATAAATACCGAACATGTGTATTCGGTACACTCCGTTTCAAGTTTTGTGCATGCACAAAACTTGCCGACGGACTCACGAACATCACCTAACACGAAACGCATTTGGCGGATGATAGCAGGACATAAAAAGAACATAAAACGATCATTGACGAACAACAACGGATTTACTAAAATACCACCCGTTTCTTGTACGGAAGACCTATTCGGTGTAGTGTGACAGGCGCATAAGCTGATTACATTGTTAAGTCTGTTTCACTGGTCATTTATTTCAATGGGGTGCTAAATGCAGTTACTTATAATGTTTATTGGAAAGTGCTCATGTTTCAGAAAATTTGATATCAAAATGTCATTTTCGCCAAAAAATTGCATTGAAAGCAGTCTTTTGAATAAAATAAACACCCTATCTGTAGGCCTATATCTGTGGTCATATTGTGCCCCCCCGTATAGGCCTATTTGGAACCCCCCTCCAAAGAAAATGATGGCCCCTAATAATATTAATAATCATTTAGGCCTAAATACTGATAATTATTTATTATAAAATGAGAAGTTTAATGATGATGAAAAGATTTTAGCTGAATTCCGAAGTACTTCCGGTAAATCTTACTCGCTCTTAACTCAATTGGCCCAAATTGGCCCAACATAATTTTTTCACAATCGGAAGGTAAAAACGTTTTGCTTTCATTTGCACTATATTTGAACTCCCTCAAACCCCCTTAAAAGCTTAATATATGAACATGAAAACTAAGTATATTTGTCAAGTTACGGCACAACTAGTGTAGAAAACAGTTTCATAACTTGAGAACAGAACATCCAAATTTCATCGGGTTTTCGCACAATCATACATTGAAACTATAAGCTATCAAAACTGGCGACTTTGAACAGCTAATTGACTAGCTGACGTCATTATACAGTCTCTTTTACAAGCCTTCCGGTACGGGTCAATGTAGGGTCAATTCCTATGAGAAAATTTTGGGAGTGACGATCAATGAACCATGGTAGAGTCTCATAACCATCGTGGAGATCAATAGCTTGGCTGAAGTGGCTAGTCATTCAAGTTTGGTGACTCATTGAATAGAGGTAATAGGATAATCTCCACTTAAGAGATTAGAATTCTGGCGATCATTCTCCATTTATTTATATACCTCCATGCTTACATCAACTTACTGAGTAATGCCAACGAACAATTTCTATGAATGTATTCTCTGCACAATCGAAAGAAAAGAACAAAAGGTCAAAACAAAACTAAAAACATCCACACGTGTCTTTTCTAGGGAATGTATTTGTATGCGGGTAGCGGGTGTGGTGGGTGGGATATTTTGTGGGGTGTGTGTTAAGGGTGTTCTTAACTGATGCATTTGTAGATGACTGAGTGCAACCTTGTTGTTTGCTTGCTTAGCAGTTTAGTTGATGATTTTTAATTCAACAACTCTTCCTATACCTTTGTACAGGAGCCAACCGTTGTTAAACCGTGATGAATCCACACTTTTACTGTAGCGTATACGCGAACGCGAGCGAGACTACGCATTACGCGGGAGCGCGTAAAATTCGTCATGTCTGGAACTTTTGTGCGTGCAATGCCCAGACAAACATGGTATGTCTATGGTGCAATGCGTGTGCAAGCTTGCAAGTTGAATCTGAGAGCTGTTGAATTCAGTATTTTTCAGGTAGCGGCTAAACATTGCCGTTTTATTCTGTAGGCCCTAGTTTTATTGCTGATATCAACAGAGAAATCATCGAAGTTTTTGCAAAGATGAGTGGCAATGATTAAGTGATATTCCTCGTGAAATAATCGGGAATTATACGATCTTTAGCTTTTTTCGTTGTTGAAGGGATTCAATCATGTTTCACCGTTGTTCATCACCGTTTAACAACTCGCGTCCGGCGCGTCTGCGTGGTTTACTTCGCTCGGGCAGCTAAAGCTGCCCTCGCGAAGTAAACCACGCAGACGACGCGGCCGCATCGTTGTTAAACGGTGATAAACAACGGTGAAACATGATTGAATCCCTAAGTATGGTCGGTCGGTCGGGCTTTTTTATTATTATTTTTAAATGACCAAAAAAATCACCAAAATCTGTAAATATTTTACAATTTGGGAAAATACCAACAAATGGTTCCTGAAATTTTCGAAATTTGGGTCGACATTCATTTGTTCGGTCAAAACAAAACTAAAAACATCCACACGTGTCTTTTCTAGGAAATGTATTTGTATGCGGGTAGCGGGTGCGGTGGGTGGGATATTTTGTGGGGTGTGTGTTAAGAGTGTTCTTAACTGATGCATTTGTAGATGACTGAGTGCAACCTTATTGTTTGTTTGCTTAGCAGTTTAGTTGATGATTTTTAAGTAGGATCGGTCGGTTGGGCTTTTTAGTATTATTTTTAAATGACCAAAAAAATCACCAAAATCTGTAAATATTTTACAATTTGGGAAAATACCAACAAATGGTTCCTGAAATTTTCGAAATTTGGGTCGGTATTCACTTGTTCAGGAAATATTTGTTCCCAGTTTGTTCAAAATCTGAGTCCGTCGAGCCCGTAGAACAGGGTTTTCTTTTTTTGGCGCCCACGAGAGTGTGTAGATCGGGGTGTAGATTCAGAATCCGCTGGGAGCCATGGTCAAAGGTCACACAAGGGAAAAAATTGAAATGCTTCAAGCAAGTTATAAAATATCACAAGTTCTTCTTCGAGTCACAAGGAGTAGAGAATTAAATGGTCATCACTAGAATGTCTAATTCATTACTGAGATGCAGGTAATAATACTAAAGGGCAAAAACAAAACTGTACAATTTGT
Organism: Amphiura filiformis; assembly: GCF_039555335.1. NCBI lineage: Eukaryota > Metazoa > Echinodermata > Ophiuroidea > Amphilepidida > Amphiuridae > Amphiura > Amphiura filiformis. Next base: position 41,030,449 of record NC_092646.1, read on the forward strand.
ACATGTAGGGCCTACAATTTTCAAAATGCTCCAATTGCAATGCAAATGCCCGGTGGGTTCAGTTTGAATTTAAAGGTAGGACGTATGACCGTTCCAGGATTTGAAAATGACCCCTATTTCACGGGGAATCGAGGACATTTGCAGCCATTTTACCCCCTATTTTGCGCGAAATCAAGGAAAATTTGCCCCCAAATACCTCCCCTATTTTTATCATTTTGAGGACCCATTTTCATTTCACCCCCTTATCACGAGGAATCAAGGACATTTTTCCGAAATAAATACCCCTATTTTTAAGGACACTTTTGAATTTGCCCCCTATTTCACGGGGAAATGAGGACAATAACGAAAACTGTAGCGGTAAAACGCGGACGAAAGTCCTAGAAATACACCCTATTTTTCATTTCAAGGACAATTTTGCTCCAAAACACCCCTAATTTAAACAATCGCGAACAATTTTGTCCTCGAAAATTCCGCGGACATTTCTTGAAAAGTACCCCTAATTGGAACCATCATGCGTACACATTGTCAATGAAGACTGAACCCACCGGGTGCAAATGATCACAAACTATCCGTCTCGGCAAAAGGAAACACAAAATATATATACTGCGCCAATAAAGTATCCTTACACTTGGAAAAATAATCACAATTTCAAAACTGAACAATATTGGGGTAAATTTGTTTTTTAATAGATGCACTATCTAATCCTGCACATTATGACACCGCATTGAATCCAATGTGACCTCAAGAACTAAAGTTACAAGCAACTGAATAGACGTAGGTCCAGTTTTAAAAGTGACAAACTGGCCTATACAAGGCGCAAAAAGATTCCAACAAGGGCAACAAAGAGACAACACAGTTTCTTCAATGAAGCGTCATTTAAAGCAGTTTTCATTTCAGTTTTTACTTCTCTGTACTTTTCATAACTTTCATTTTATTTGTCTGTTCTTTTGTTTCAGTTTTCTTTTGTTCCTTTTAAAGCCAAACGCATAAATTAGCCATTCACCACTCTGAAACCAGATGTCTATGGACTTTTGAATAGGCCAGTTTGTCACTTTTAAAACTGTACCTTCGTCTAATCAAATGCTTGTAACTTTGCTTCTTGAAGTCACACTGGATTCAATGCGGTGTCATAATGTGCGCTGTGCAGGATTAGATAGTGCAGGATTAGATAGTGCATCTATTAAAAAAACAAATTTACCCCAATATTGTGCAGTTTGGAAATTACGATTATTTTTTCCACGTGTAGGGATACTTTATTGGCGCTACAGAATCTAGATTTCAACAGTTTGCCGCAACCTTATCCAACTATAAATTCGTTTTATAATATTATCCGTTGACATTATCGCGCTGTAATAAATAATAGTAATATCAATTCAGTTTTATAATAATAACATATCTCAAGTATTTCGTTTAATAAAATACAAGCTTGGATACAAAGCTTGCACTATTGCTAAGCCATTAACGTTCTGTTCTCAAGAGCACAAAAATGTATTTATATATTTTTGTACCTGATAATCGCTACGTTAAGTGTGCATGAAATCAATAGTAGCAAAACTTTGTTTTAATAAGGCCGTATAAAATTAATGTTTTGGTTCTCGTCCAGAGGATTTTCATGAATTGATGAGGGAGGGAGGTGTTTTTTTTTTTTTTTTTTCAATGTAAAATTAGCATTGTCAGTAGTTTTCGGTCCTCTCCAACAGTGCTCAAGGAAACGATGAGGCCCTTTTTTTTTCAAATGTGAGATTCTGAGGGATAAACCCCCTAGAGTACCACAAAAAGACTTGGAAGTGATGCTTGTTCTCTAATAAACTTATTTATATGTATGAAGATTTAATAAATCATTCCAAAGTCTAAAAAAATTGAAAAATCTATATATAAAAAAAAAATCTGACAAATCCCAGAAATTGAGGAGGGAGGGGACGAGAACCAAAATATTAATTTTACACGGCCTAAACTCTGGAAATGCAGCAAGCACTTTTTGTTGCAACTGATATAACTCTTTGCGTTACATATTTATATACTTAATTACTTATTCATTTATTTGTTTTTATTTATTTATTTATTTATTTATTTATTTATTTATTTATTTATTTATTTATTTATTTATTTATTTATTTATTTATTTATTTATTTATTCATTTATTTATTTATTTATTTATTTATTTATTTATTTATTTATTTATTTATTTATTTATTTATTTTCTTGTCATTAGCTTTTTAGTGTACAAGAAGTGGTAATAAAAATAAAATCTTGTTGAAAGTCTGCTCTCTGCAGAGCACTTTATTGAATGGCTTTGTTTGTTCATATCAATTTGTAAGCGCTCTTTAGCAAAGTCATAGTTTTTTGAATTTAAAATTCCGTATGACAAAACAGGCGAAAATAGTAACTTTTTGCACAAGATTTGAAATTTAAAGGGAATTGGTCATTGCTCGTTCTAAGGACGCTAAGTGTGCTTTTTCATTTGATGACATAAATGTGAAAAATATTGTCAGGAACACTTAAGGTTTTGACTTTTAAAACCTACATTTTGGTCAAAAATCGTGCTTGAATAGGTGGGGGGGCTTTGGGGGCGCCAGCCCCCCGGGGTCATAGTAGGGGGCGGCAAAAAATAAGGGCGGCGGAAGAGGAAGGTGCAGCAAAAACAGGGGCGGCAAAAAAATTGTAAAACCCTAAAAAAGTGTTAAAAAATGTTGCTTTTTGGACGCTAGCGCCTAAAATCCTTTTATTATTTTTTTTTTTTTGCTCTTCACTTTTTCAAACGACCGTGAAAAAAATTGGGTCAACCTTTTCGGGCGGTTAACGAAGGGGCGGCAAAATTGTTTTTCTTCAGCCCCCCGGGGTTGGGGCGGCCACGGTACGCCACTGGTGTAGTGTAATGAAAGACTGTGAAGAGACAATTCACTGCTAGCTTGGACGAAATTGTGTGCTCAGGTGTATCGAGGTGGAAACTGTGCATAGATGGCTTATAAGAGAATCGTTTTTGTAGCCAAACCTTTCCATATGACTGAAGACCTGAGCGCAAGAAGACCGTAAGTCCACTTGGCCCCTTAACATGTATACACTCAAGTTGCGTATAGTTTCGTTTAGGGGGCCAAAACAAATCTTTCACAACCTTTCATGATGTTTTCACCCTGGAACATGTATAAAACATTATAAAACCATAAGAAACTATACGTAACTTTAGTGTGTACCCCGGTACATGTTGAGGGGCCAAGTGGACTTACGGCCTTTTTGCGCTCAGGTCTTCGTGCATTTGTTTGTTTTAATAAGTGTGATTCAGGAATATATTGCAGGAGAGAGAAAAATATATTTATATCAAGTGTTATATATTCTTGTATATCACACGAAATCAAGCCAGTCAATTATTATCATTATTATTTTTTATCAGACTGACTTGGATGTGAACCCGATGAGCTAAATGTGTAGCGCGAACATCATGCGTATATACAATATTATATCACTCGAAGGCTGATATGTAATAATAATAATAATAATAATAATAATAATAATAATAATAATAATAATAATAATAATAATAATAATAATAATAATAATAATAATAATGATAATAATAATAATAATTTGACTTGGGCTGCCCTCTTCAAAGTGTCTGTCATTTTTGGTAGGGGTCACTTAATGTCAAAAAGGGGTCAAAATTATAAAACATCCCAATTCTTTTTTTTTTTTTTTTAATCTAAAATATACCAAAGTACTCGTCTGGTCACAAGGAATCCAAAAATGTATAGCATAACCTTTTTTCTTCCACCCACCACTCCCCTAGATCATGTTTGATATCTAATGAATTAAAATTGAGTAAAATATTTTGACAAGTGTCCTAAAATATGAGTCGCGCAGGAGTGAGACAATCATATGTAAATAACCGGTCTTTAAGTTTTAAATACAATTATGAATGGGATAAAATATGAAGAAGAACAAACTTAGCATTTAATTTCTCCTAAAGGTTCTCAAATAAAAAATAGTATAGTAGGATAACTTGGGGCAAATTGGGACACAGGGTAATTTGGGACAGTGATTTCAGAAATACTTTTATACCTTAAAATGGTCACTTTTTGCAACAAAAGAACTTTGATACTAATGTCTATTTATATTTCCAACCATTTAAAAGTACCATTCTTCATTAAACAGGAACTTCTGAGGGCCATAAGCTTAACACGTCAAAATAAGTATTCCATTTTTTGTCACGTCTAAGCAGAGGTCACGACTTGAGGCTAAATATCTGAATCAATGGCCCGAATTAGTGTTTCTCAAAATAACTTCTAAGCCACCTTTTTCAATTAAATTGTTACTCTTTTCTTCGAAAATTATAAGAAAAGATTTCTTTTAGAAATGTGCCAAATTGGGGTAAAATGGGACGCCATTGATTTACTGTGTGCTAACTCGCACTGTCCCATTTTGCCCCAACAAAAGAAATCCCTTAGTAAATCAATGGCGTCCCATTTTACCCCAGCTGTCCCATTTTACCCCAGCCTCTTTACAGCAACAATTTCGCAGTGAGGTAAAAAGGGACGCCTTAAAGACTCCTTAATAAAATAATGAAGCCGGAGGCCGACAGGCACCATTTTTTGTGAAACGTTAGTCTACTAGACTCTTGGTGATGTACATTTTGTTTTGTAGTGGTCACTTGTCGCAAGTTGTCAGGTATTAGTATTATAGCCGAGTAAAATCTGGTGGGGCAAAATGGGACATTAGGTGGACCAATTTTTTCCCCATATAGTATATTTTATTCACACACAAATCGTGACCCTCAGGTCAAATTACAAGTGGTTTACAATATTAAAAACAATTAAACATTAAAAAATATAGTACCAATATTAACATGGAAAAATACAGCAACTGCTGTTGATAGAAAATAAAATATTGCACTTATTCAAGACATCATTCAAAAACATTATAAATACACACCATTAAAAGGCTAAAATTGCCTCAATATTACCATATTTAAAAAGTCAGAATATGCAAAACAGTTGTGAGCATTTCGTTATTTAATAAATTGATCAAGTATGGAATAGCGCTGTTTTTGAAATGATCGATCCTTGCATAAATGTATAGTTTGCCCTATCTGCGACCTTTAGTTACGACGAAATGGGCAGAAATGTGACAATGGTCGCATAACCTTTTTTCTTCCACCCACCACTCCCCTAGGTCATCTTTGATATCTAATGAATTAAAATTGAGTAAAATATTTTGACAAGTGTCCTAAAATATGAGTCGCGCAGGAGTGAGACAATCATATGTAAATGACCGGTCTTTAAGTTTTAAATACAATTATGAACGGGATAAAATGGGAGAACAAACTTAGCATTTAATTCCTCCTAAAGGTTCTCAAATAAAAAATTGTTGCAATATACCTCAGCTGTAAGTTTCATGAGGCCCTGTAAGTAATTTTGCAAGTGGTGATCTCGCGGTATTCAGCGGCTGAGAAAGAAGGGAAACAGGATCCGTTTTGGTAGTTTTTTAGATACATTGTCTATGTTATATTTTATGTATACAGATTATATATACGTGTATCACATTAATCAATTCTATTTAGTATATATATTTCCAATTCCGTACACTGTAAAATATTATGGTTTTTTACAGCACTTTCCGTAAACTTTATAGACTATGCCATAGTCGATTTTTGATATATATATATAAAAAAATTTATTAATCATAATGAACACATTAAGTTGAACTCGAAATAATTATACTGATATTTATTACATCAAAATACTAGTAAATGATTATGAAAAAGTTTATATAATTATATTAGTGACAGTAACAGTAAAGGCTTGTATTATTGAATGCGACATATTGCGACATACTGAACAATTCTGATTTTAGAATCAATCAGTTTATTAATCGCGAAAGCCCAAGTTAAAAATCAAACTTTACGGTTATTTCCCATAAAATTGAATTACTATTTCACTGAAAATAGTGACTGTATTTTGTGTGCATGGGGGTGGGGTCGGTATGGGTCTTCGTGCTTTCGTTTTGTGGTGCGCATAAAGTTGTCTATGAGAAATTAGCCAGTTTTAATTTTTTGGAGATGACGAACTATAATGCTATCAGGAGTAGGTAGCACATTAATGAATTACTTGATATCAGCAGAAGATATGGCATTAATGAACCACTTGCTATCAGTAGTAGATAGCACACATTATGTCGAACTTCTTGCCATAAGCAGTAGATAGCGCTTTGATGAACTACTTACTATCAGTAGTAGATATGGCATCAATGAACTACTTGCTATCAGTAGAAGATGGCACAATTACGAACTACTTGTCATCAGCAGTAGATAGCGCTTTAATGAACTACTTGATATCAGCAGTAGATAGCACTTTGATGAACTACTTGCTATCAGTAGTAGATAGCACAATGACGAACTGCTTGCCATCAGCGGTAATTAGCGCTTTGATGAACTACTTACTATCAGTAGTAGATATGGCATTAATGAACTACTTGCTATCTTTAGAAGATGGCACAATGACGAACTACTTGTCATCAGTAGTAGATGCGATTTGATGAACTACTTGCCATCAGCAGTAGATAGTACATTGACGAACTACTTGCTATCAGCAGTAATTAGCGCTTTGATGAATTACTTGCTACCAGTAGTAGATAGTACAATGACGAACTACTTGCTATCACCAGTAGATAGCGCTTTGATAAATTACTTGCTATAAGTAGTAGATAACACAATAACGAACTACTTGTCATCAGCAGTAGATAGCGCTTTAATGAAGTACTTGCTATCAGCAGTAGATAGCAAATTGATGAACTACTTGCTATCAGCAGTAGATAGCACTTTGATGAACTACTTGCTATCAGCAGTAGATAGCACTTTGATGAACTACTTGCTATCAGCAGTAGATAGCACTTTGATGAACTACTTGCTATCAGCAGTAGATAGCACTTTGATGAACTACTTGCTATCAGCAGTAGATAGCACTTTGTAGAACTACTTACCATCAGCAGTAGATAGCACTTTGATGAACTACTTGTCATCAGCAGTAGATAGCGACTTGATGAACCACTTGCTAACAGCAGTAGATATCACTTTGATGAACTACTTGCTATCAGCAGTAGATAGCACTTTGATGAACTACTTACTATCAGCAGTAGAAAGCACAATGTCTAACTACTTCCTATCAGCAGTAGATAGCACTTTGATGAACTACTTGCTATCAGCAGTAGATAGCACTTTGATGAACTACTTGCTATCAGCAGTAGATAGCACTTTGATGAACTATTTGCTATCAGCAGTAGATAGCACAATGTCGAACTACTTGCTATCAGCAGTAGATAGCACAATGTCGAACTACTTGCTATCAGCAGAAGATAGCACTTTGATGAACTACTTGCTATCAGCAGTAGATAGCACTTTGATGAACTATTTGCTATCAGCAGTAGATAGCACTTTGATGAACTACTTGCTATCAGAAGTAGATAGCACTTTGATGAACTACTTGCCATCAGCAGTAGATAGCGCTTTGATGAACTACTTGCTATCAGCAGTAGATAGCACAATGTCGAACTACTTGCTATCATCAGTAGATAGCACTTTGATGAACTACTTGCTATCAGCAGTAGATAGCACTTTGATGAACTACTTGCTATCAGCAGTAGATAGCACTTTGATGAACTACTTGCTATCAGCAGTAGATCAGCAGTAGATAGCACTTTGATGAACTACTTGCTATCAGCAGTAGATAGCACTTTGTAGAACTACTTACCATCAGCAGTAGATAGCACTTTGATGAACTACTTGTCATCAGCAGTAGATAGCGACTTGATGAACCACTTGCTAACAGCAGTAGATATCACTTTGATGAACTACTTGCTATCAGCAGTAGATAGCACTTTGATGAACTACTTACTATCAGCAGTAGAAAGCACAATGTCTAACTACTTCCTATCAGCAGTAGATAGCACTTTGATGAACTACTTGCTATCAGCAGTAGATAGCACTTTGATGAACTACTTGCTATCAGCAGTAGATAGCACTTTGATGAACTATTTGCTATCAGCAGTAGATAGCACAATGTCGAACTACTTGCTATCAGCAGTAGATAGCACAATGTCGAACTACTTGCTATCAGCAGAAGATAGCACTTTGATGAACTACTTGCTATCAGCAGTAGATAGCACTTTGATGAACTATTTGCTATCAGCAGTAGATAGCACTTTGATGAACTACTTGCTATCAGAAGTAGATAGCACTTTGATGAACTACTTGCCATCAGCAGTAGATAGCGCTTTGATGAACTACTTGCTATCAGCAGTAGATAGCACAATGTCGAACTACTTGCTATCATCAGTAGATAGCACTTTGATGAACTACTTGCTATCAGCAGTAGATAGCACTTTGATGAACTATTTGCTATCAGCAGTAGATAGCACTTTGATGAACTATTTACTATCAGCAGTAGATAGCACAATTATGTCGAACTACTTGCCATCATTAGTAGATAGCACATTGACGAACTACTTGCTATCAGCAGTAGATAGCACTTTGATGAACTATTTGCTATCAGCAGTAGATAGCACTTTGATGAACTATTTACTATCAGCAGTAGATAGCACAATTATGTCGAACTACTTGCCATCATTAGTAGATAGCACATTGACGAACTACTTGCTATCAGCAGTAGATAGCACTTTGATGAACTATTTGCTATCAGCAGTAGATAGCACTTTGATGAACTATTTACTATCAGCAGTAGATAGCACAATTATGTCGAACTACTTGCCATCATTAGTAGATAGCACATTGACGAACTACTTGCTATCAGCAGTATATATGGCATTGATGAATTGGGCTATTTCAGTTGAAATCCATACTACCTATATGGAAGATTTTGGAGCGGGGGTCTGCGCCGGGGGTCTGCGGGAGTATGTTGTTCAAATGTAATTGGTCAGAGTTAATCATTTTGAAACCCATACTCCCCCTATATATTGTGGCTTCACCTATATCTTCCACAATTGGAGTGAGTATTTCAAATGGAAAGTAACCAAATTTGTCTGTTCAATTAAAAGTTCATACTCCCTCTGTGGTAGACTTTAGCTAAGTAATCATGGGTAGTGTTGATTTTAAATGCAATAGCCCATTACTAGCGTTCAATATAACTCAATTCAATCCAATTCAATTCAATTCTCTCAATGAGGGAACGGAAATTCCGGCCCTAAAATACATTGTAAAATACTATTAAACGTACTATGATACGGTACATCTACTTTCTTCCAGGAAATCTAGACTACCGTATTCCATTACCCTACTGCGGTGTGTCACATCCTTCCCCAGCCAGATTCTTCCCCAACTGGAATCCCACAAAAATGGACCCAAAAGTGAAATTGTATGCTTGTTGCTATCTACATGTACTTTTCGTTATTTTCCTTGTTACCTCCTATCCCTGACTGAATATATGTGAGGATAAATTTGTCACTCAGACCCAGAAACGTTTATGCTATCTGTTAGGCTAATTGTGAGTTAATTGATCTATTCTGTCTTCCCTACAAACATCAAAGTCTTCCCTAGATTGTACAGTCTAGACACTGAACCATTGCATCTAAGGAATAATGGCTTTCGGGCTGTCAAACACCTCTATGCTCTTTATTATTTTGAGGGCTATTTTCAGGGGTGTGCGAGTTCAGCTTTTTTTGGTTTTCAGCTTTTTTTGTACACTTGCTTTGTATAAAAGTATAGGATCTTCCCAAATTACAGCTTTTTGCTAACTGTTTTCAGCTTTTTCGCTCTTTTATATGTGGTGACTCATACTCCTGATTTATAAAATCTTTAATTAAAATTCATCTGTAGCAGTGTTTGGAGATTGCCGCTGAACTATTGCATCTAGGGAAGAATAATCAAGGATTTGGATCTATTTGGTTCTGTCTTCCCTTAGAATCGCAAATGCTTCCCTGGAGATAGTTAGATATCCAAACTGAAAAGAAATTGCTTTTTGCATGAAATATGCAAAGCAGTAACCAGCTATCATAATTACTGATCCAACTGTTCCCTGTTTTGTGCTAAAGCATTCCCTGGTTTCCCTCAAAATAATTATTTTTGGGATTGGAGTGGGTAAAAGCCAAGGTAGTGCTACAGGTATACTAATGCTATGTACCATTATAATTCTTAACTAAATGACACCTGGTGAATATTCGCCTACCCTGTAGAGCAGTCACTGCCAGCCAGTAACCATCTATTTCAGTTCATAATAATACGTGCTCCAGTTATATACTTTTCCCCCAAATGTCACCAAATTGGTTCATTTTATTTTAATTTTCCTTGAATCCTGTTGATTTCTTCTCTTTTTTTCCACTCTCTTTTTTTCTTTTTCAAAACACAAAATTCATCCCCCACAGGGGTAAAATTATTCCCTCCCCTTTGGGGGCGAATAACGGAAGAATAGACTCTCCTGTACTGATGAAAATAGACATCTCTCTTCCTACAGCTATTAAATAGATATTTACACAAATTTGTCAAAATCTTGCCATGAGAAGTCTACGTGAAATGGCAATATTTCAGTTCAGATAGCGCATTGCATAAATACTTGCTATCATCGGTAGATAGCTCATGGAAAGAACTACTTGCTATCAGCAGTAGATAACATGCACATTGACGAACTACTTGCTATCAGCAGTAGATAGCGCTTTAATGAACTACTTGTTATCAGCAGTAGATAACACATTGACGAACTACTTGCAATCACAGTATCAGCAGTAGAACTACTTGCTACCAGCAGTATGCAGTAGAAAGCGCTTTAATGATTAACTACTTGCTATCAGCAGTAGATAACACATTGACGAACTACTTGCCATCGGCAGTATAGCGCTTTTGATGAACTACTTGCTATAGCAGTATGGCATTAATGAACTACTTGCTATCAGTAGTAGGGCCTAGATGTGACATTGATGAATTTCTTGTCTTGCTATCATCAGCAATAGATAAAGCATAATAACTACTTGCTATCATCAGGAGATAGCACATTGACGAACTACTTGCTATCAGCAGTAAATAGCCCTTTAATGAACTACTTGCTATCATTCAGTAGATAGCACATTTACGAACTACTTGCTATCAGCAGTAGATATCTTTCAGCAGTAGATAGCACTTTAACGAAGTACTTGCTATCAGCAGTAGATAGCACATTGACGAACTACTTGCTATCAGCTGTAAATATCGCTTTGACGAACTACTTACTATCGATATCAGCAGTAGATAACTCATTGACGAACTACTTGCTATCAGCAGTAGATATCTTTCAGCAGTAGATAGCACTTTAATGAAGTACTTGCTATCAGCAGTAGATAGTACATTGACGAACTACTTGTTATCAGCAAAAGATATCGCTTTGATGAATTTCTTACTATCGATATCAGCAGTAGGCCCCTATATACGGTAGCGCATTGAAAACTACTTGCTATCATCAGTAGATAACTAATTGACGAACTACTTGCTATCAGCAGCATATATCTATCAGCAGTAGATAGCACTTGCTATCAGCAGTATATAGTACATTGGCGAACTATATACTTGCTATCAGCAGTATAGATAACACATTGACGAACTACTTATCATCAGCAGTAAATATAGCGCTTTGGTGAACTATTTGCTATCAGCAGTAGATAGCGCATTGAATAACTACTTGCTATCATCAGTTGATAACTCATTGAAGAACTACTCGCTATCTATCAGCTGTAGATATCACATTGACGAACTACTTGCTATCAGCATAAGATAGCGCTTTAATGAACTACTAGCTATCACTGGTAGATAGGGGCAAGAGGGGACAAGACCTCTCACAGGGGGCAGCTTCCTCCCTTCCCTCCCAGGCCTTGGCTATGCCACTGCTGTTATCATCAGTATAGATAGCTCATTAACTATAATTATATTTGCTATCAGCAGTAGATAGCACATTTGCGAATTACTTGCTATCAGCTGAGCAGATAGCGCTTTAATGAACTACTTGCTATCATCAGTATAGATAGGTGCAAGAGGGACCAAGACTTCTCATAGGGGGCAGCTGCCTCTTTGCCCCCACCTTGGCTACGCCACTGTTGTTTACAGTAGATAGCTCATTGAAGAACTATTTGTTATCAGCTGTACGTATATAGCACATTGACGAACTACATTTATTTATTTTATTTATACCATTCGGCCCATAGGCCTGGCATAGCCCAATATTGCAAAAGCAATAAATTAAAGGGAGGCCAAACATACTATCAGCAGTAGACAGCGCTTTAATGAACTACTTGCTATTACTCACTGTCAATATAGTAGATGATATATGACATTGATGAATTACTTGCTATCAGCAATAGCGCATTGACTCGGTGCACGATGCTATCAAATTCACAGTGGAAAAGGAGAGCGATGTATGCAGAACCCTAAGCAGTAATTAGGTTCTAAAACGAACCTTAAAAAGATCTATAAAGAACCTTAAAGATTTAAATAGGCCAAGGGACATTCTAATATTCATTCATTCAGGGACTCATCACAAAGTTAAGAAAAGTAGTGTTAACCCTTTTTGGTACCAAAAAACATTTTTTTGGATAAAAGAACATTTTTTTTCTGTATACTTAGAACCTTTTGAGGGTTCTTTCTTAAAGGTTCCTTAAAGGTTCTTCAAGCGCAACTTTTTTTGTTCTACAAAGAACCCCATTGGCTTTCAAAAGTTTGGATGGGATACGAAGGTCAAGTTAAGTTTTCAGGACGTTGTTACAACGTTTAAAGAACGTTACATTTACGTTATATCGACGTCAAAAAGTGTATACACTTTTGGTCATTTGGACGTGTGGGTGGGGGCTAAAACAAGATTGTCGAGACGACCAAAGCCTATAACCTTGTCACGACGTTCTCAACGTTCTTACAACGTTATATTGTTACCTGGGTAAAAATCTTCAACACGAAGGTCCAAATGTCATATGATGGATGCCTTTTCCAGCCTGATACACTTCAATTTAAATATATATATCCGGGTGTCCCAAAAAAAAAAGGTTACATGTAGATTTTTGAAAAAAAATGTCCGTAACCCGATCGACAGCATCATCCCCCCGATTTTTTTCATTGTTGATGAGGTTTTCCCGTCCAATTTCAAACTTTGGTCGTTCAGTTTAGTATAAGTGTCATTCCTTTTAGCTCTTTTTCGCGCGAAATCGAATGAACGCTACATTCTCAATTTCAATTTAGCAAATGTGCAATCTATTTCATTTAATACGCATTCAAAATTCTAAATAGTGCACCCAATTTCGCACATTGTGCAGCAAATTTCGCAAATTGTGCAGCCAAATTCATGTGGCCTTGAATTCAGAGCCTATTTGGAAATACAAATTCATATATGCGGAAACAAAATGGAAAAATGTTCAATCGAATTCGCAAAGTGCAAAATCAAATCCAGAAGTTCTTAAATATTTTACAATGTTTCAAATATAAAAATGCTATTTATCGTGTTTATATTGAACATTAGATACATGTATCGTCAACATTGTTCAAACAAGCACGTTGCTATATTAAATGTGAAGGGAAAACACATTTTTAAGTAATGTTTAAAATTGCCATATGCATAGGCCTAGTAAAACAGAAAATGAATTATAACTAATTCTAATATTTAAAAGCATGTTCCTCGGTTTAGTTCAGAAACCATAAAGTGATGTATGTCCCATAGTTCAATCAAGCTCAGTCTAGTTAATCATATAAATTATAAAAATATAATGACACTTTTCCTTTAAGTTAATGCTACTTTTTCTTACGATAGATCTTTTTAAAATCTTCGTATTTTTAATTGTATAATATAACCTTTATCTATCGTATAAGAATAAAAACTGAATGAACACAGTCAAAACAACATCTAGAAATTAAAAATATCGACAAAAAATTTCGCGTTCCCCCCTCGCGTCCGCTCAAAATTTTCGCGTTCCCCTTGTTTTCCCAATTTTCTCCATTTAAAATTTAACAATCCCCCTCCTGGTTCAACTAAAATGTCAGGTTCCCCCTAAAGACCCAAAAAAATATGTGTGTTCCCCCCTAAATTTTCCCATTCCCCCCTCTGTAATAAATAACGATCGCTCCCTTAATGTGCTTTAATGAACACTGTAGGCCTATAGGCCTACTTCTCATTACAAGCATTACCCATTAAACATTTTCTGCTGCAACGTAGACGTAGGGCCTATAGGCCCATGTCAGTATACTTGATAATCCGCATAATTTCAAATTGAATTCCTTTCCGGGATTCCTTTTCGCTAATTAGATTGTCAATGCATGAAATTGAAAATAGGATTAACAACGTTTCGCAGTCCCCCGTGCATCTTTTGCGAAATTGATTGCCTATTCCTTTAAATTAGACGTCTAATGGTGAAATTGAAACATTCGAGAACGAAATTGAATTCACAATAATGAATTGTTCTGATCATACATTAATTTGATTGAACTAAAATGAAATTGATTGCTCATAATGCGAAAAAGAAATCGGGATTCGTTGCAATCATTCACTCTTGCGCGAAAGCGAATGACACTTTTATTAAATCGAACGCACAAATTGCGAAATTGGCCAGGAAAACCTATATATCCGGGTGTCCCAAAAAAAAAAAAGGTTACATGTAGATTTTTGAAAAAAAATGTCCGTAACCCGATCGACAGCATCATCCCCCGATTTTTTCATTGTTGATGAGGTTTTGGTATCACATAATAGATACTATTTTGCTGGAGAAACAACGTTCAGAAAGACCTTCACAAAAAAGTGTTCCTCTTTAATGACCATCTCCCTCTTCCTTTATTTTTATCACCAAGAGTCAAGAAGCTCTATAAACAATGTTTAATTTGTCAATATGGTTCTTTAGTGCAATAAGTTCAACCATGATACCAAAAAAATAAGAGACAAATAAAAAGTTATAAGAAAAGAAATGAAAACACTGAAAGATGTGTTTGTGTATACGATATTTTGATGGTCACACTCCTGACACCCATGTCATCATGCGCTCATAAGATACGAAGTTGAAACCTAGCATGTACAATAACAAGAAGAATAAATAAATAATATCTGAAAAATTTACATCCCTCTATACATAGGCCTAATGTTTATGTACCAAAAATCTCTTGCAGAACGAAATTACAACAGTGGCGTATGGAGCAGTGTAATACATAAATACACATACATTTTGCACAACTCGCAAAAACAAAATCGGAATCAACTGGAATTTTGGGGAATAAAATGTCATAAAAAGAGGATGCTAGGATCACAAAATTAAAAAAAAAAATATCATTTCTTAAATAAAATTTGTATTTGGGTAGACTAGCGAGTTTAAAAAAAAATCAAAATTAAATGAGGATATTCCTCGTATAAATCCATACCCATTTGCTAGGCCTAACTTATGCAGAAATATCCCAGCATGCCAGTCTAATTCTGCTAAATTCCTTCAAAATTCTGAGCCTTTCAAATGTCACTATAAAACTTCTTCTTTTTTTTTTTAGTTAGATTTAAAAGAAAATCAGAAAAAAAAACCTTTTATAACTTACAGTTAAAAAAATATAAGTATGATATATTTTTTGTAAAAAAATAAGTCTGTCACAGTGGGAAACAAAAATTTTGCTCTTTGACCCCGACGTGATTCGAACACGCAACCTTCTGATCTGGAGTCAGACGCGCTACCGTTGCGCCACGGAGTCAAGCTTGGCATATTGAGAGCATGTAGCCTATTTATCAAATTCATCATTAGATTCCCAAATACAATATTGCCTGAACAAGATTGCTGGTATTAAAATATTTTTTATAAAATTATATTTAGATTTGCTTTCCATAATTTACCATTTTTGGTCTTAAAAGATACGTAAATGTGCAAAACCGAGGAAAAAAATATCACCATCAATTAACCTTTGACCTCAGATTGGGAAACCCGTCCAACTTCCTCTTTTCCATTGGCCATGTCGAGCTTTGAGAAGGTACGGAAGAAGTGCCCAGAAAAATGTTTGTAATTGTAATTAAATAATGCTTAAAATATCGCTAAGTGCTAACAAATGTAAAGAATAACCACTTTTCTATAAAAGTGGAAGATCAAATGAAGAAATGTTGCCAGGAAGTTCAATTTTGAGTCCCATCAAAACAAGTCCTATCAAAAAATGAACACGCACACACTGCACATGCACATGATGATGCATGGATGTAGAATTCGGCAGTCGCGAGGCCGCTCTATTGGCTTACTTGATATTTGATATTGAACCAGTAATGAACATGCATGAGTCGGGAGTGCACCCGAGTAATTTGAGGTCTGGTCAATCAAAATGACCACATGAAATGGCGCGGCGAAATTTCGAGAAAAAAAAAATGTCGGCGATCCTGGATTCCTGACTTGTCATAGACTGCGGAACTCAGTCTCAGGCTCAGTCCTCAATGATAGTCAGTCATTTATCTTTTGGTCGTTATATGACTATCATTTGAGGGACTGAGTTGTTATAATATATCTTCCGAGGTGCAATTTCAGACAATAGCTGGGGATTAGTGGGGCAGAGGTTATCTATTCAATCCTTTCATGACCACTGAAGCATAGTCAAGTCTGCCAAGGACACCGACACAAATTGAAAGACCATCACAAAAGAATGCATGCATGTCAGGTCATCGATAGACATGTCCACATTCCTTATTATAGAGTACAACATTCAAAAAAAAAAAAAAATACAAAAATTTGAAATTTGGACACCAGAAACTTGGCGGCGTAGTCTAAAATGTGCCGGTACTTTATCCTTGATACAGAAGTCAGCATGCAGTGAAAGTTAGATTTCATAAAATAAAATCGCCTTTGTGTAAAATGGATCGCCGTGGTGAAAAATGATGCATTACATGTTTGTTTTTTTAAACAGACATTTGCCCATAACCGCTAATTTTTGACCTACAGACATGGTTGACCCCTCATTTTTAAGTTAAATAATCACCTTTTAAACAAAATAATTTTCATGTGAAATATCCTACTTGAAAATTTTGTGAACATGCCTATCATCGACACCAATTTGGTGTTTATGACACAAATTTTGTGTCTGTTATGCACCTCGAAATATGTACCTTAAAGTCTGTATCTAGACTTGTCACTAGTTTTGAGACCACCCGAGCTATTAAAGGTTAAAACTGCTAATCTATCAAATTAAACTTTCTAGACCAATGGAAGATGAAGTTCAACCCAGGGAAATGTAAAGTCATGCAAATCACTACCAAAAAGAAATCCCCCTAAGCCAAAGTTCAAATTTTGTGGAGAGGAACTTGAAGAAGTAAATGACCATCCATACCTAGGAGTTCAACTAGACAGTAACATGAAATGGACTTCACATATAAACCAAATCACAGCCAAGGCAAACGAACGCTTGGTTTTGTAAAGAGAAACCTCTGGTTCACCACCCAGGAAATCAAAGCCACAGCCTACACAACGCTCATAAGACCGACTTTGGAATATGCATCATGTGCATGGGACCCCCACACCCAAGTAGACATCAAGAAGGTCGAAAGCATACAGAGAAGAGCAGCTAGATTCACCATGAACAACTACAAGAGAGATAGCAGCGTAACCAGTATGCTGAACACTCTGGAGTGGGACTACGCTGCAAGAAAGGCGTGAAAATCAAGACTTGCCATGATGTTCAAGATCCAGAACGGACTTGTGGGCATTGACCGAGACACATACCTCACAGACTGCAACGACACCAGGACAAGGACATACTCAAGAACCAAACTGCAAAGGGGCAACGCAACCAAAGATGTTTACAAATACTCCTACTTCCCACGCCCGACTACAGACTGGAACACCCTGACCGAAGACATCACGACAGCACCAACCCTACCCAGTTTCAAGAGGAGGCTCGCAAAATAACTTTTTTCGCACACTCTCACATTTTTCGCGCGCACATTTCGACCTGACCTAAAGAAATTCCACCAAAGTTGGCGATAGTACGACTTTTGTTAGTTGAAACTGCCGACTCAACCGTATCCAGATCCAGATCCAGATTAACAAGGTTAAACTTGTTTTCAACTGTACAAACATACCTTTTAATTTTATTATTCCGTCGAACAAGCTTTGTTTCAAATTCAATTTCATGTTTTCCTATACCTGATCTCATGTACCAATTAGTTCCAGTAACTGTAACTCGGTATCTTTATTTAACATTATGACATTCTCGGATACCGAGTTACAGGTCGCCATATTAATGTCCGTTTCGCAAATACGATAGCTTGAGCTTATACTGGCCATTTCCCGATTGCCAAAAACTTAAAATTCTTCTTTCTCTAAAGCACATAAATAACTTACGCAAATGTAGTGCAATATGTGATCTTCAGACACTCCGCAAACTATCCGCATATGGATGTCTTGATATGATTGTTAAAAATGGTATATTTTATGTTTTTTCCACGTTTTTTCTGAATTTTAATACCTCTGTTTATGTTGTTTAACGTGCTGTTCACATTTTATAACGGTCGCTTCTTGTAACGTGACGTAAATAACGTAACGTGACGTCAATCATAGACGAGAAAATAATACAAACCATTCACCAACTGGCGAAGTCCATCATCATCTGAAAGAAGAAGCATGCGCGCGCACAAAAATGGCACAATCACATGGGCACGATCGAACGATACAAAGCGCAGGAACTTTGCCTCTTATTAAACGTTCTGTGCACTTCCTGCGTCTGTGCTGGTTTGTAAACACGCCTCCACGTGGCCATTAATTTGACCTTTAACCTACTTCCTCGCTACTTCCGTCGACGAGTCTCTACTTAAAAAATTTCGGAAGAGAAAGTGCTCCGAAAGAATTGCTTTTTACGAGGAAAGGAAGAATGAAGTGAAATTTCAACAACAGCTAATGGAAAGCTTGTGATGTAAAGGTACATATTATAGATGATGTAGGTATTGAGTTTATATATAAATTATTTTATGGGCCGATGAAGACGGCAAATTTCTTTTGCAAAAAGGACCAAAATCTACCGCAGCATGTCTTCGGGCCAGTAAATGTCAGTATGTTGAAGGATAGGACCGAAGACATGCAGGCAGGTCTAATGTACCAATACCTTGTGTATTGGTACATGATTCGGCGGGTATACTTCAGCAATAGCGAATAAGTGGTCGTTTTTACTCTGTTCAAAACGCGTCACATGTACACCAAATACAGCCCCGAAATGGTCTACTTTTAGCGTGCCTTAACTCCGAAACAGTTTAGTCAAAGTTAAAAATGCGATTCCCAACCCTTTGCTTACCTTGGACCAATTTGCAGTATTTTCCGCTAGCTCCGTGTTGAAAAATGGCGGTACATGCCGGTACAAACATAGAAATGGCCACATTTGCTTCAGTCCTGGTATGAATATTTCTTCCGTAATCCAATGGTTGCAACGTGGGCATCACGATGATAGTCTCCTACACAACCAGCTTGTGTCGGCCTGACGCTCGTCGATCCTAAAAGTGAGGACAGCGTGAGCTCTTACCTGCGTAAAAGTCTGTTCGACAAAGGCAAAAGGATGATTGACAGCGCCGTTCATTGGGCGGAGCCATTATATTACAGCAGACAGGTTGCGCTGTTCTCTGACCTTGACTGTTAAATCACGTAGACATACCGTGACCTGGGTACACGATACAAAGCTGGGGGATGCGACTGCGGCCGCCATTTTGACATGCGGTACATCTACTCTTCAGAAAAATTACTTTTGGTGACGTTTTTATATCAAACAATTTTCGATAACGGATTTCTACTAGGATTTCAATTTTTTATTAATGTCGAGGTGCATGTAGTTTTGAGGAATAACACGGGATGTTTCGAGTTTTATTTCAACTGGTGGTGTAGGAAGGTGAGTGAATTCGTGAATGAGGCCGGGGATTGAGGTTTTGTTGTTTCAACGATCCGGTAGTAGGATACGAAACGTAGGCTAAAAATGTTTAATGACGCCATGTTTACATGAAAACATTAGCTGCTGCGAGGTCAGTGTCGTTGAATTCTTTACCTAAATTCCTTTCAGGATATTCTGATTTCACTTATTTATGATGTGTAATGTAAAATTCACCATATAAACTCAAAAGTGTGAATGCAAGCTGTTATTGCTGACAATAGAAACATTGTTGCAAAGTCATTAAAAACAGGTATGTATTACAGACGTTCTTTGGCCGAAACGAGATACAGGCTAGTTAGGCAGTCTAATGTTTTCCAGAATTCACATTTTTTTTAAAGCTATTTTTGATGTAAACTTACGTAGCTTGCAAAACCGGTGGTACCAGCTCCGAAGCTTCCGTATAGCATGAACACATTTAAGTCATAATGTATGCGTGTTTTGACAGTAATTTTCGCTGCGAATCGTGCATTTTCAAGCGTGTTTGGCGCTACGACGCAATTCTTCAGTTATTTCAAGATGGCAATTTCTTTAAAAATTTGATTTATTCTTCTGAGAAAATTTCCATTCTCAAATTGTACTCACAAATCCATGTATGCATGCAAGTGTATTCGTCAATAACTTATGGACCTACTTTCAAGTGGTGAGCAAGGAAAATTCCTCTATAAAAGTCAGCAAATTCAGATGACTTCGGGCACAACTGGCGAAGTTTCACATTTCGAAATACAGATTTTTCCCAACTTTGTCATCACACATTTTGAGAAAATTGACACATTATATGCGTGTTGCGTCCATATAGTGTACTAAGCGTGCACGCAGTGAAAGGCGCGTGTATACTTTCTTCTGTACCGCGCTATATTCGCGTGTGTTTATCGCGGAGCTACTAGCGTTCACAGTGTTCTAGTTTGGCCAAGAATTACGTAATTTGATAATAGATATTGTGCACTGACACCAACAAGGGAAATGAGTCAGATATATCGCTAATATTGATTTTGAGATATTGTTGGTAAAGAAAGTGTTAAAATTCTTTTGTTTAATATCATAAATAATGTTTTCAGCGATTGATAAATGGAAGTAACTTAGCGAAGAAAAGTCGTATCAACAGGGGTTTTTCAGTTTTTGAAAGCTCTATTTATGTCCTATTTATGTAAAACTCATTTTCAACCAGGGTCGACATGTGACTCATTTCCCTTGATCATGTCACATTTTTTGACCCGGTGAGATTTTAGATACGGTACGGTATTTAAAATAGAAGATAGATTGGCAAAATAAGATTTTGTGAAGAATCATTTGCCTTTGTGATCTTGCTGAAAACATTGCAGAATAATGTTACATCGCCAACTTTAGCAATGTTTCATCGCTAACATATGGCGTGGTCGCCCCATTCTGTTTATACAATTCGATTCAACATCATGTATTGTATGGTTCTTTATAAAAAATATGGTAGGCCTACTGTCTGTGATGATGAAAATTGCTTACCAAGTTTGAGTTGTGGCTGTGAGACAAAAATTACCATCTGAGACAAACCTACACCGTCAGTGTCACACAAACACTTGTTACAATAAAAGTCAGAAATAAAGTTGCATCGAACGATTTCGTCAATCAAAACTTCCCTGGCCTGTGAGTGGTTAGTAGCACGCAAATAATGAAATTGATGTTGATTCATGATTCATCAGAGAAAAGAAATGGTGGAAGATGTCAGTACTGTAAAAGGCAATTTGAAAAGCATTTTTTCTTGGCATTGTTGACGTTGTGCCTTTTGCTCTAGTAATAAGGATTTAAGGTGGTACTACACCCCTTGATAAATTTATGACTTTTTTTGCATTTTTCTCAAAAACTAATAAAACACTGGTACGGTGACAAAAGTTACACATATTATAGGGGCAAGGAATCCAGTTACCAAACTGGAATTTCAGCAACTCAAGACAAGTAGTTATTGATTTATTGATCAAATACTGGTTTTCCCTCAGTTTTGACTGCAGCTCCACACTGCTGTCTGTGCCAAAATAAAACTTCCAGTGCAGTAGTTGTAGTCCTTGCCCCTATAATATACATAGGCCTATATTACTTGTCACCAATGCACTATAATTTTTGAGAAAAATGCAAAAATAGGTGCAAAATTGGACAGGGGTGTAGTACCCCCTTGATGAGAAAAGAAATTTGGTCTTGGTTTTTATCACAAAATTAAATGTACCGGGTACATTGTACACACCAACTTTATTGGAAACCATTTTAAAATTGTATGGTTTTCTGATAACAGTATTGAAAAATAA
This sequence comes from Amphiura filiformis, assembly GCF_039555335.1. Classification (NCBI taxonomy): domain Eukaryota; kingdom Metazoa; phylum Echinodermata; class Ophiuroidea; order Amphilepidida; family Amphiuridae; genus Amphiura; species Amphiura filiformis. Next base: position 41,052,569 of record NC_092646.1, read on the forward strand.
GGCTAATCATTTAGCAAGAAACCATGAGATTCCACAAGTCTACAGGCTTATTATTTAGGTCAGCTAGTGCTTGGCATGATTTATTGAAACGTAAAGTACTGGTGCACAGATTACGAGTGATCAACCATGAGACGCCAATCATGCCACAAGTCTACTGCACTCTGCAGTGAGGAGTTTTCGGTACAATTCTCTCCTTTATTAACTGTGAAATATGCAAGAGTGTTTATAGGCTTTATTTTGCTGCTTGAAAGGAGTGAATGTAATGGCTTCCATTTCAGTATGATTCATGACCTTATCAGAACAAAACTGTTTACACGATTGCAAAGTCAAACTTTTGTCAGGCGTATTGTTTTGAGGAGAGCTGGAACTGTCATTTCTCCTTAATTGCTTTGGGTATGAGCTATAAATCACTCCTCTTAATTGTAATCCAGGGGAGCTATTTTTATGACTTCTCTCTAGAGTTTCCTAGAAGTTTATACGTAATTACGACTAAGTACCAGTAAAACATACTTGAAATCTAATACGTTTTACCCAATTCAAAACTATTGCACCTTATGTATTCCTATGTTTCCAAATATATCTTTTGTCAGGCATTAATGTCTAACGACACTCCTTGCTCGCCCACCTCCTTCCTTAACAGCTTGGTCAGTGTCCTTTATTTCAGGGAAATGGTTTATACCATCTAAGACATATTAAAGGCCTGCTTTAATTTGTTGCGTACTCAATAAGACTAGCTAGATGATTTTAAGGTTTAGTATTATTTAGGTCTAACAAATGTCGATGATGATGCTTTCACCAACTTCGAGCCAAGGCTGTGAGACAACAACCTTACATGCACTACCATCTGAGACAGCCAACTATTAATTTATCAGAAATATTCACATTGTTCAGAATGTCAATGCCTGTGCTCGCACCAGTGTCAGATTGAGTTTTGCCAAAACAAGAAACTGGCTCCCACACAAATTTACTCAAGAAGTCTTAAATTTTGCTAACAGATAAATTCACATTCGATGCTAGCAGCCTTGAATTTGCCATTGGAGTCTAGTCTCGAATGTGCAAATTCAAAGCTATAGAGCTTCTCAAGTAAATGTAAATAAAGTAATATTCAGATTTCCTTTGACAGCATAACCATCGCGTATACGCACGCGACGTCAAGCGTGTGCATTGGACCTTGTGCAAAATAATACACGCCGGACGGCTAGCAGTACGCTTAATTTGTAAAAGGAAATCTGAATATTACTTTAGCCATGAAGAGTTCCAAGTGCGCCTGTGTGGATTTCATTATTTGTAATAAGTGATTGACAGGTGTCCAGGCTTGTACAGGATTACAGATTTTTAACTGTTAACATGCTTTACTGACATTGTAATTTTCCAGACCAATTGAACTTTCAAAATTGCCGGTTTTGTTTGCAGATCCAGTTGTGTAAAATATTGTGGCATCCCAGATTTTTCAGTTTAATGAAATTATATTGGTTCTGTTAGACAATTGTGTTAACCACTGTATAATGGGTTTTCTCTTTTCAGCTCCTCGTAATTGATGGGCGAGGCCATCTGCAGGGCCGTCTGGCCGCTGTGGTGGCCAAAAATCTGCTTCAAGGTAAGCTCAGCACTCAGCAGTTAAGCGATTACTCGCTTATGGGGTTGATGGAAAAGTCAGATGCTTAAATGGCAGAAATTTTATGTAAAATGTTCCATAATTTTCAGAATTTGCTGTACATATGGTTTGCAAAATTCGAAAGTTTTGTGGAAACAAGGCATTTTAATGTGATCAGAATTCGTCTGATTTGACTTTTTGTTAGCACTATGGTGCCTGTTGATCAGTTGATGATTACTACTTAATGTGTGTACTTGAGCAGGTTCAACTGCACATCATGTATGGATCTTTCTTTATAAAAATATGGTACTGTCTGTGATGATGAAAATTGCTTACCAAGTTTGAGTTGTGGCTGTGAGACAAAAATTACCATCTGAGACAAACCTACAAGTGTTGCAGAAACACTTACTATACCAGGCTGTGACAAATTGCCCTTTTTCAGGTTGCCCGGTCGGGCAAGCTTAGTCTAAAAAGTACTTGCCCGAACTTGCCCAAATAATTTTGGGTCATTGCCTTATGATGGTACAATTTTGGCCTACAATAAAGTTAACACATAATTTAAAATAATTTGTACTCACCATCACTAAATATTTATCCATTCTTTTACTTGAAAATATCAATTAGCCCAAAGCTTTTACTCAAGCACACAGCGACATCGACAGTGAGCAGCGTGCTATTAACATAGTACATGTGTAGTATCAATTACATATGCAAATGAGTACCACAAAAGCATTGTACAAGACGCAACATGTCCAGAGAATCTAGGCCAATGACACAAAAGGTCGCTTGTATGCATACGCGTGTGACTCTGTTGACATTGACATAAAAGATTAAATTTTCAAGCTTTAAGATTTTCGCAATTATTAAAATTCTTGCATCTTTATTTTATAAAAATGTCGAAAATAAATATTGAAAAAGTTTTGTTGTTTCATGACATGTGTACTGCTTTTTTCTAACTTTATTTTCGTATTTCATTTGTAATATTTTTCGCCCCACAAAAGGTACTGAAAAAAACACCAACCCAAATCCCAATAATGATTATATTTAGGAAAATATGAATATTATTTACAATTCACTAAAATTTCCGGGATGAAATGAAGATGGCCTTAGATGGGAATAGAGTGTGCATGAATGATTCCTTCTATGAAAATAAAATCAGCACGAAATATGCAACCTTAAAATTTAGCAGTGAAAATGTAAATGCAAGCCACGTGGCTGTGGATGAACTGACCTAGACCGGTTTACATGTGTTCTGAAACTTCTGTTGTGTTGGTCGCATGCGCAGTACTAACAATCTAATGACTTCCGGGGGGGAAGTTCCGGGATGCATTTGATCGAGCTATTGTTTACATTTTACGAAACAGGTGACTGAATTTAATGCTTAAGGAAGACCGATATGGGTGGTCTGTTGTGAAATGTATAAACTTCGAACACATGTTTTATGATTATTTATGGCCCAAAGTAGGAGAAAAAGGTCAGGAAATGTTGATGATAAAGTGGTGATTTGTGAATAATAATGTGTGTACTTTGACAAATGATAAATAAGCCTACTGCTACTCATGATTTAAGCTTGCCCGATCGGGCAGAGCTTCTGTAAATAACAGTTGCCCGAACAAAAAAGTGGTTGCCCCGGGCAATCGGGCAAGCTATTTGTCGCAGCCTGTGCTATACAATAAAAGTCGGAAACAAAGCAGGGTTACATCTGACGATTCTGTCAATCAAAACTCTCTTGTGCGTGATTGGTTAATTAGAGCGCAAAAAGGAAGTTGGTTAATCTGGTGCCATCGACAGAGAAAATAAAATAGTAGGTACTTTTACAAGGCAAAAAGCAACTTTTTATATTTAGAGGTTAATAACTGCGCATCGGTTATTTGGAGGGCATTGTGAAAAATCTAAACATTTTGCCTTTGGAACCGAGGAATATCCCGAGTCCGAGGTCCAAAGCAAAATGTTTAGATTTTTCACAATGCCCGACTATATAACCGATGCAAAGTTATTAACCTCGTTCATAACCGCTCACTTTGATCTTTTAACTTTACAAAATAACAAAAATTTTCCTCAAAAGTTTGTAAAATAAACAATTTTACATCTTCCCTTTCCCCAAATCGATCAGGCTAAAACAAAACGACCAATAACAAAAGTGCGTATCAGAATCTGTGCAAATATGGTAGCGCGCAATCCAAATCGGCAGCCAGCGCCAAGCAGAGTTCGTTGGACGCACAATACGGCGCACGCAGAAGTCAATTGTGTGCGACATTGGAACAACTACGCATTTTGCGGTCAATTGTGAGATATTAATGACCTCGATTTGCGTTCGCGTTTTCACAAATAATAAAATATGATTGGATCGCACGCATCGCGTTTATTAATGAGGTGTTGAATGGTGCATTCAGCGAATTAAGTTTCCTATATTAATAAGACTCAACTTTTAGACAGTTCTGTTTGTTTGATGGTGCAAAGTTACCACATGGCACACTGTTTGCCACTGCATTTAGAAATTTCAATCACGACAAATTGTAAACAAATAGTATGATTGACAGGTAATTTCACAAATGAGGAAAATTAATTTGTGTTCAATCAAGAAAATACACCTACGCTTGTTACTCTGCGACTATACATGCATACATCACTACTTAACCCATCCATCTGGTCCTATTTATAAACTGGTTGGTATGTGACCCAATGTCTTTTTAGCCACTCACATTTGACTATTGTGACATGGTGAAAGGTCAATTGATGATGTTGACATGGAGATCTGTGCACTTGAGGTTATTTGTGCACTACGCTCAGTCACACAAGTGTAAGTTCTTGGTTGAACACAAATAATTTTCCTGTAGTATCTTTAATTAATGAATTTGTTTACACATTTGACTTGTTTTGATGTGGTAAAAGTACTGTATGAAAATCATGTTAAATCTTACAAAATCTTACAAGGATTGCACATGATGCCATGCACCAAATCGCTGGCCGGGCAAGCCACTCCCCGTGGCATGAGGTCGGTGATCGTGTGCGTGGCACCCGAGGGGTCCCAGGGTCAATTCCTGGGGGTGCCAAGTGAAATCTTTCTTCATCTTATCTCCTTTTTGGTTCCTTCTCTGCCTTCCAATAGCAAAAAAGCATGTTCCTTGTTAGGGTTAATTTGCCTGTTAGGGTTAATTTGCAGAATTTGCTTTACATTCAAAGATGGTTTGAAAAAATTTGAAAGTTTAAAGTGAGGCATTTTGTGATCAGAATTTATCCAGATTTGACTCTTTGGAAAGACTGCCCGTTGATGGTCACTACTTTATGTGTGTGCTGACGTAGATTCAACATCATCATGTATGGATCTTTTTAAAATATGGTACTGTCTGTGATGATGAAAATTGCTTACCAAGTTTGAGTTGTGGCTGTGAGACGAAAATTACCATCTGAGACAAACTTACACCATCAGTGTCGCACAAACACTTGATATACAATAAAAGTTGGAAATAAAGAACCACATTCACGTCGGACGATCCTGTAAATCAAAACTCCCCCATCTCATGATTGGTTAGTAGCGCTCAAAAGGGCGTTGATTCATCTGGTGCCATCATCGGAGAAAAGAAATGGGGGAAGATGTCGGTACTGTGATAAGGCAAAAAGCAACTTCTCTAGGCATTGTTGACGTGGTGTCTTCAGAAAAGGATGTTTCCTATTACTAATACACAAATTTTTGATTCATTACAGGTCAGAAGATTGTAATAGTACGATGTGATGGCATCAACATTTCCGGTTCATTCTACAGGAACAAATGTAAGTTTTTTGGATTACATTGAATTATATACAATTTAAAATTTGCTTTGAATGCTCAAGCTGTAACAACCGTGTCTAGAGCATTGGATTGCGTCTGTGATGTTAATCTTTACCTACATTGTTTGATATGCTGTGAGAACAAAATTACTGAATTTGACTGAGACGCACATGCAGGCGCGGCCACTTCATCACTAAGTGTCTAAATAGTCGTTAGAGTTATAACAGTTACTTAGATAATTGGATGCATTCTGATCCACTCAAGTCATTGATGGGACATTTTGGAAAATGGGAAGAAGGAAAATAATTTCCTCATAATTTGATTTTCTTCATGTTGCCCAGTTCAGTTTTCTTTTGGTGAAATCCAAACATTCTCAACCTGTAACAATATGAGCTCATGTATTGATATTGCCCATTTTCTCGGGTATCGCACAGGGTTGGTTTTTGATCCATATGTGTGCTTGTGCCCTGATCTCAATTTCACAATTTCCCCCTTTGGAATAGCTTGTGTAACACATGTTAAAAAGTGAAGTCTTAAAAGTAATGTAATAAATAAGCAAAGACCACCAAGATGTTCAACTACAATTACTTAAAAATTCAGAATGCTTTCAAATTTACTCTTGTTAAAATGTGATTTACAAAGATGTTTTTGTTTGTTAACTTTCGCAGTGAAGTACTTGCAGTTTATGCGCAAGAGGATCAACACCAAACCCTCACGTGGTCCATACCATCTCAGAGCACCGAGCAGGATCTTCTGGAGAGTTGTAAGGGGTAGGTTCAGTATGATACTGCTTTCCATTCCAAGGCCTCAGATTTGGCGAGAATCACAGAATCGACTCTCGTAATGATTCTCGTAACATTTGTTGCGAGAATCAACTTCTTTCATTGAATCATTCCGTAAGTAATGCAATTCAGATGTTTTTGGTACTCGCCAACTGTCACGAAATTGAGGCCCTGCGGTATTAGTAGGGCTGGCCCATTAATATTGACATAAATTACAGACAATACATACAGAAGAACTATTTATTGATATGATTTATATGCAAGGAGAGTAAAATCTACTTGTACAACCTTCCTGTATAATAACAGATCGTAGATTGGATACTTTTTTGCCGAAGGAAACTTACATAAAACCCAGTATGGTTTTTCCGAAATTTTGTGCCAAATGTCGATGATGATGATTTCACCAACTTCGAGCCAAGGCTGTGAGACAACAACCTTACATGCACTACCATCTGAGACATTGCCAGTAATATCAAATCTGCTCTTTTGATATCCAAATATGATAGAATGAGCTCTTCTTCTCTCAGTCTCTTGTTAGATAGACGCTGGAAACAACACAACTCCTGTATAAAAGTCTAAGTTGTCAAAAATGTTCAGTGTTCCAGTTCGCACTATGACTGATCATGATTGCTTGCCCTGAGCGTGATGTACAACACAGCCGTACATGCCTTACAGATGCAAAATGCCAGAAAGTCGCATACAATCGTGTACATTACTTGTGTTACAATAATGACGCACAGCAAATTAGTCTAATACAGCACTGCTTTTCATCTTGCCATAGTATACATTTGATTAGTGTGTCAATTACAGTAAGCATTTTAAATAATAATAAATTTGGGTTTTGATTTTCAGGTATGTTGCCACACAAGCAAGCCCGTGGTGCACAAGCCCTAGCCAGACTGAAGGTCTTTGATGGTATGCCACCTCCATACGACAAGGTAAACATTTCTGAACAGTACAAAACATTTGCTTGATGGACAGGCGATTTGCGCGGAAAAATATAGCGAATTGCACGGAACTTTTTTTTCAGTGCAAATCATGTATCCTTGCCCATAGGAAAAAAAATAGCCAATTACGCGGAAAAAAAGTTCCGCGCAAATCGCTTGTCCCTGCACATGAAAAAATAGCCAATTACGCGGAAAAAAAGTTCCGCGCTAATCGCTTGTCCCTGCACATGACCTGATACCTAAGCACTGGCCTCTTGGGTCGTCTTCATCGCAAAGAAGTTCATGGTCTTTCCAGTGAGGGCTATAGATGAGTTGACTTCTGATGTCATTGCTTGGCAGTATGCGCACGCATCTTCACAATTTTCATTGTTTTTTGCCTGGCAGTATGCACGCGCATCTTATTTTGTTCACATCACAATAAGACTATTGAACGGTGTAGTGGTTACATGCAGTTCGTTTGAGCATATCGATATACCAGTCTCTAGCCTTTGTTGATAAACATTGAGATCAACTCATCTATATCTTTCCGATTGTGTTCGTCATTGATGAACCGATAAGCGCCTGACAGAATTTGACCTTTTTTGAACTGCGGTGCCTGTTGATAATGATGGTTACTACATACTGTGTGTACTTAAGTTATATTAATTCGGTACTGTCTGTGATGATGACAAATTACACTGCTTACCAAGTTTGAGTAATGAACGTGAGACAAACTTGCATCTGAGACAAACATGAAAACTACACCTAAAAAGCCCTCTTTGCCAAACAATCTCCAGATTCTGTAATATTCAGGTTATTGCAGAATACGGGGTACCACCACAATCAAATTGGGGTTAGGATTCGAGTTTAGGGTTAGGATTAGTGTGAGACTTTAGGGTTAGTATTATGATTAGTAAATAAATACAAGTGATGCCCTGTCTTCTGTTATTACCTACTAATGTCCGCATTGGTTATTGGCTGTGAGATAATCATAACACCTGTGAGATAATCATAACACGAGAACAGCATATTTTTTTCAACTTTGTTTTGAAGTTGGATCTGATGGATATTTGACAAGATCAGTGGAAATGCTTGATTAAATGTTCAATTAAAAATGGTTTAGAATGAAAGAATGGCTAATTTTGATACATTTTAATTTACAGACCTGAAACTTTCCTCTTTTTAGCTGATTTCCTCGTAATTTATTCCTGAAATTTATGCATTACGGTATTTGTTATTTTCAGCCCAATTTGAGCTTTTTTTTTGCATGTTTTTGTGCTGTTCCCTCTTTTTTAAAGCATTTTCCTCTTTTTTCACAAATGGTCAGTTTCAGGTCTGAATTTAGCCATGGTAATTAATTCTGTAATGTCGGGTTAACCGTTAAACTGATCACCTTATTGTCTCTTCGTCATTCTCTTATCTTTATTAGAAAAAGAAGTTCAGAGTTCCCAGCGCCATGAGAATACTACGTCTCAAACCTGGACGCAAGGTAAGTTTTTTTCACCGAAATTCTGGTAAAAGGAAACTTGCAAAGTTATATTTTTTGCTCCCAAGGCAGTTCCTACACAAATGTTTTGTGTTGACCTTGTGTTACAATTCATCAGTGATGTATGCTTAAATTCAGCGGATCGAGTACTAGTCTTATCTAGTGTGAGACCAAAATTTAACTGAGACGAATTGTAACACTACAGGTCATTTGTTGTGTAGCGAAGATCTAAAACCAGCTTGATGTACCCCATCCCAAACATTGTTGAACTACTGTAACACTTTGTGGGAGGGGAAATCCTAACAATTAATGATAAAGTAACGGCGACTTTGAAGTTCTTATCATTGTTGATTTGAATTAATTGTATTATGGAATTGGGAATTCACAGGTAGAAAAACTGGAAGGGGGACTTGAAATTCAATATCTCGGTACCATGTACACAGGGTCTGCATGGTTAATCTTAAGGTAGCTGTGTACTCTAGACATTGTTTCTTTCGCAAAATTGAGTTTTTTTGATATGTTTGTACTTTGTTATGTTTTTTATAAATACAAGGAATGAAAATCCAGATTTGTAAACTCCAACTGCAATATTTTAAGGATTTTATTTCACTATTCCACTCGTGTTTGAAATTGAAAAGGAAAGAAAATCTTTGTTGTACCAGCAGGGTACACGCAGCGATAACAACTCATCGCGTTGCGTGTCGCGCAATTTGTTAACGCACAAATCGCTACACATACGCTGACGCTTATCTGCATGCGCTGGCGCATCTTATGGAAACACCACGGAAGCACAAAAACCTAGTGGTCAAATGGCTCCGTTTTAGCTGATAAAATGTGGGTTTTTCAAGTTCTTTCCCCGATTTAAATATCAAGTTATGAATGGATTTCGCTCAAACTTCTCAAGGGGCCGTGGATTTACCCGATGTTTATGTAATGTAAGGTAGAAAAATAAAAACCCGCATTCTCCTGTGAGATTCGATGAAAGTGCAAAATGTGACCACTTTAAACTTCAACGGCCATTATTTCAATGTTCATTTTCTCGGTAAAATGACGTTTTAGGTACACGATAACTCAATAAATACAGCATCTATAGGTGAGCAAATATGATCATCGTAAAAGCATGATCGACTCAAGAAACGGTTTTCTCATTTTTTTATATTTTGGTCTATTTCCGATTTTAGGCATCATTTTGTGCAAATAGGCGTTTGTGAATTTTAAAAGTTCAATTTGATGCCTTATATGGTCAATATCTCAAAAATAAGGCCAATATCAAAAAATAAAAAAAACTGTTTTTGGAATGGAGCCTCAAGATTGAGCTAAAAACAAAATAAAATATTTTGGAAAGAGTGTTTTTTTGTTATGATGTACCTAACAAATATTGCCAAAAACTCACTTTTTGTGATTTTCTTCATAATTGTTGTTTTTACCCCAAATCTGTATTTATATTAAGATTTATTGATGTCTTGCCGTCATAAAAATGTATACTTTTATATGTCTTGTGCGAATAATTACAAAGTTATTGCACTTTTACTACATGCATGTCTGAGAGTACACAGCCACCTTAAAAGAGTTCACAAATTGATTCCTGCAAATAAGTTGGTTGCTTGGTACCCTCTTTAGCTTGTAAATTTGTAACCCATGTTGGCTCAACTTATAGAGCATTTCATCAGACTTGACACCCGGTCATTAATTTCTTTCACCTTCAGTACTGCTACTTGGGCCGTCTAGCTTCAGAAGTCGGCTGGAAGTATCATGGTATTGTCAAAGCACTCGAGAGAAAACGCAAAGCCAAGGCAGCAGTGCGTTGGAACAGAACAAGAAAGCTCATGGTATGTAGTGAACATTATATTGTTTGAAGTTGTATTGCAACCTTAATTTGTACCATATTTTTATAAACAGCCCGAAACATTTGTAACTGTAAAATGTTGTATTTGAAAACGGAGGAATGAATTATGGTACTGCTTAGTAGGACTATCTATGTGTCAATGATGCCTATTATAACCTACATTGTTTGATGCTATGTGAGAAAATACACAAATTTGCTACTGAGACACATGTAATTGAATACCTGAGTGGAAGAAGGGCCCAACTCCAATTTTTAACAAAAATGTGTTAGACCCAGCATGTTATTGCCAGCAGACTGTTCTTCCTTGTGTGTGAAAGATGAACCAAAATCCACTCTCTAAATAGTCTTCCACGTACACTTAATCGTGGTTTTCATGGAAGAAAGGCCCAACTCCATGGAGTTGGGCCCTTCTTCCACAAATATTGGGTTAAAGAGTAATTTTTGTTCATCCATGAAATCTGCTTTTTACTACAATAAACTTTCTTGCTAACATATTACATGCTTCTACTTGTGCAATTAATGGATAATTACCAAATTTCTGTAGCTATTTATAACGCATCTGCTTACGGAACTGACACTTACAGTATATTAGTGGAAGAAGGGCCCAACTCCAGCTCGTATTAAGACCTGTACCGTTGCCATGGAAACATCATATATAATTTCGAATGTATGTAATAATGTATGGCCATGTATTAAAGGTTCCCTCAAGATGAAAACATTCTGTCTATAAAACTTTTCCAAATATTAAGTTTTTTCTTCATATCTCAAAAACAGTTTTGATGGAGTTGGGCCCTTCTTCCACTCAGGTATTCAATTAGATACCTACTGTTGCTGGAAGTTTACAAAAATGAATTTACTATACTACTAGTATGTGGTTTTTAACTTGCAATTGCTGCCTATACATGTACTAGGGGTGTGTAGTACGTACAATTTGCAAATTCCATACTTTGTGGCTCAAACTATACACGAATCCGACGGGAGCTGTTTCTACTTAACCGTGGGTGGCGCTGTAGCGTCCGCCATTGCCGGGGGCCATCCAGGAGCTATTTCGCGCATGATTCAAGTTCACATGCTCACTGTATGTTCACTTTTCATCTTTTTAAAGCTATTTTATTTTAATTGGCCTTATCGGGAAGTAGGGCCCAGGCCTAGGCCTACCGCATTGTCAGTCAAAGACAGATAATTTTCTTGTTCTTTTGTAGCTTCTTAATTAACTGAAAGGAAATAGTCAAATATTTGCATCAAACTGCGATGTATAATGCGATGCAATATCGGCAATCGGGGGCTTTGTAAAATTGTATTCCTTGTTGCCCAACACATTAACATACATGTACGGACGGTCGGACGCACACAAATTTTGTGGGACGCACAATTCCCGGCCAGGTTTTACAGTTGTGCGTCCGAGAGTTTTTGAAGGCTAGCGGGGAGCCTTGGTGTACTTAAGCAGATTCAAAATGAATGGATCTTTATAAAAAAAAATATGGTACTGTCTGTGATGATGAAAATTGCTTACCAAGTTTGAGTTGTGGCTATGAGACAAAAATTACCATCTGAGACAAACCTACAACTTTAGTGTTGCACAAACACTTGCTATACAATAAAAGTCAGAAACAAAGTGCTCAGGGTTACATCGAACATCATCTGCCTAAGCAGCCATGGCAATTTGATGATGGTGACAGTGAAGTGAACTTAGTGAAGCATATCAAAGGTATTGTTGTTGTTTGCTTATGCTATGCTGCACAAATGGCCCCCCATAATGGCGGCGATGTAAGAGGCGAAGAGGGCACCCTTTCGAGAGTGCTCGGCCGGATTCGTGTATAGTATACTTGGGTATGTAAACTGGCAACTTTCATACTTAGATACTACAACACAGGAATATGTAAATTTGCAGATTTTATACTTTGTGGATATGGAAGAAAAATGCCCTTTTACCCATGTTGTAAACAGTTATAAGTGATGGAAGAATAAACTTTTTTTTGAAACGGGTGTGGGAAAAAAAATTGGGCCCTATATCTCTTTGTATTTCAAAATGTATATGGAACCTTGAACTGGATTTTAACAATGCAGGCAAGTAAGGGAACAAACAAAAAAGATGTATGTCCTGTAAATGCTATGTGAGGGGGGGGGGGGTTAAAAATTGTCTGAAAGAGGTAATGACCTGCTCCCACAAAGTGAGTACAATTCCAAGTTGGTTGTTTCGAGACCTGGCCGCTGAGTTGATGTTCTTTGTTTGACCCACACCTGTACATCAACTTACAACAACTTAACGCTCAGTCCGTGGGAGCAGATCACAACTTAACATTTCAGGATTGCATTTCTGGCAAGGAGAAAGGAAGGGGGTTATGGATTCATCAATCTTTTGGGTTGTTCTCTAAGTAGCAAAGAATTTGTTCAATGCAATAATCATTTTGTTTTTCTGCTTTGTGTCTTTTCAGCATCTGAGGTGGAAAGCTGCAAGGACTCAATCTGAAAAGATTGCCCCCCATCAGAAGGTCATTGAAGAATATGGATTTCACTAGTCTACCACTAATTTCAATGTAACAGCAATCAACAGCAGCAGCAACAACAGCAAAGCAGTGATGAAGGTTTACAGTTTAAGAAATAAAATATAACATGTATATATGAGCACTGGCGTATTCCATGAGACACATCTTGTACCTCAAACAAAACCAAATCTCGATTCTGGGGTTTCAAGTTTTGTCCAGTGTTTAGAACCTTCATCACTGATTTGGCAGACATGAGCTGCATTTAAGAAACTGACTTGAAACATCCAAAATGTCGTACCCATCAAAGCGAACCAAATATTTGTGTAAATGCAAAGAAGTAAAAATAACATGTTCCATGCTCAATGGAAGCAAAACCATAAATGTGTCTGCTGTGATTCTCTCTTGATGTCAAGTTCTTAAAGGATATCTGAAAGGTCCTAGTACTAAGCCTTTGTAAAAGGTTTGCAAGACTTACGTGACCTGCTCCCATAAAATGAGCGTAAAGTGAAAGTCGCAAGTTGGTAATTTTAAGATGTCCTAGCTGTTAAATATTATTGGTGTTCTTTATTTCATACGCACCTGTTCAAGCCAATAGTATGTACAGTAAGCCAAAAAATCAAGTACCAGTTATGTTTACCCCTGTATATCCTAAACAAAGACAGAGGTGTCATAATTAGATCCAGCAGCCAATAGCTGCAGTTTTTAGCTCGAATTTAAGACCTCATTCGTTGAAATTGTTCAAGACATAAAGGCACAACGATCCAAAACCCCAAGGAAGGTGCCAATTTAAAAGTTGCAGTTTCTTCCATTGCATACGCTATTGATTTGTACACAAAGCGTTCGCTAATAAGGCGCCGTGCTTCCATTGATTAGCACGTTAAAACTAGCATCATGCTTTCATTGATAAGAACACAAAAGGGCAACTTTTGATTTCGTCTCTTCAGTAGGTTTTAGATCACCGTTTCTTTAATTCTCAACCAATTTCAACAAATAAGGTCTTGAATCAGAGCTAAAGAGTTCAGGTATTAGCTGCTTGTTTTAATTTTGACATATTTTTCTTAATTTAAGATATACAGGGGTGAACACAACTGGTACCTTAATTTTTTGGCTTACTGTATGTCTTTTATGAATGGGGGCATAATGGGCCATTCACGAAGGACATACTACTGGCTTGTACAGGTGAGTGGCAAACAAAGAACATCAGCCAGGATATATCCAAACTACCAACTTGTGACTTTTACACTCATTTCATTGTAACAGGGTCACATTATCCACAGGAGAGAGTATAATCATTGAAAATGTTTTTCATTGGGACGTGAATTTTGCCACTTTTGTACGATGTTGCATCAAGGTCCCACTTTATTCCGTATTTGAAAACTGTTTTCTAATGATTACGCCCTCCCCGACCCTCTTTGTGACCTAATCCGATCCACAGAGTATGAAAGATTCAATTTTGAAAGAGGGCTTCATCATCGATTTGCTCATTAACCAACCCTGGCTAAAGCATTTTCTACCCTGATGTGGTAGTGAAGTCAAAAGCGTGGAGGCAGCTGTTTTACGTGTGCATCTATGCGGTGTCTTCTAAGCGTGTGGGTGTGTAGGCCAGCGCTTTGAGCGGCGATTTGTAGCTGCGCCCAATAAAATGCGCATTGAAGTCGCTTCCACATTGGAGTGGAAAATGCTTTAACCAAGTGACTCCTGCATCCCAAGCACATTTTGACAAAGTTAATAATGATAGACCATCCCTTTAATGGCATATTCTGGCTATATTGATGGGGTGAACATATCGATATCACATCGATAACAAAATAATGAAAGCAAAGTCGAGAATAGTATCATGTGATTACAAAATAACAAAATTATCATATGATGCGATTCTTGACCTCTTTATTTTGTGCCGTCGATGTTCACTCATCAACAGGAAACATGTAGCACCCTGCTTTCCATTGATAAGAAAAGTAAAGTGCAACTTTTGACTTTGTTCCTACCTTGGGTTTTAGATCACTGTATCTTTTAATTATCAATCAATTTCAACAAGAGGTCTTAAATCGGAGCTAAAGGGTACAGGCAAGGGCGCAGCAAGCAGGTGGACGAATAAAGGAGATGTACTGCTTCTTGTCTATGGGCCCTGAGTACAGGTATTTGCTGCTTGTTTATATTTTAACATAATTTATTTGTCTTTGTTGAGGATATACAGGGGTGAACATAAAACTGGTACCTTAATTCTTTTATGGTCTGTACTTTCCACACTGCCATTGTAATTTTTCGAGAGCAACAAACCGATATCATGCACCCACATTCAATCCATAAAAGTAATGGGAATGGTTGGGTTGGCTAGCATTGGGACTTGTTCTACTCAAAAATAAGGGAAAGAATTGTCAAGGGGTGCTTGAAATTAACCCAGGAATTACTATTTTGATGGGGTGTGCATGCTGCCCAGCTTTTGAAACCTTGCCCTTTTTCAAGGGTCATATTTGCTCTTTCTTGAATTTTCCGAAACATGGACCCATGTCTAAGGATTTAAAAAAAAATCTACCCCCATATCTAGGGATTTGTTTTGCAAAAAAAAAAAAATGAAAAAGAGACCCTAAACACAGTGGCGAAGGGTTGGTAGCACCCGGGGCAAGAAACAAAATTGGCACCCCTACTCCCCCCACCTGAGAATATCTTAAATGCGGGCAGTGGCGTAGCTAGGGATTGTGGCGCCCAGGGCTAAGGATACATAATGCCCCCCATTCTTGAAAACAATTGCGCCGCAAAGCGCATGAACAAATAAGGCCTAGCCTACTAATTAATTTTGGTTAGTCTTAATAAAAGTTGAATATCGGTCTTAAAATGTTCTTTCAATTGATTTTGTGCTGAAATGCGCAAAAATGTTGACTTTCATCGCTGGGAGGGGCGCATAATTGATGCTGAATTGGTCAATTTGGGGCCCCCCTAAGTTATATATACCCTAAACTTAACCCTTTTAAGACTTGACCCTTCGGACAAAAGGCTGTTCTGGTGTTATAAAACATGGGACCCTGAATAGATAACTCGCTGTTACAGATTATGAAATACAATGAACAAACTTTCATTCATTTACAGCACACAATGCTCTTTATTATGATTAACTTTCACTTCACAAGCATTTATGCTTTTATAAAAATATTCAATATTTTGACAGTTTTCTTAAAATCTAACCAATGAGATGACCCCTGATGTCATTCCAATTTACAACTGGAGTTGCAAGAAGCACACTATTAAATGATCAATGACTTTCTTCGGTTCTTGGTAATCAGACCCATACCACTCCAGATCGGTAGTTTGAGGACAAACTTATATTTATATTGTATTTTTGTAAAACGGTACTCAATTCAGCCTTTGGCTGCGATGTATTTGTTTAATAAAACCTAAACCTAAACTGAAACAGCGCCACAAATATAAACCATCGCACTCTCCCATTTTTGTACATCAACCTAGTCTCATTTACAGCTAGTTTCTGTATGTTCACGATTGAGCCACTTCCAGTCTGGAGCTGTCTGGGCCCCGATTATAGGTGGTGTAGTACAAAAATGTCACAGTACGGTGGTCCAAATTTGTGACGCCATTCTGATTCTAGCCAATCGGAAGTCTTCTCTCTACATGGGTGGGGGTTGTGCTGATGAAGAGTGTGACGGAAAACAGGGTGCCATGGATGCCTTGGACAAAGCTAGGTACGTACATACATACACTGCTAGATAGATGGTGAACAA
Organism: Amphiura filiformis; assembly: GCF_039555335.1. Classification (NCBI taxonomy): domain Eukaryota; kingdom Metazoa; phylum Echinodermata; class Ophiuroidea; order Amphilepidida; family Amphiuridae; genus Amphiura; species Amphiura filiformis. Next base: position 41,069,192 of record NC_092646.1, read on the forward strand.
AAGGCCCTTCTAGTTTTACCCATTTCTCTGGTCACAAAATGATATCCACTTGCAAACAAGATTAACACCCTCAAAACATGGCATGTTGCTGCAAGTCCAAGTTTTTTTTTAATTTTCTGTACTTGCCCCACTGTCAATTCAATGGCTTGGCCTAGCTAGTTTTTGAGATGGAGCCGCCACCTATAATAAATGGTGTACTCAACTTTACAAAACAAAATCCTTCCATGAATTTTAACTTACATGTAATAGCCTTTTGGCAATGACATGTGAACAGAATATCCACAAAGTAAGGGAAGGTTTAAAAACCTAAACGTCGAATGACCGCTGGCACCCTGGAAAAAACAGGCAGTTAAACCACATTATATTGTTCTAAACAATAGATACTAGGTACCAGGGTGACGGCGGTCGAACAGCGGTTAATTCTTGAAGCCATCCCGTACATTTTGATGCTTAAATACATTATGTACAATTATACAAACATTTTATCATGAGGTGGTGGCTGGTGGTGCTGATGCAAAACATTCCTTATATTAACTATTGTTTTCAAGAAGCTTATTGTTCCACTTGAAAGAATCGTAGACTGCTACAACAGGGAGTATTTACAACCCAAGACCGAATTAAAAAGACTAGTTTGCGTCTGACGTCCTGTCAATCAGACCGAAAATGCCGTACTTTGGAGGTTGGCAACCAATATCGACAATCAACCCTTTTGACGTAAGGCACAAACTAGTCTTTTAGTCTCAAATTATAAATGTTGATCAAATTTGATGGATTAAATTTAGAAGACAACACCAATAGAGAGAACATTTTGTAAATATTGAGCTTATAACTTGGTAAATTTCGTTGGCAGATCACAACATCCTTTCCACCAACTTCCTTACAGGCAGGTATGTGTTTAAAAATTCTTTATAATAGTGGTTTTAATGACCAATGTAATTACATGATGTACATTGTACACATGTCTATCATAGCATTTTCAACAGTTTTATAAGAATAACACCTTTACACCACCTCAATCCTCGTATACATATTTTATTTTTATATAGTATTCAATTTTGTGCGTGTTCAGCATACATATAATTTCAACTGCTTGGTGTTGTGAACCCAACTAAGTCAGTTAAAATTAGTAAAATTCTTAAGAACCCCAAAGGAAAGGCTCCAGATTGTGCTTACAATATAACTAAACAAACCATACTTAAGTCAAATTTGACCCATTCTCAAAACAAAACTACTGGCCTTGGTTTCTATCATGTGGATTCACACCACCCAAGCAGCTGTAGACTATTCCAGTTGAAATCTAAACACCCACTATGGAAGATATTCATAACCTCCATAACATACACAGTGTGACCAGGAGTGTGATCTTAAAATGGGGTTACCTGAATGGGTGACTGCATTTGAAAGATTTAAGGTATCTTGCATAGGGGGTGTATGGATTTCAACTGGAATAGCCCATAATTATAAGGGGTTTATGCAAGAAGACCCCATCTGTAATAGCTGCCAGGTGTCACATTTTCAGATGTGTACAATATAGAATGCAGAAATTATCAAATGTCTATAGGGCAGCTTTTTTTAGATATGACCTTGCACTAGCCCCTTAATTTCAATCATTTTCATACCTCTTTATTGTGCTCTTCAAGACATAAAAATACTTTGGAATATACACAAGTTAAAACTATATCATGAAGTAGTGGAAACATATTTAAAGTGAAAACTGAAACTTAGAATTTACACCAGGCTTCCTCAAATATATTTGTTGAAGCGCCACATGAAATAAAAAAAACCCCTGCAAAGCGCCACTCAATGGCTGCGAAGTCGCCGGGGGAGTCAGAGCCCCCCTCTGAAGCTATCGATTTTTTTTAATTTGAGGTGCAAATGACGCCATTTGGTGCAACATTTTGTACTATTTTAGCATGTCTTTACAAGGATAACATGGGAATCGCATTGTTTTTTTTTTTTTTTGTTTTTAAAATCTAAACGGCGCCATCGCCACTCGGAAGCTCACGGCGCGCCACATGTGATGCCAAGCGCCGCTATTTCTGGAGCCCTGATTTACACCATACAGATTCATGATATTTCAAAGTAACATAATTTCTATTGCTCATTCTATTGCAAACTTAATTAAAGGCATGATATAATACCAGCAGTCAAAGTGTGTGATTCAAAAATCGCTAGCCACCACCAGCAGCGTCCAATTGCTGTAAGCGTCGGAGGGTCAAAGTTGCCTTGATGGTAACTGGCTTGCGACTTAACACTCTGGCATTGGCAGACTAGCGACTTATCGATTAGATATCGGTAATCACTCTGCCGATTAGCAACGTCATAAAGAAGCTACACTCCTAGCGATTGTTTAGTATCATACGCTATTTACTGAAATCAAACTGAAACCTTTTGTTACAGATTGAAATAAACATGGGAGAATTGAGTTAACAATAAAAAAATACCTTTCAGGTCACTCACAGCCTTTCAAATTTACTGTCTCGATCATCATTTCAAAAACATAAACTAATGCTATTCCAGTTGAATTCCATACACCCCTATGGAAGACATGACCTTAACCCTTCGCACAGGAGTGTGAATTATCTGAATTTCAAATGGAGTTACCTGAATGGGTGACTCCATTTGAAATCTTCATCCCTGTGCTGTGTGGAACATGTGTTAAACAGGTGTGTATATTTTCAACTGGAATAGCCCTGCCCATCAAAAATGCTTCCAACTGCAGGGTGATTTCACATTCAGACCAGCGTTCAAAATAGGGCCGGTCAGCCAGCCATTGGCCGGTAACTTTTTGGCCTGGCCGGTAACTTTTCTGACTGGCATCTAGTTGCCGGCCCGGCTGGCTGGTAACTTTTTAAGGTCAAGCCCGGCTGGCCTGTAACTTTTTGAGGCATATTTCGAACACTGATTCAGACATGAATCAAAATTATAAAGTTTAGCTCTAACTAACACCTTGATAAGTTAGTTGTAGGTGCACTCCATGTTGCTGCAAATTATTTTAAACGGGACTTGTGATACAGAATGATAGACACTTACACAACTAACACAAGGTACCAAACATGCAAAGTGTTGATTTACACTGAGCATTCGAAAGGTGACGTTTCAACGAATATGAAATACTTCTTTGATGGTATATATTATAATCACTGTTCAAATAATCCTCCAAGTCTCAGGCATGAAGGCGAACATCAATTTCGGGATATATAGAATAAGTAGGACTTTGAGTTATTGAGTATATACTTTCAATCCAAATCTGCAGGCATGAAGGCAAATATTAATTTTCGGGGTAATATAGAATTAGCAGGAGTCCTTTAAATCTCCAGAATGTATTCACAGAGTTCAAGACCAGGGTCGATTAACCCGACGCTCCTTCTTTCTGTTCTCCGTCGCCGTCTCTTGATGATTGCTTCACGTGGTAATCTTTGAGAGCTGCTTTGATGGCATCTTCTGCAAGCACTGGAAGGAGTAAGATGGAAAAGATCATAAATAAGGAGGACATATTTTTATCTTTGACCTACTGTATAAGTGTAATTTTCGCATACAGTTATTTTCACGATTTGCATTGAGAGACACATTTTCGCTAATGTTATTTTCGCGATTGCCCAGTCCTTCCCTATACATTATTGCATACCAGGGCTGTCAACTTCTTGGAATTGCTTGGCGTGACACGTGCGTACGGGATTTGCCGACTCAATGTTCATTTTGTGCCATGATTATTTGAGCCACAGCGCTCGGGATAGAACTGGCTCAGTTCTTCAGACTATGAGGTCGCGCGAAGCGAGGCCGCGAAGCGGCAGAGGACTACTTCCAGCGGGTACTGGTCACGGCACTGGGTCCAGGGTACCTAGGCTTGAGATTGTACTACCTTGGCGTGAGACCGTGAGAAAATGACCCAATGCTATTATCACAATTGCGATAATGAAAATTTATCGCGATAGACATTATCGTGAACATCTCTACAAGATAAGACGACATGGTTTCAAAAGCAGCCAGTTATTTCTACTTTTATTAGGCCAAGTAAAATAAAAACATGTTTCATGTCCGGGTTTTTGAAAAAAAAAGAAGGAAGAGGGACTTTCTATTTTTTTTTTTATCGCAAAATCAGTGTAAATACCCATAATTAGAGCTGTTTTAAGTGTACATACAATAATGCCTGGAAAAAGGAGGAGGCCTCTTTTTATTTGTTTTTCTGAGAGGTAGGTCCCCTCTAATTATCATAAAACCTTCCAAAAGTGTTTCTTGTATATTAGCAAGGCTATAGAAAGCATCTCTACTTCCTAGACCTATTTTTTTTTAAAGTTATAGCTGAATTTCAAAAAATAAAAATAAAATTGAAGAAACCTCAAAAAAGGAAGCGGGTGGGGATGTGAAACATGTTTATTTTTTTATTTGGCCTTAAACAGTATTATGATTATTCATGCATCTAACAGTGGGGAATAAAACTTGACAAAACTTTCTAGGGCTGAGAGCAGGGCTGCTGCTTGAAGCTGCAATATCTGTTGCCAATGATTACCACCCCTCAAACCTTTGCTGCCCAATTTTTTGGAATGTATTTGCATTTGGGACCTGGCACATGACTTAAGCTCCACATACTATTTCATTTTCAACTAAGGCTGGCATTTTCAGGCGGGCATGCGGGTACCTGCCGAGATTACATTACCCGGCAGGAAATACACTGCCCGGTACCAAATTTTAAAAAAAAGTGTCCCGGACCTAGACCTAAATGCTAGGATCATTCATGGTTGACCTAAAAAAAAAAGAATTTTGCAGTGTTTTGTGTTTTTAATATGAAAATTGATAATTTGATTTCATGTCATACTCTATTAATGATATCGAAATGCATTCAAATTCAATGCATACCCGCCCCGAAAAATGCGCCGGGTACCCGAGTACAAAATTACCCGAATTTGCCAGGCCTATATTTTCAACAGATGTTTTCACTGAAATCCAGTACTTACTTGAGCAATGCAGCTTGACAGGGGGAAGACTCAACTCTTTGGCTATCTGTGTGTTCTTAATTGTCTTGGCTTCATCAATCTGTATAAGAGTGGGTAAAATAAATTAACTCTTGGACTGTTGACTGTTTCAGGTAAATCAAAACCTACAATGTAAAACTGATGGGAATTCCTTCCCTGTTCTATTTGTATTTATTTAGATAAAATGGGTGTAATGTTTATATAGGTTATTCGTTCAAATGAATTCACATTTTGGGAATCTTATTATTTCATCATTTGGCACATTTTAAGACTAGCTACATAAAATCTGGGTGACAAAAGGGGGGCATGATGCACCCTAACCAACATGTGAAACAGTTCAAATTAACAAAGCATTATAAAAACCATGCAAAAATTTACACTATTACAGTAAGTCAAAAGGACCATACCGATTTTCCTTTCACCCATTCTGTCGCAAGAGAGCTTGAAGCAATAGCAGATCCACATCCAAATGTCTTGAACTTAGCATCAATGATTTTGCCATTTTCATCTACTTTGATCTGTTAAAAAGAAAGCAATAAATAAATTGGTGTTGAGTCATCTTTATCCATAAAATTTAAATTTTCTTGTAAACTATGCATCTATAGCTTAATAATTTGAATTTGAGCTGGTTGAAATATGTATAAATTCAATAGGTTTTAAACTGAAGCATGGGCACCTTGCCCTTTTTTGGGAAGTCTAGTCCTCATAGTCCTCCAGTCACTTAGAAGTTAGAGAGCTACATTTTGTACCACTGATCAAATTGTTGAACTGTTGTATAAATTTATACAAATGTAGCGGACTGGTTGAGCTTTTGATCACAGGTTTGCTTCCCATCTAAAATAGAGGCCGTCAGTGTGATGTCATTTTCGGCCATCTTGTGGGTAAATCAATATAATCACCTTTAAGTATATTTGAAGAGCTTTGTTGCAAAACCCCTTACATCCACTTTTGACTTTTTGAGAAAAACAGCTTTTTTTAATTATGCAAGCATCACTTGTTCGATTTGATTCAATTTTGGACTGGATAAAGTGTTGATGAATAGAAACTAAAAGAATAGGTTTGGGACAATTTTCAAGGCTTCCTATTTATTTTATTATTTCTTTTATATCGCACCTTTTGTGGATGTAAGGGTTTTGCAACAAAATAAATTTAGCCCTTTTCTAGAAACCACCTTTGCAATCAAATTTGAGCCCATTTGTTTGCACTACATTATGTAACTTGACTAATGCTTTGAAAATCAAAAAGAAAAATTGAAATATCTCATTTACTTTTTTAATTATGAATTTTTAATTAAATTCGGGAAAATGGCATTTTTTGGGTATTTCCGAAACTACACCTTTTGTTAATTAAAATGATTTTTTTCAAACATAGTGACCCAAAAACAGTCCCTTTTGGTTTTAATAGGTAAAGAACACTCCAGGCTACCATTATACATCAAAAAATTTAAAACAAAACAATTCTATATTCATTTTAAGTTCAGATTTCGGAAATTCCCTAAGATTTCCCAAACGGAAATATGCGATAACTCGGAAGGGAAGGTAGTATGAAGGTCAAACAACCACCAAAATGTGTATTTTACCCACACTATAATGTTATGCCAATAACTCAATTTGGCCAAAAGTGGATGTAAGGGGTTTTGAAACAAAGCTCTTCATTTAAGAAATCATGTGATATCATAACCTAGAGATGAGTACACGGATTTGCATCCATGACAATATTGAGGGTCACACAACCATTGATTTCATCATCATCATCATCATCAACCGTATTCAGCCCACTGCAGGGCGAAAGCCTCCCCAAGTTGGCACCAAAGTTTCCTGTCATTTGCTTTTGCCATCCACCTGATCCCTATGAAACTTGCTATCTCATCCCTCCATCTGACTTTCTGTCTGCCTTGGTGTCTTGAGCCCAGCCAAGGCCTCCATTCTGTGACATTTTTTGTCCATCTATTATCTGTTGATCTTGCAAGATGGCCAGCCCAATGCCACTTCTTCATCTTTATTGTGTGGATTATGTCTGTAACTTGTGTGCTGGTGGCTTCCCATTGTGCCCTTTTGCATCTCTTTGCTGTTTTTCCATGCCAAGTTGCCTTTTTTGCTTTATAATTATGTGTAATTGATTTCTTTCATAATATTTGTTTATTGGCTCTTGTATAATGCAATTCGGCCGTTTGGTCGCGATGTTGTGCAGGTTAATAAAATCATATCATATCATATCAACTTCTGTTTGGCTCCTGATCCATGCCACTGTTTTCCTGTCCCTTTTGGTGTAGTCCAGCATACATCTTTCCATGCTATGCTGTGCAGTTTTCAGTTTTTGCTCCATCCTCTTAGTAAGTGACCATGTTTCAGCTCCATAAGTCATGGCTGGTAGTACACATTGGTTGAAATTGATTTACCAGCTTTTAAACAGAAGATGGCGAAAAGGCTGACAGTCTCTATTATTGTCTATATATATACCAATCTTTCCTTACTTGGAAAATAGCACCCACACTAAAACAATGTGTTATTGCAGTTGAAATCCATACACCCCTTATGGAAGACATAACCTTAATCTTCCACACAAGGAGTGTAAATTTCAAATGGGGTTACCTGAAATGACTCCATTTGAAATTAACACTCCCTGTGTGAGAGATAATAAAGGTTGTGTCTTCCATTATGGGGTGTATGGATTTCAATTGAAACAGCCCAGAAAAGATTTAGAAGCAGTCCCATGATGCTACTGAAAGATCCGGGTACTTGAGAACCAGTCTAGTAATCACAGAGTTTCACACAATTCTTCACTGTTTATTCCCGTTTCAAAGACCCGAGTTTCAAACACTCAAAATATGTCCAAAACTTGGGTCGATAAGCATTTTTTGATGATCCCTGAAAAGAACATCGGTACCCGGTTTCAAATGAGCTCAATTTTGTTACTATCGACCAACATTTGTATGGGGAATGAAAGTCTGAAAGTACAAGAAATCAGTATACTTTTAAGTAAAAATATCAATTTAATGGACACAGCTGCCAACAGCTGTACGCAATGCGACAAATTTCGTATGCACGACCATGGATACAATTTAATGAAAATATTAACCAATCATGGGTGAGTTGGCAAGGTTTGATTCACTTCCGCGTTACACACACGCGGGCGTTCATCACACGGTGTACACAGAGAATTATCACACTCTAGACAGCTATGTTCATTCAATTGAAATTTCTAGTAGACTGTTTCTCAAGTACCCGGATGTTTCACTAGTATCATGGGATGATGATCGCCTATAAATCTTCTCTGGAAACAGCCCAATTTTAGTTTGAAACCACACTTACCTGTAGTTTCATGACATCTCCACAGGCTGGTGCTCCAACGAGACCTGTGCCCACTGTCTTATCCTCCTTGTCTAATGAACCCACATTACGTGGATTTTCATAATGATCAATAACCTGATGAAGACAGATACATTCAATTATTTTAGTGAGAATATTATAAAAAGCCATAATGTACGATCTTGGTACTACATTTTTGTATTTTTCTTTAAAATTATAGCGCATTGGTAACAAGTAAGATATGTATATTATAGGGGCAAGGACTACAGCTAATGCACTGGAAATTTCATTTCAGCACAGACAACAGTTGTGGAGTTACAGTCAAAAATGAGGGAAAACCAATATTTGATCAATAAAACAACAACTACTTGCCTTGAGTTGCTGAATTTTCAGTGCAGTAGTTGTAGTCCTTGCCCCTATACATATCTTACTTGTCACCAATTAAATGCGCTATAATTTTTGAGAAAAATGCAAAAATAGGCACAAAAAAAACCAGGGGTGTAGTACCGTACCCCCTTAACATTCATGAAAGAGAATGGATTTTTTTTTTCAAAATTAAACCTGATTTTTTTTGCAAATGGAATCAGCCAAATTTACTGTGTCAACAGAGCAAAGACCACTTTGGCAAAGTTCGACATAAAGTCATAATTTTTTATTATGAATTTACTTGCTCCCATAGAACTGCATGTTTAAATGGCCAAAATAGCTGGGGATTTCTTTTGCTTTACCTTATAATTTCAGCTTAATATAGCCAGCAACCCTTCCTGGCAGTTATTCCATGTAATAACAAATTTGACAGAATTTGTACATTATGGTTTTAATGAGTCATTTCTTTCAGCGTGTTTCCACAGAAGACACGCCATTGCACACTTTTTTATGATCCGCTATTTTTTATACAGAAATGCCGAAAATGTTATCCTTCATGTTTCCACTGAGAGCAAAATAATTCTGTGTTTTCTTCTATGCACGGCTACTGAAGACCCTGAGTACGGAAAGCATTTCCTGTGAAGCGCAAAGCATAGCGAGGTCATACCGGTACACAGAAAGTAGTTAGTTACCAAGTTCACTAGACAAATAGACGTTTTCAAAAAATTACAAGCCGGCCTTTGGAAGGTCGGCTTGTATTGTTTTTCAATAATTTACAAGCCGGCCTTTGGAAGGACTTTGTACTTTAGCGCCTGTGACTGTTTGAACTGTTTCTGGTTATAAGTAAGGGGCTGTGCAATAATTATGAGCCCTTGGGGAGGGTAAAATTGGGGGGCAAGAAATTTTGGCAAGCCGAGAGGGGGGGGGGGCAAGCGATTTTTGGCACACATTCATGGGGCGCCTTTTAAATAAAATGCTCTAAAAATGGTTTTAATGCGTTTTAAAACTGACGACGCTATGATTATGACGACTAACTAAATGTGTTATACTATAGAAAAAGTATTAAATTTGTGTACATCGTGGAACATACTCTTTGCGTGGCTGTGCGTGGCAAGCTGTTGTATGCAGATAACGATACAGTACTGGCTGGAATCCACCGGGCACGGGCCGTGCAAAACCCACGCGCGGTATTCACGGGTTGATGTTTTGCGCGGTAGTTGTTGCACGGTCATCTCTGATGAACCTCTCCATGTGACTAGCATCTCTACTGACTGTACCGCGCAAAACCGCGCATGAGTTTTGCACGGCTTAATCCTATTCGCTTCAAGTGCTTCATCACTTGAAGTAGTTCAACGAGATGTACCTTCACCGTTATTGATTGACACATCATGACATGAAGCACGGAACAGCTTGATGTTAGCTTGGAACATGAAAATTATCTTCAAAAGATCTATATGCCTACTATACTATTTCCATGTTTAGAAGAATGACAAAAGTTAAAACATCGACGATGCGCAATTAATTTACAAAACTAATAAAAAAAAAATATGACAACCTGTTTTTAAACATGTACAAAATGAAAATACAAACAGCAAATTTTTGAGAAAAATCCCGCTTTATGCTCAAACTTGTGTTTGTACGAGCGCTATTATTAACTTTAAAACTTCTCCCGCGATAAATTGGCAAGAACCCAACCGGGAACCTGACATTTTTGCCCGCACTTACATCGGTTTGTGCATCAAATTTCCCCACACATGAATCTTATGAAATAGCAAATTATTCACCCAAAACATAATCGTCTTGCCATTACAAATTTTACAGACCGATACATAGAAGATGGCCGATATAATTCAACATTCGTTACATCAGTGATGTGTCTGTACGTACATACATTTGCAGTCAAAATTATTTTATGTTTTCAATATTATTTCGCCGACATGTTTGATACCCAGTTTTCCCCGGGCCAGGTTTTCAAGCTGTTCTTGTTTGTTCTTACCTTGAGACAAACACATATTTACGATCTCACAATACTTGTTCTACATGTATTTCCTTTTCGCTTCAGAACTAAAAGTGCACGTGAGATTATACATCCAATGATCCATAGCCAAGTGCTTGAAGCCCCCAGGACTGAGAAGCCAGACGCACCCTTGGGTCTTCCAATGCCCCAGCCCGGCATGCGGCAGCTGCCAAACAACCCCGATATGCGCCTTGGCAAGAGATGAAACGGAAGGCTTTTGAGACCGCACCTTTGAAAAGATCATCCTGATTCCTGGCACAGAGGATCCTGGCCGGGATCCTGGCACGACTTATTAATCCTTTATGAGCTGACTAACCAGAGATCCTTGCAATTGCTGCTCCGACCAATATTTTATCATCTTTTATCAGCCGATTATGACCAATTTCATGTTATTTGAATTATTCAAATTGGCCAACAATTGCCGTACCGCGTATCGAGTTATCTTTGTAATGTGGTGTGAACATCAAATGATGTATTTTAAAAACAATAATAAGAAAGTCCACTCCCAACATTTTTGATGTCACACCATGTCATAACATTCACCTATTTATAGGCGCGAGAAAAATGCAACTTTTCGAACGTGAAAAGCGGGTTCTGTGATTGATGATGCAATTTATTCCAGCTAATTGCTTTATATGATTCCAAAACCCATGATCCAAACTTCATTTCAAATGAAAATGCTGATATTAAAAGCTTAAAAATACAAACTCCGAAGAATATTTCCCTACAGAATCCCGGTTGAATCACGCAATAATATTTATTTTGACCTGGGTTTTGACATGCCCGTGCGTGCTCTACTGCACAGTGAGCACGTGACCACGTGGGTCCCCTGATGCACGTAGGCACGACCCTCAGATAGTGTGGGAAAGTGCGCAAATAGTTGTAAACAACCTCTACTAACCGCTGGGTGACCCTCGATCTAGTTATTGGGGGAGGCGTGGCGCTCAAACAATAGATGCTAGTCAGCTTTCAGCCAAGGTCACCATGGTAACCCCATTTCTTTCCAGGATCTGTGGTGTGTGTGATTATTTTTTTTTTAACACGGGCAAATTTAAATCAATTAACATTTTCTTTCACCTTTCTTTATATATAATTGTTATTAATGTGTACGTGTAATTGTTTTTAAATACTACGATTTGCGTTTTGATTAATATTTCATTTAATTTATGCGTATTATTCTTTATATAATAAATACCACCTTTTTCTTTAGTATCTGACGTCACCAAGTTACTTTTCTTCGAAAATGGGCCTAACATTATTATTAGGAAAAAACAAAAAACTTCTTTCGTAAAGAATCTGGCAAGAAATGTCATGATTTGTGACATTCATACATCTTACTATAATTCACCAGAATCTGTACATCTGTTTGTTTGTTTGTTTGTCTGTCTGTCCGCCTCTTTTCTCGGAGACCGGGGTCGCACGTTCCTCAAACTTGGTGGGTGGGTGTATCTTGACCCCAGGCAGAACAAGTTTGTATTGGTTGGTGGGTCAAGGTCACCCAAGGTCATCCAGGGGTCAAATTAGTAAAAACTGTTTTTCTCGGAGACTGGGGGTCGCACGTTCCTCAAACTTGACGGGTGGGTGCGTCTTGACCCGGGACAGAACAAGTTTGTATTGGTTAGTGGGTCAAGGTCACCAGAGGTCATCTAGGGGTCAAATTAGTAAAACTGTCATATGGGCATGAAACTTGGTGGGTAGGTACATCTTGACCTAGGACAGAACAAGTTTGTATTGATTAGTGGGTCAAGGTCACCCGGGGTCATCTGAGGTCAAATCAGTAACCACTGTTTCCGCCTTTTTTCTCGGGGCCTAGGGGTCGCACGTTCCTCAAACTTGGTGGATGGGTGCATCTGGACCTCAGACAGAACAAGTTTGTTTCAGTTAGTGGGCCAAGATCACCCGAGGTCATCCAGGGGTCATCTGAGGTCAAATTAGTAAAAAATGTCGTATGCGCATGAAACTTGGTGGGTACAGTCACCTTTTAGAGTCAAATTTTTGGAAGGTCATTTTGGAGTCAACCAAGGTCAAATTACTAAAAACTGTCGTATGGGCATGAAACGTGGTGGGTACAGTCAACATTTAGAGCCAAATTTTGGAAGGTTATTTCGAGGTCACAAGGGGTCATCTGAGGTCAAATTAGTAAAACTGTCCTATGGGCATAAAACTTGGTGAGTACAGTCACCATCAGCCAGGTAATCGCGACAGCCGAGAACCGCCAAATATGGGTAACCGCCTAGTCTATAATAATACTGGTAGTCTGTGCCTCTGTCTGTCTGTGACTCTGTGAGTGAGTCTGTCTGTCCGCCTATTTTCTCGGAGACTAGGGGTCGCACATTCCTCAAACTTGGTGGGTGGGTGCATCTTGATCCCATACAGAACAAGTTTGTATTGGTTAGTAGGTCAAGGTCACCCGAGGTCATCTACGGGTCATCTGAGCAAAAACTGTCGTATGGGTATGAAACTTAGTGGGTACAGTCAACATTTAGAGCCAAATTTTGTGAAGGTCATTTTTGGGTCATCTGAGGTCAAATAACTGTTGTATGGGCATGAAACTTGGTGGTACAGTCAACATTTAGAGTTCAATTTTTTGAAGGGCATTTCGGGGTCACCCAGAGGTCAAATACCTTAAAACTTAATAATAATAATAATACAATAAAAATAATAATATTGGCAAATGCCGCATATATTTCAATATTTTTTCATGAAATTTTATACTAATTGTCAATAGGGTCATTTGGTGTGCTGTGAAGCCAATTGACCACATCCATCAGGCACGCATACAAAATGTATCATACTGGTGCTCCTTCAAAAGAACGGAAATTCCTAGCAAATGCCCACTTTTTTTGTTGGATGATTGCGTAATTATGTAAGGGATTACAGCTCTATACTATCACTTTATTATATTTCGGGTTGGTTCATCAACTTTTATCAATATTTACTTCAGGGCAATATTACAAAGAAAAATAATCTAGCCTATTTGCTTGAACTGAAAATGACAGAAAAATCGTGAAGATGGTGAAAGTGTTGGATTAAAATTCCCTTCTAAAAACTTGACTCAAGTTCATACAAAACACAGAATTGAAATTTTTTGACTTATGCTCAAAATATTTTAATAGATCAATAATAATAATAATGAAAATAATAATATTGGCAAATGCCGCATATATTTCATTATTTTATGCCAAATAGGGTCATTTGGTGTATTGGTGTAACTTTTACTACCTCACCCTCTCCCCTTACTTCTTTCTCTCACCTCCTGCCATTTGTCTCTTCCACCTCCTTATTACTTCATTCTACCCCCTCCTCCCGTTTATCTCCATCCATCTCTCCCTCCCCCTCTCTTAAATTCCAAATATTACCCTTTTTTGTATTAGTTTTGTTAAAATAAAATTGACTTTTCCTGGGTATCTTTTAAAACTTTTAAAAGACCCATCTCTCTTCCCAATACTCATTCTTTCTCTCACCCTGCCATCTCTTTCAAGTTCCTCTATTACTTCCTCCACCACCCCTCCGGTTCTCTCCCCCCCTCTCTCTCTCTCTCTTTCAATTCCAAATATTTACTCTTTTTTTTTTTAGTGCCATCTTAATTTTTCTAGTCAGACCGCATGCAGATCTTGAGCCAGACATAAAGTTGAGGGGATCGTTGGTTTGAGCTAATAAATAATTAATGAGGCAAATGGGTGTGGACTGTGCTTTGGCTATCACTATTCTGATGAGTGTGAAATCATTGCTGCAAATGAAGAACGCAATACGACACACAGATTTTATTTTGTTGGATATTTTGACGGTTTTATTAACATCATTGTGAATATTTTAAAACAAAGAAAAATGTTAAAGCGAAACTTGGAAAGTTCAATTCGATTAAATGAAAAATAATTACCAATAAAATATTCTTATCCCTTCAGCTGGTCCACAAGCGTGGTGAAAGGTGCTAATCTAGGTCAGCCCCAATCTATATTTAGACCGTATGCGATGTGTGGGAAAGGGGAAAGTGCCGTATACACATGTTTTGATTTGATATTATAATTAGTGCCAGGATAATTTCATGAATTTAGAATACCAACGAAAGATATTTAAATTCCCGGGATGATAACAACGATTTTGGTGGAATATTATCTTAAATAGGTAAGAAATGTCTCGCGAGAAGTGATGGAAAAGCAACTGTTTTTTGACAACATTTTTTTTTTTTTTTTAATTTTATTTAATTATGAGCGGGGGGGGGGAGTTTCAAATGACGTGCCAAAAATTGCTTGCCTCACCCCTGCTTAAAATTGCTTGAATGACACCCCCCCGCTTGCCAAAAAAGCTTTGCCCTCCTCCCCCTCCGGGCCCGGGCTCATAATTATTGTACAGCCCTTAAAATTATGAATAATTAATGATCATGTGATCCACAGGGTCGCAAAGAAATACCCCGGGGAAATACCAGGGCCTGAGAAATGCCATCCAATGAGATCGCGTATTGGGTTGTTTCGCTTGTTTCCTAGGTTTATTTATAATCTCCCCATTCATAAAAAAAATTCATGTTGACATCGACGCATTCGGCTTGTTCGTTATTCGGGTTTCGATGTCAACTAGTGGTCTCGTGGGAAGAATATTAATTATATTATTGAAAGATGTGTGGATATGATAATTAATAGTAAAAAACTTAAAATAGGCTAAACTACCCGGGACAAGTTGTATTGTATCATGCAATCTCTAGTCTTCCGATCGATCTATGATCACACACGTGTTGTGGTATACCATCCCATCTTGGTGGACGGACTCACGGACATGGTATGAATGGAATGTGGTATAGCGCATGGCATAAACCAAGCTCTAGACGGTGACCCTATGGATGTTCTACAAAATTCATTGCTTTGCACCTGGGAATGTTTTGACTATGTTTTGATAAAGAGCATGCGACAAACAAGTGCGTTTCAATTAAAATGACGACGACTGGTGAAATGCTTCGAATGACCTTGTATTCTGGTTGACATGGGGAATTTTACAATAAAGAAGGAACTTTGATCTTCTCAACACCTCTTCTTGTGTCTTTCTTCGATGGCAGGCCATTTATAAATGAAACGGCTATCGACATACTTTCTGGAATAAATTGCAGCTTTTATATTTTTGATGATAGATTTAATAAATATAGAACTAAAGGTAAGATGATTTTAAAGTCGAATAAATGCCGTGTCCTCAGACCCACACACGGCACTCAGGACTTACATAAATTGACTCGGCGAGAAACATGAATTTATGATGATGATGATGATGATTTTGCGGCGAAGATAGTCCGATACTGTACCGCTGGAAGGCACTCAGCTCAGGCGATCGCGGAGCTCGGGATGGTTTGGTGCCATGCTTGGTGAAGTTTATTTCTCTCTTCAACTCTGGTAGTGGCAGAATGTAATATGGGTTAGGGTGCATCAGATGCCCCTCATGTCAATGGATTAATCTGTCCCTAGTCTTAAAATGTTCCTATTGTCACAAAACTAACATGTGCCAAGTTTGAATTAATTTGGAGGTCGGCCTGGGGGGCCACCGAGAGCCTAAAGTTACAATGTGTGTTCCTATGTAGTAAAGTTCGTTGACCCCTGTACAATTCCAATTAGAAGCCGATCGAACAATTTAAAGTAGCTGCCATATCAAAACCGTTAGGACTTAAAAGCTCAAATCTTTTGCGCTTATAGTACTGATTATCATCGGCGAATCGGTGATAAAAATTAATCACCAACAAAATGAGCATGTGTGGAATTGGCACAAGCGCCCTCGATACAAAATTTCAGTGAAATAGGCATTTTGTGGTAATTTTTTCCTCAAATTTTACAAATGTTGATGTCCTGGTTGTCATTACACTTTTACAAAGCAGATTTTCTGAACTTTAGATCAATATATAATACATATTAACAACTTTCAGTGTGAAATAAAGTATTTTAGCACATTCATTATGAATGAAAGACAGAAATTATAGATTTTCCCACGAATATGGACTGTGGGGGCGCTTTTGACAATAAAACACACACAGTCATTTCTTTGGAGATGGATTTTCATCACAGATTCAAAGATGATTATCAGTACGCTTAGCTCCCAAGATTTGAGCTTCTAAATCCAAACGGTTTTGATATGGCAGCTACTTTAAATTGTTCGATCGGCTTCTAATTGGAATTGTACAGGGTCAACGAACTTTACTACATAGGAACACACATTGTAACTTTAGGCTCTCGGTGGCCCCTCAGGACGACCTCCTAATTAATTCAAACTTGGCACATGTTAGTTTTGTGACAATAGGAACATTTTAAGACTAGGGACAGATGAATCCATTGACATGAGGGGCATCTGATGCACCCTAATATGGGTCTATACTTTTTACGATATTTTGTCGCAAACAAAGTGATAATCGTGAAAATTAAGCCCAATGATAAGTAAATTTTCATTAATATGTTCTTCCATCGACGCATTTTATTTTTATCTCGATCGTTCTTGATATATTTTTCTTTTTTCGAAGTTGGCCCCTAGCTCTATTATTAATTGAATAATGATAAATTGTTAATCAATTTATACTCAATTTAATACAAGTTACATCTTTATGAAAGACAAAATGAAAACAAATTTATGTAATTTTAATATTTTAAACGTGTAACTAGTAGGCCCTACAATACATATTGATTGCATTGCGAACTGAAGTACCACTTCCGAATGTGTGTGTCACTTGTCAAGTGCTTGACAAAGAAGAGCAAATTAGATCTATAATAGGCTTATGCCGTGCAACAACCCGCTCATAAACCGCGCGGGCAGTTGGCTGGTTAGCACAACTTTTAATGGTACCACGCAAAAACCGTGCAAACCGCGCCGAAATCGGTACGATCTGTGAAGATCGTTTTGAGCGGTCCATGCAAAATGCCGTGCAAAACCCACGCAATTTTTGCCCGGTGGATTCCAGCCAGTACTGTACCTGGTCTCATGTACCCATACCTAGCGTATGGGTACAATCCGGTACATGGTATAACTAAGCATTCAAACAGCCACGGATAGAGCTGTCAAAGAGTGTATATTTCAAAACATGATAACTGCACCAGTTATAAAAATTCCCCACATACCACTTTTAAAATGCACTCAAAGTCCTTATTCCATATCTGAAAAATATGATCCCCAATTTGTACTTACTTTATTGATAAAAGTCTAAATATCCACATGACAAATTCAGCTAGTACATGTCCATTGTATATGTTCACAACATGACCCAAAATCATTTAACCTTTCAGACCTTAGACACATGCACAAGTCCTTGATAGCACTGCCATGTGCAGTCAATAGCCCAATATGCTGAACAAGAGACTGGTTGAGAGTTCATATGTTCATTGACCTGCACATGTTTCAACTGCTGATGTGTCATATTTAGCAATGTCATGATATCAACCTCATAGTCACAGTCTCTGTTCTGTGGGGTATTGGTAGAATAACACATGTCTTTATGAAAGGTCAAAAGTTAAGGATTGTTTTGTCAGACATTTTGAGAGCCAGATTTGATCAACACCATTTGAAGCATGTTGTAGCTTACAAGCAGGACACATAATTTCAGGATATTAACTACAAATTTGGACCAATAAATTTCCAGAGACATAATACAACCAAGGAAGCTTACTTCAAAGATGTTTAGGGCAACAGTGACATGGTAAGTTGCTCGAGAACTCTAGCCAAGAATTTGCTCACCGATAGCTTCACATTCTAGGCTAGAGACCTTTGCATTCAAAATCTAGTCGGATTCGCTGAAGCATGACACCGTGTAAAGCAATGGAAGGTCAGAAGTAAACACAGCCGATCACGACAGGCGATTGCATCAAAAATTTTGCTAAAATTACACTTCAGCAAAATTTTAGACTGTCCAAAATACGCAAATCTTGCTCAAAAGATACAGTTGACTCATCGAAATAACTTTCATTCAAATTTCAACATTAACAGAATAAATAACCTCCGGTGTAAAAAATTGCACCGCTGTCCGACCGAAAAAACATAGTAAAGTACTCTAGCATCGAATGCGTAACTATCGTGTGCAAATTCGAAGCTACAGTTCTCGAGCAAATGGCAAGTGAAATAGTTAGGGAAGAATGAATACCTTGGTGTACATTTGAAATGTAATTTCTGGTTTTTGTACATGGACTTCATGTCTCCCTATTCCACACATATAGCAGATAAACCTCGCTAATATAGACGGCTCCCGTCTGTGGGAATGGACTTTGACTGATCTGGAATTCTTGAGATTTTATTTGTCATTTACAACGTTGGTACTTCCAAGCTTAGGTAGGTTCAAACTATCTTTGTATGTTATAATTTCTATGGGGACAATCAGACCCAACAACTTGCCAAAAAAAATCAAAAAAAGTTTTTTGTAAAGTGCAAAGTTCGTCACCATTGAAATACTGTGTGAGGCCTGGCTGTGATATCCCAACAGACTTTCACCCACAATGCACTCTGATCTCTGATTCTGATTATCGAACAGTTTGCTTATTAAATAATTTTTCTATAGCACCCTCTATCTTCTATCCTCACAGTAACTATCGTGTCGTCTTGGATAGTCATGATAGAAGAAAGATTTCTCGATCAAGCCGCACTTGCGCCATGTCAGGAGGGGTAAACGCTGCGCGCCTATCATGCCTATGATACTATAGAAAAATTATCAAATTCGTGGACATCATGGAACATACTCTTTGCGTGGCTGTGGCGCGTAGTAAGCAGTTGTACGCAGATAGTCGCGGAGTAACAAGCGTAGTTGAATGTTCCAGGCATGATGTCCACAAATTTAATATTTTTTCTATAGCGTTGCGTAAAATGGATAGATGGCCCCAAGCCATGGCATGGCCTAGTTAGTCAGGCTCACATCACACACTATAGGTGGCGCTATTCGTCCATAGGGAAGTGGAATGTGCCTGTACAGTCCAAAAATGGCTTTACTGTGGGGCTCAATGGAAAAAATTACTAAAAATTAATTTTGACAACCAAAACCTAAGTGATGTTGACTTATGTAGGTACTGGCATGATACTGGATTCATAAACTATCACATAGTGCAATCCATGTTCCACCAAGTGGACACTCGATTTAGCTCAAAAGCAATTTGTGTGTAAATCAAGACCATCCAAAACAGCTTTCTTACAGTAAAGAATAGGAGGTCATCTGGGGTCACATACAGTAGTGTACATTGTACATGTGCCTGCTGTCACAATTTCACACACAAAATTTTGGGCAATTTGATGACACTATTTTTGTCTGTAACTTCAAAAGTATATGCACTAGAAACATGATTGACCCCTTATTGTTTAGGTAATTTAATTCTCTTTCAAATGAAAGAACTTTCAGCTAAAAATATTGAACTTCAAAATTTTATGAACATCCCTAGCCTAGTCCGAATAATCAGACCCAGAACAAAATATTAATTTCTGACATGATCGTGTACTGGGTCTGAACTGTTTCCATATGAAATCTTGATGGCAAATTGGACATTAGAAGCACATGGTTCTACGTGACAGCTTTTTAATCCCTATTCATGTTACGTGAATCACGCTATTGTGGACCATCCTTCTGATACTTGAGTGTTTGGACAAGCGGAACGGTCTTTTGTCTACCTCTCTGTTTGTAAACAAACCAGGAGGTCGAAATCATCCTCCTCGCCGAATACGAAAGTCAGCGTAATAGTACGGTAGGCATGGCCGCCACTGGTAGTGAGGTGTAAGAATGTGGCTCGTCAGATTCGTCTTTTTTTACAGTAACATGGTATAAAGTAAGATACAAACAAACATGCAAATAATGTCATGAATGTAGTCATCATGTCTTCATGATACACAAACTAACAAATCATGAAATTGGAATTGGATCAAAAAAAAGCAAAATGAGGGATTTATTTATTTACTTTACCTTTTCATGATAACTTGCCGCTGGTACAGCGAAGTTCGCTGCAGCACGCAATCGTAAGCTCTTTCCAAGCTGTCTGGCGAATGCAAGCGACATTATTATAGCTTTTTTGGACCGATAAATTGTAATGCGTGATTTATGTGAAAGTGTTGCAAAACATTGAAGTCACGGAGCCCAACAACATACCAATACTGAAAAATAACAGTGCGCGTTGCACAAAAATGTTCTTTTAAAATTAGCTCATTTTTCTTCAAAATATGAAGTCAATTAATAAAAAGTAAACACATTTTGAAGAAATTATAAAACACCTATTATAATAATGCAAAAAGTGGCCAATTGATATGTTTTTTGCTGTTTTGAGATTGGCGGAATGATACAAAATTATTTTCAACTTTGACCTGTTAACCTTTTGTGACCCAATCAACTAGGGTTTGTTAACTTTTGACCCAATAACTAGAGTCTTTTCTGTTTACCATACTGTTAACTCGGGTTAAAGCATCACAACAAACAACAAACTGGAAAGTTGCATGCACGAAATGCTGAAAAAAAGACATTTTTTTAAAGCTTGATTTTATGAATACCAATGCAAACTGAGAATATAATTTAAAAGAAAAAAAAAGAAAATTCAGAATGGCTGATTCTGGTGAGTATAGTAGTATAATAAGTATCGACATTAGTCATAAAATTAAACAAACTTGACTCGTATAATACTACGTAGATTTCATAAATTTTAAGCTTACCTCATTTATCATGGATTCATCAAGTTATAGTCCGAATAATCTTCTGAACCTTCTGAAGTTGTAGTCAGCAGGGCGAAAACCGCAAATCGCTAACTATTTGGTGACCGGCAAGCTAGAGGTTTTTCTTGAAAATATCTAAAGATGGGGCTGATATAGTGGTTTGAGTGAGGGAATTCCATGCCCTTCCAGTTCTTGGGCAAAATGAGTTTTTATAGACGTCCTTCTTGATGAATGGAATTTCAACATGTAGGTGGTGGTTTCTTCTCAAACCCGCAGCAGAAGAAGTTTGAATATAGGCTTCTTTGTTGATTCCTACCAACTCATCTTGGATTTTGTAAAACATAGCTAAACGATTTCTCTCCTTCTGACAGCTAGAGTGTCCCATCCGAGGTCTTCCAGCATTTGAGTGACACTACTTTCTCTTTGGTAGTCCCCTGTGCAAAATCTTGCAGCTTTTCTCTGCACACTTTCAAGCTTCTTTATGAGTCCTGCCCTGTATGGGTCCCATGCATAAGCAGTACTCTAGGACTGGACGCACTAACGTTAGATATGCAGTACTTAGACTTCACTTCCCCTGGACAAAACCACAAGTTTCTCCTCAGGAAACCCAGAGACCAGAGTCCGGTTTGCTTTGTTAACTGTGTTTGTAACATGTTCTCCCCAGTTCAGCTTGTTATCCAGCTGCACCCTAAGGATTTGAGTTTGGCTGCTGTAAAACTTGCCCGCAGAAAATATAGTCTCTGTGTGGAGGGTTTCTCTTCAAGGAAATTTCCATGACCGTGCATTTGGAAGGGTTAAAGCTCATCTTCCAGGTCTCCTGCCATGTTTCAAGAGATTTTAGATCAGCTTGTAGAGAGTCCATGTCCCTTTCATCTGACACTGTAGAGTACACCAGGCAGTCGTCTGCGAAGAGTCTTATTTGGTTGTTCAACATGTCCGGGAGGTCGTTTATATAGGTTAAAAACAACAACGGCCCCAACACCGTCCCCTGTGGTACTCCAGAAAGGACCTCTTTGGGTGATGAAAAGTTGCCCTCACATGCAACTCTCTGGATCCTATTTGTTAGGAAACTTCTGATCCATTGATGAAGGTTGTTTCTAATCCCATAATGATGAAGCTTATTCAGAAGGCGTTCATGAGGAACCTTATCAAAGGCTTTGGAGAAGTCTAGAACTGCCATATGCACTGAATCCCCTTGTTCCAAAGCTCTTGCAATATCATCAACAGTTAAAATGAGTTGAGTTTCAGTGGAGCGCTTAAATCTGAAGCCATGTTGTGAATCGACCAAAATATTATGCTGCTCCAAGTGATCCATAACATGAGAATGTATAATATGCTCCAGAATCTTGCAATTTTGTTAATTTACCTGTAATGGGCCTAATAATATTACAGTAATAGCCTTACAGATAAATTAAGTAATTCTTGACCAAGCTCGAACATGCCTGTTGCGTCCATGTTGCATACCGTACCTACTATTAAGCGTGTACTGGTACGCAATGTAAGGCGCGTGCTTTCTTCTGTACCACGCTGTGTGTGATGTGTTTATTGCAGAGCCTAGATACGTCGAACAACTGAATACAAGCACAACGTATGGACCAATATATTTTTGTAAACATTTTAGGCCTATAACAAAATGTATATTTCGTACACATTGTACAACTATAGTTTCTACCCTATGACCTATAAAAGTTACCTGTTATCAAAGTGTCATCGCAAGTATCTTTGATGCTGAAAACTAAGGATATTCACGCAGGGACAGGCCAAAACCTTACCTCGATCGTAAAATACAGCCGATGCATGTCATAAATAATTCATTATTCTATTGTGTAAATGTCACTGATTGTGTCCATGTATTGTTATTGCACCTGCGATCTCGCGCGAGAGCAGTTGTCAACCTGAATTTATGCTCGATCGCTGGATCACCACGTGAATTCGCATCTTGAAAACCTCTACGAGGTTGTTGCATCGAGCACGCTGACTGGCTTAGCAATTATCAAAGTAGTTTTGTAAACCAATCAGGCTAGACGTACTTTACTGGCGAGTCACATTAATTAATACCGTAAAACGCCGTCGCGTTCATTGATTGGCTTACGATTTCAAAGAATGGCTTTTGCAACCAATCACAATCGGGTTATATGACCAGCGTCGGAAATTTTGCATACGTCCCACGATGACGTCATGCCCTAGTGCCACGAGGCTGGCTTTTCTGCAAAAGCGAGCGTGTGGTATAAAGTCAGTTTCACACCTGTGATTTAATGGAGCACATCCACAGCGCATTTGACAGAATAAAAATGAAATTGGCAATTCTGAGCAACAGGATTCCATGAAATGGACGATTATGTAAGTTATTCTACAGGATCGGTAATAATTAACAGCTGGTCTGCTGTATTTGAAGTGCATATTGAAGTTTGTAAGTTTGTGACTTTGTATGTTATGTGCAATTGATAATTGATATTATAGGAAGCTTAAATTGGCAGGCTCTCATGCAATGTATCCGTCTCTTCCGAACATATATGTACCCAAGTGTTTGTGACTTAAATGCAGTAGATCTATATGAAATGCTCAAAATTAGAGGCTTGTACTTTGAGAAAATGTTTGGTATGTTCATTAGCTTGAAATGTGTGTGTGTGTGGGCTGTGGGGGGGGGGGAGTGGGGCATTTGGCCTAAATTGTCAAAAAGTAGCTGAAAAAAACAAAAATTGGGTATCCCCCCCTCCCCGGATTGACGCCCACGGGTATATTGAAGGATTCTCGCCCATCTGGACCATTTATGGCCTTTAAAATCATATTCATAATCATGAGTGGAGATGTTGAACTTCAGCCTGATCCAACTAAATCCATTCCGTGTATCCCTGTACCATGTATTGTGTTATGTGGAAGTGTGTGATGATGATGGGCACTTGAATGTGACAAATGTAATCTGTGGTCACACATCCAAAAAATTTGCGACATCTCCAAAGAAAGATAAGTAAGTCGTAGGTTAGTGCAACTTGTTTGCGTTCCTTGTGTCTGCTCCCTTTTCGCTTGATGTGGATAACTTCTATGACTCCATGGGAAACCAACTATTTTAAAATTGAACTTGTTGGATGTTACATACATATTTTTAAAATCATTTTGCAGATGAAGTTCCGCCTTTAGAAGATATGAGTGAATTATTGGAGCAGGCTCATAAAATCCATGGCAACCAGATGTCTAACACAGGCACAACTACAAGCAAACCAACTGCAACCGATACATCACATCAGACTCATGTTGCTCCTCAACAGAACAGTGGCACAAATAAGGCAGAGTGTACTGGGGCAAAGGTAAGAAAGAGAGAAGAAAATGATTATTTTTATTATTAACTCAAGAGTACTTTTTTATATTTTTAAATAACAAAATTGTGTTTGTTTGCTTGTTGTTTACTTTTTTCCTTCAGGTGAAATTGCCCCTGATGAAATGATGCGCCTTAGGTGGAGGCTCTATAAAAATGGCATGAAAGAAACTCAATTTTAGCTTGACAACTTGACTTATTTGTAAAGTTTATAGATGATAATAAAATAAGGGTTGTTTTACAATCAGGGTACATTTGGGCTGAGCACCATATTGTGCCCTGTTTCAAATATTAGATTAACTTATGATTAAAAGTTGCCATGCCTAATTATTGGCCCCTATTAGTTCCACCTACAGCCACAAAGAAACTGTTTGAAATGCTTAGCAAATGATGAAAATATACATAAATTTCTGTATGATTTTGGGACAAAATTGCCGTCTCATTTGACCTTTGCAAATGATATATCACTGCCAGTAATAACATAAAAACATATTTTGACAGTTCAGAAGTAATGTTTGAAACATGATTGTTCAAAATTGAGAACCACATAAGATTGCGACTGTTTCATTAATTGTACCATTTCTTCAAATTTATGTTGAAAATTCCGTCAAAAAATGTCCTCTCCGAATACAAGCTCGTAATCCATAGTTAAAATTGACCCAAGACTAAAATTATATTTTCTTGAAAAGCGCTTATAGATATCCTACAAACTCATAATAAACACTTAGTCCACTTACACTTAGTTTCCATGTATCAACTGTTTGAAAGTTGGACGTCAGGTTTCCGTCAAAATGTGTCCTCTCCGAAAAAATAGGTATACAGAAACATGTACAATGTATATCAAAAACATGTTTCTGGCATAACTTGAAACTCTGAACACTTGACGCCTAAAATTTTTACAAATTTCCTATTTGACCCATCTACAACACACAAAAAAATAAATTGAGGAAAAACTAGACACTTCATTTTTCACCCCCAGTGAGACAATCTGTGTACCCTGATTGTAAAACAACCCATAAAGAGTGTTTTAGTCTTGAATGATTTCAATTCATTTTGTCCATTTAAAAACGGTATGTAACATTCAATATGGACACTTAATGATCATAATACAGACTCCAAAGTTTACCGTTTTCTAAAATCCATTTTCCGTGTTGTAAAATTTGTAAATCCATGTTTTATGAATAAAGCTTAAAATGTATAAACAATGATTATAAATGATATTAATGTCACAATAAAGTGTCCAATATCACAATCAATATGCTCTGATTGGAATATTCTCACGACTGTTACGATGCTTGGATGGATAGGGGGTTCATGCCTTGGTAATATACCTTTATTTCGGTTTTATTAAACAGTACTTTTTATCATAAAAATGGTCACACACAACTCAAGATTGGGAGCGATTGCCGAATATGGTGCAACTCTACTAGTCTTATTACAAGACTGCCCTACCCCAACCCTAAACCCTAACCCTAAAACTCCGAAAACGAGGACTTGACTCAAGTCTTGCAAGTTGCACCCTATTCGGTAATTGTACCCAAGATTGTTTTAAAGTTTATTTCTCTTACCTTTAAACCATTTTTTGTGACGTCATACAAAAATGTCATTTTCCGTGTTGTACCTCCGATTCCGTGATTTTTTTCCGTTTTCCGTAAAATGGAAAACTTCTGACTCTACCATAATAACCTTTAATTTTCAATGTTTTTCAGAAACAGAATGCTGCACCTAAACCAACAACATCCACCTCCTCCTCCTCCTTTGGTGGGATGAAGAAAGGTTTCTTATTTGGTTCCTCCTCAAAACCAAAATCAGCAAAGAAAGCACCAGCTGTCAAATCATCTACCTCATCCACTGATTCAACTCAAGACATTCCATTAATAAAACCAAAGACAGCAGAGGGTGAAGGAGACAGGAAGCATGAGATTGCAGAGGTACAAGAAGCATTGAAGGCTAGTACACCTTTACTTCAAAATACAGGTAAGGGATGGCGTCAATATCCAACCACAAGCATCCTGGTAGAACCAGCGATTTGGCTTGGTTTCTATTGTTTAGAACAATGGTAAATTGCTTCAACCTTAGGGATAGTTTCAATATCCAACTACAAGCATCCTAGCAGAACTGGCGGTTTAAGCAATTTCTATAGAGGCCGTCAGCGTGACGTCATATGCCGCCATCTTGTGGGTACACGCTGCGATGGTCGTTCGATCTCATGCGTGAACAACAAAATCACTGCGTCGATGCGTGAAAACAGTTGCGTGGCAAGCTGCGCCCTGCGCGCAGTGTCTGGCGCATGAACACACGTATCATTTGTACCCACAAGATGGCGTCAAAATGTGTCCTCTCCGAAAAATAGGTATACAGAAACATGTATATCAAAAACATGTTTCTGGCATAACTTGAAACTCTGAACACTTGACGCCTAAAATTTTTACAAATTTCCTATTTGACCCATCTACAGAATTTCATGATGAGGAAAAAAAGGAAATAGAAAATAAATTTGCTGTTTCAGCTAAATGGACTGACTAATAAAAACGAATGCACGACACATGCAACAGGGTGTTTTATGTTAATTGAACACATGTTTATAATCTACAAAAATATTATGGTATTGCAATATAGTATGGCAAAAACAGAGTTGACTTTAGGCAGAAATATAATAGCGGTAAAAAAAAAAAGAATAATTCTCTGCGTGCTAGCCCGGGGTGCTAGCCATAGTTCAACATAAAGTCCAAGTTTTGAGATATTTTCTCAAAATATCAAGAGCTATTTCAAGAACCAGCATCCCACAGGTTTCGCTTACACGATCATCTGAGCACACATGCACACAAAAATGCTGACAGGGCCAGTGCAGCCCTCATGGTTTACTTTTCCTCATCTTGTCTTCCAGACCTTGGGTTTTGTGATTCAAAATCAGACCAAAACAAGCAAATTTTCTTTTCATCTTTCTTTCTGCATTCCATTTCGCCAAAAAGCAGAAAGGGTCAGTGTTAATGTTACAAAGGGTCTATTATTAATTGTGGTCATTTCCAGCGGATTTTTTTGAATAAACATCAAAACTGATACCAATCATTTTGATACAACATGTGTGATCAAAATGACAGATTTACATTGAAATGTCTTTTGTTTCGTTAAAACATCAAAGAGTTATCTCCAACGTTTTTTTTTTTAATGTGTGATGTATTGTATGTAATTGCGAACATAGCCCACCACTGTGCCAACCATGAATGATGCGTCGGTCAATTTCGCTGTGACATTGCAGTTTTATATGCATGTGGATGTGAAAATGTGTCAATTTATAGAATATCACACTAATAAATAAAATCTCTACCAACATTTTTTTTTCTACCAGAGGTCCTAAAATATTTTGAGTTGGGGGTGAGAGCTACGGCTAGTCGGGGAATCCTAATAAAAGAATTATTTTTCCACAGCCTGAAGTACTCAATAATTATAAAACATTTGGAAAAGTGCATTATCAGTTTTTTCCTTTTTTTGTAATTCTTTTCAGAATGGGTTACTGATGATCTCTTGAAGAATATAGAAAAAAATCCCAGGCTACTAAAGCAACTATCAGATCCTCGTATTTCACAAGCTATGACAAAGTTCCAGAGAAATCCACAGTTAGCTATGCAGGAGTACCAGAATAATCCAGAAATTCAACAGTTCTTCAAAGAATTCAGTGGAATATTAGGTATGTATATTTATGTTTCAATGGTTGCCATTTACTATAACTACTGCACTGAAAATTCAGCAACTCATTGATTGATTTATTGATCAAATATTGGTTTTCCCTCATTTTTGACTGTAACTCCACAACTGTTGTCTGTACTGAAATAAAATTTCCAATGCAGTAGTTGCAGTCCTTGCCCCTATAATATACATCTCTTACTTGTCACCAATGTGCTATAATTTTTGAGAAAAATGCAAAAATAGGCACAAAATTGGGCAGGGTGTAGTACCCCTTAAATGCCCTGGTGGTTTCACACTCATTTTGTGCAAGTAGGTCCCACTTAAGTTGTTATCATGGCCGACTGAAAGTTGACAGGCTACCTTCAGGGCATGGGGCCCTCAGTTCCTTTGCTTTATATTTTATATGCCACTTCAAAGAATCTTGGTCATTATTAGTTAGCCTATCTCTAAAAGACACTGTATATTCTTGCTTTCACCTAAAGACCCCATGCTCATTTGTTATAATCAAGTTCCAAAAGATAATCCCCATTTTTTACTATTTCTTCATTTCTCTTCCCCAGGAACACATTTTGAATCATTAGGTGCCAACAATCCCCCTCAATCACCTCCCACCCAAACCATACGTACACAAGACAATTCAAACGGAGCAGACATTAGCGTCCATAGTAGCACCAACCCAAAGCAAGCCACGGCAACAGATGAGGCTAGGATGAAGGAGATTCTGAGTGACCCAAAGATGCAACAAATCTTGAGGGATGAGGAGATACAGAGGTTGTTTACTGTGTTGAGAACGAGTCCGGATGAAGCGCAAAGGTATGTAAGGCATCGATATGCATAGGGGCATAGATTTCTTTGGGGAGATGGGGTTGGAATATATTTCTTGAAGTGTAGTGAATCCAGCACCCCTACAGAATAACTTTGTGGGATGAATGTGTAGGAAATATTTTGCCATATTGAAGCTAAAATGGTGAAATATGGGGCAAAAGTGAAGTGAAGCTCACAAAAATTGGCACCGTTTAGGCTAAAGTGGCCAAATATGAGATTAGTTTGGTCAGAAACCCACATAGAGGAATGAAACTATGGTAATCAAATGCCTGTGTGTTCGTATATACTGGATGTGAGTATGCTTGCTTCAGAACATAGACACAACATCAAACATTTATGAGCATGTGCACCCTCAGTTGTTTTGGAACTCCTACAGGGCTGTCAACTTTTTGGAATTGCTTGGCGTGAGACAGAGAAGTACCGGGATTTGCCGACTCCAATGTTCATTTTGTACCATGATTATTTGAGCCACGGCGCTCGAGAATGTGAAAAGCGGGAGGGGTAGGAGCAACAAATTATTCATGACGATGCGTGAGATTTTACTCATTTTCCAGCTTTTTGCGTGAGCTTTACTACCTTAGCGTGAGATTATACTACCTTGGCGTGAGACCGTGAGAAAGTGACCCAATCGCGTGAGACTCACGGCCAATGCGTGAGTTGACAGCCCTGCTCCTATTTGTTTTTTTGTCTGACTGGCTGCAGACAGATGTCACTTCTGCAGCTTTCTACGGCAGCCGCATACTGAGTACGGGTGTATATTATTGCACAGGTACTAATTACCAATTGCAAGATGTATAGTTTAATTTCTGAGGAAAATCAATTTGGGATTGAAAACATGATCTGTCACAAGAAGGACTGGGCTTGATTTAACAAAGCTATTACCTATATAGAGTACAAAATGTAGTAAAATTAACTTGTCCTGAAGGGTCTTTAGATATTAGTAGCATTAAATATAAGTTGGCATTGTTGCATTCAATGCCTGCAAGGATCAACAGCATACAAACAAAGAAACAAATAAACCAACACAAAAAATGTACATGTACAAGAAAATACAAAGACACAAATTGAGGTTGTGCATATGACGTATCATACCGTAAATATGGCGGACTACTCAAATGCACTCAACAAAAGCATGATTGCAATCTACTGCGACAGTTTGTCTTTGAATGGACTGCACTGCGCCATAATTACAGTGAAGGACACCGGTTCAAATCCTTTGTTTGGAGCCAATCGATAAAAACATGCAGGGCCTCTACAAAGAACAAACAAACAAAACAAAAAGAAAATCCAGACAAACAACTGATGTTTTGTTTCATTCCTTTTAATTTACAGAATGCTGCAGCAGCTTGGTCCAAGTGGTAAAGAAAAGGTACAGAGACTGGTTGATGCAGGACTACTAGGCTTCTCATCCAGATGACACATACATGGACCAGAGGAAGTATCAACTCCGTCCAAGTTTACAATATTAACTCTCTCCAAGCTGGTGTCGACTGCAGACGACAAAAAAATTTTTAATTTAAAAATTTTAGAATTGTAAATTTTTATGACCATATTTAAGATCAGTATGAAAAATGCATTAAAATGAGTACAAACAAGCCTAGTATTGGTTCAGTGGTTCTTGAGATAGCTCTTGATATTTTGAGGAAATATCTAAAAAAACACCCTTTTATGTTGAAGCCTACAGCTAGCACGCAGAGCACTAATGCAATTGCAGAAATTACCAATACGAATCCAATCACATTCCTATAGAGGCCCTGCATATGATGCAGTTTTCCACAATGTTGCCCGAATGCTCAACTGTACATTGTGTGTATTTAACAGGTGCATACCAGTATCTCTAACATACACACCATTTTATTCCACAGAAAATGAAAAAGGTGCACCATATGTTGCTCTCAACAGTTTATTTTCATTTGTTTGAAATCGGTCAATAAAAGCATGCAGTTTCATGCATGTGACCTGTGGGATGTGAGCTTTGAAATAGGCTACTAACTTGTGGGGGTTTGAAATGGTTTTAAATTTGGACATACCGTATTGTCTGTACTAAATGCCCCCCCCCCCTAATAAATGTCCCCCTCCAATTTTTCAATGAAGAGTTGACAAAAATGCAAAAATTTCATACGAGTAAGCCTTAAACATGCATCAGTCATGTCAGTGACGATCGCTGAATTGTATGGACAAAACCTATTACGACTCGAACTTCCATCCAGTTCATTCCCTAATTATGCGGTAGAATTTCATCAGATTCTTGCATGATGATACACTTATGGATGTAATGTTGTTGTATTTACTGCAAAAATATCATATTTCTCGTGATTTTGTGGGTGCCGCCATCAGTAGTAGTATCCCTCCAGAGGAACATGGGTAATTGAAACTTGATTTTGACATTTTTTTCACTGAAAATTCACTTCTAATACATGCTCCCCCCCCCTTTATTACAGACAGTAGGGTACAAAATATTTTTGACACACACAATTCCATCCACTCACTTAGACCAATATTACAAATTTGTAAGTTGTGACACGAACGGCTCCATATGGGGGCCAAAGGAGGCATTTTTGAAAATTGAGTTTCTACCTTGTAGTAACATTAGGCTATCATATACTGAAACACCAAAGGTCTAGCATACTTGGTTCTAAAGTTATGAGGTTTTGTGATATTTTATTGTTTTTTACTCCATATTTTTGCCTTTATCTCAATTTCAAATTTGCCGCCTTTGGCCCCCATGGACCAGATCATGTCACAATTAAGGTATCATGCCAACAGCATTGCACCCATTAGGCCCTTCACAATTGATTTTTGAGTTTACTGTTTCCCTCCCTCATCAAAAATTGAGAATTGCAAAATATTTAATTATTTGCTTTTTATTTGAATTTTCTCAGTTAAATGATATTTTAATTACATTAATTTGCTACTTTCTTCCTTTGATCATCCTAACTACGATGCTGCAATTGACCTTTTCAGCTCTTTTCGGTATGCCCATAATTCCTTGTGAGTAGACCCAAGATGTCGTCATTTGATGTCGCAGTAACGATGTTTGTTAAAGGGGCATTTCGTGATCCACAGCCTCATCCCCCCACTTTTCAAAAAAAAAGTTGAGATTTTTACACCACTGGATACCTCTGGCTACATAATGTTTATGTACCAAATATTTCTTGCAGATTAATTCGTTTAGCAAAAATATCGCCAAATTTGAATTTCGTTCTGGTGCACCAGAACGAAATTACAACACATTGTCTATGGAGCAGTGTAATACACATAATCATGCATAACTCGCAAAGCATAAAATCGGAATCACCTGAAATTTTGGAAATAAGCTTTTTTTCGTGGATATCTACTGAAAAATGTCATAAAAAGAGGATGCTAGGATCACAAAATCCTCCTTTAAATGATGTGCACATCGGCATGATGTCAAATGACGACATCTTGGGTCTAACCACAAGGAATTATGAGATTTAGCAAAAAGGTCAATTTCAAACAGACCAGAAAAAAATGATTGCGAGTATGTTGATATACCAATTTTAGAGTTGCGATGTTTGGTCGTATCATTTCTTCTTATTCAATAATATTGTGCAACTAAATGTATCATTATGTACATTCACTTTGATTCCGTCCAATAAATGTGCTAAATTATACAAAATGCTACCAATGTGGTTTGCTGGTGTTTTAATATTTATATACATCTTCATTCAGCCATTACTGGGTCCCCTCCACAGTCCGCACCAAACTGGTGTTGTGACTGCCCAATTGGTTGGATTAAAGCATTTTACAAATTATATTGTATTGTGTTGTAAACTTTCATCATTCTTTTGTCTATGTGTAATGAGGGTGATGGAATGCAGTTTAAAATCATCATTTCACATTTCAGGTAGGACAGACCCGATGGGGACCCAGCTATGGCAGCCATCAAGGTGTACGAATGTGTGAAATTGGATTTGTGTATACTTGGGATTAGGGTCCGAGGTCTCACTTTTGTAGACATCCCTGAAAGGAATGTTTTCTTTAAGGTTCTGTATGTATAAACTTGAATAAAGCAAAACATTATGAAAAGAATTGTGGAACTTTGTTATGTTGTGCATGATTGTGAAGAATGTTTGGCGAGTAATGTGCTATTCCAGTTGAAATCCATACACCCCCTATGGAAGACATGACCTTAATCTCCCACACAGCTAGATTTCAAATGAAGTCACCCATTCAGGTAACACCACTTGAAATTCACACTCCATGTGTGGGTGATTGAGGTCATATCTTTCATAGGGGGTGTATGGATTTCAACTGGAATAGCCAAATAAGATATTAATACAGGCTTTGCTGTTTGAGGCGAGCGATCACTCTCGCTTCTAGTAAGCGATTTTCCACTCGCCACAGAAACTTAATATCGCTCGTTGCGAATGTCTCAAAATTGAATCCAATTTAAGGGATCTGGAATGAACGTTTTGGGCGTTTCTACAGCATTTTTGTGGGACATGAGAGCACATCAGACATATCGAATTGCATTCTGAATACTGAAGAATGTCTTTCTGATATCAAATAATTTTCATTTTTGAAATTCACGGTATAATACAAATTTTATAACAAGTTATTAAAAGTTGATATTTTTCACATTTTTGATATATAGTCCTCGAAGTAAATTTGATAAATTTAATGATATATTCTTAAAGTGTATGTAGCTGGGAGGAAAAGCCGACGATCAATTGAAAATTTTAACGTTTTATATTGAAGATATGGATTTTTTCCCAAAAGACCAAATTTTTTTTGTGTTTTGGGAAAAAATCCATATCTTCAATAATGAAAAGGTCAAAATTTTCAATTGATCGTCGGGCTTATCATCCCACCTACATACACTTTAAGTACATATCATCAGATTTATAAAGTTTACTTGAGTATTGTTAAATATCAAAATATCAATTTTTAATGATTTGCCATAAAATGTGTATTACATTGCTAATTTCAAAAATTTAAATTATTTGATATCAGAAGGACATTCTTCGTATTCAGAATGCAATTCGATAGGTCTGATGTGCTCTCATGTCCCACAATAAATATTATATCACTCATACATAAATTCTAGACAGTTCATTGGTTGATTACCATTTATCATTTTTACTATCACCCTCTCCGTGTGATAGTCTTTACCATCATGTGCTCTGCTGTAGTGCGCCTGCGCCAAGCTGTGCGCTGACTCTTGGACTCGCCGATTTAGTTATGGGGTGGACCCCAAAATGTGAAGTATATCACGGCAAAACATGGTGTTATGTTGATGAAAAAATGTATCTACCTTAAATAATATTTTAGTAATAGAATTTATGCATGAGTGATATAAAACAAATATTAACTGTCTTAAATTCGTGTAATGGTCGAAATATAATCACTCGGTGAAAGATGTATTGTTCCATTCCACGTGATTATATTTCGACCATCACACTCATAGACAGTTAATATTTGTATACTGTCCAAACGTTCATACCCCTTCCCTTAAGTTCAAGTTTCAGCATTTTAATTTATCGAAATAATTAATAATCCCCGAGAACCAATTACATTACTGAAGTGTCTCCTCCAAGCGATGAAAGTCAAATTTTTTGCCAGCGAAATATAAATACTTCAACCCTTATAAGCTCGAGGGTCTACTTGATTATAACCAAATTAGTGGTATTTATTCAAATTTGACCACTCGCCTAGCATTATGCTAACGAGTGATTAACCACTCGCCTTTAAAATCTAGACGGCAAGGCCTATTAATAAGGCACCAGAAACAAAGCTTCTATGCTAGTTATTAATGAACTAACAACTAATTAATCAGAATTAATGTTAGTTATATTGATCAAAATCAGTACAGGCAAAGATTCATATGTTATCACAATTAACAATAGTCAATTAATTGATTTTACAAATAATAAAGATCGACCAAGCATTGATAGTCTATTGAAAGATCAAACTAATTTGTTTCTATTACCTAAATGTCATTTTCACATGATCTAACTTGTCTGTAAGATCAAATTGGAATATGAAGGTGAAATTGTTTTGGAAAAATATTTGAAAACAATCTTTATTGGGGGATTTTTTTAATGCTGAAGACAAAATAACAACTCACTTCACACCTTTTTATAGTTTTCTGTAGATAAGTACATTTATAATTATTATTTTCTCAATATTAACAAATATAACGTCACACACTTCACAGAATTATATTAAAGAAAACTAGTACTACCCTGAAAGGTACATTTTTGGTCATTTGTTTGAAACATAAACATACTCATTATAGCCTAAAGATTATGTCATGCGGATTACATAGATATGTGGGAGCCTTCAACATGGGGAGCTAGTAGTCCACCAAGCAGTGACACAGCCAGCACTTTTTCAGATGGTGGGAAAAGGGGGGGGGGCAAGACAACTTAAGGGGCAAACTTTGACGAAAACTGTCAAAAAAAGGCCTACAAATCTTAAATAGACTTCAAATATCAGGGCGGTCAGCATCCCACAGGGAGGGGGTCAAGATTTCTCACAGGGGGGCAGCTGCCCCCTTTGCCCTCCTGGCTATGCCACTGCCACCAAGGGTCATTTCAGTCCATATATATGTGCATTATGTCAGCATTGTAAGAGTGTGTTGGGGTGTATGTGTGGACAGTGTGGTTGACTGCTTCATTTGTTCTGAAAATGAAGGACACTTTTTTACCAAGATACTGATGAATTGCTTTAGCATAACAATTTTTAATAATGCATAAAATCTGCATCAAAATGATTGGCATCCATTTTGAGATTATTGACAAAGCTACCACAGCCAATTGTACAATTAGATCCACCCAATTTGTAGCTTAATGTAAAAGTATAAAACTACACTCTGGGCAAAGGGCATTCATTTGGAGGAGGGAGGTTTCCATCAAATCTGAAAACTGATATGGGTACCAATCATTGTGGAAAAAATCAACATCGATTTATAGTGTGCTATGCACTTGTCTAAACCCACAAGCCTCAGCCCCGGGGGGTCACTCCCGTTGTGGCCTGTACACCATCCATGATAATGAAAACGCGTAAAAGGGTCGTTTTTAGGTGGGTAGGCACGATACTGCCGTATCGCGTTTAGGGTGTCAAAAACATGAAAAATTGGAAAAAGGGTAGCAAAATTGCAATTGCTAAATACGCGAAATGAAATTTAGGGTATGAAATTTGATGTTAGGAATGAAATCCCTGTTTAGGGTGTCGTTTTAGCCAAGGGTTAAATCCTTGTTTAGGGTGCTTTTCAAAAGTTGATTATCGCGGATGGTGTACAGGCCACAATGGGAGTGACCCCCGGGCCTCAGCACACAATTACAACAGCAGGCAGTTTTATAAAGCAAGTCACTCTTGACATGAATATGTCAAAAGTTTCAACATCGTCAACCTCATCTTCCATAGAGGCTCATTAAAAAAACCCAGACTGAATGGTGATGATGCACCTGTTGGGGGGGTGGTGTTCAGTGTCCAACCTGAACAGCCAGTTGGTTATACTATACGGCAAGGTCCTTCAGCAGTGTCCAATTGCTCCTGATTATTATGTAAAAAAAACTAGATCACACGTTGCTACAAAGCTTGATTGGCGAATGAGGTGCCGATGTGATGTTGACATGAATCAATTAGCCAATCAGAACCCCACTTTTGTGTTTACGCTATAAACAGCTCCAAATCCACAGACTGCTGAAGAACCTTACCGAAAACTAGCATTATGAACAATAATAACAATCAGAAAGCACACTTTAGTGTCCAATTATACAAAGTCAACAAGGTGATACAGTGATAAAAGTAATCATGAACCTAGTCCATGAATTAATGTCCTCATTCTGGTAGCAAATCATCGCCTAATTCCTCATCCCCAAAATCATCCTCTGCTACGTCTCGTTTCCTTGCGGCTGTCTTTGGTCTTTCTGCTGATGGGCCAAGTGGATCCACATAAGATGCATCTGTAATGTAAGTAAATACAGTGATTTAGAGCTTTGAGTGTCTTTTTAGGTGGAATTGTGTTTTACATTACCGCATGAGCTGTTACTTTTTCAAAGTACAATATTTTGTTGTTGAAATTTTGACGGTTTGTGAAGTTGTTTATTTCTGGGAATTTAAGGTCGGATCATGCACCGAATCTCCTCAAAATTTCCTTACTTGTGCCCTATCCTGTAATAAATATATTCCCCAAATTTCAGATCGGGGCATCATTTAAATCGTTCTGAATCCGCAAAAAACGAAATGTCAATTTTCACTAACTTAGCCGTCTCATTGATATTGCTCAATCACAATAGTATCGTGCAATCTGAGCGTGCAATAATAACATTGCGTAGCGTAGTTTCATTGAACATTTTTGTCCAATTTTTCTGGGAATTTTTTAGAATGCCATGAGTTGTACAGTAAGAACAGTAAGAATATATGAAATAACATTTAGCGAGCGACAAAATTCAACACACTCCTGCACAGCGACTCCCCGGCCTCTTGAAATTGTCACAGGGAAGTCAGCTGTGAGCATTTCCTATACTCACACACACGCACACCGAATATACATAGCTATTTGATTCCAAAGTTTCACTAGTTTACGTGCACAATTAACTTACCAGTCAATTTGGTAAATATCCAATACCTCAAAGTCATAAATAAAGTGGAGATATGCATGTTTCTAAAACTGAACCATTATTATTGGGTTTTACATGTCGGGTAAATTTCATAATTTCGCCATGGACATGTTCCATTCAATGATGTACAAACTACAACTAAAGGAGCCATGCAGCGCCGGGCATCGCCTAAATTTTTTTTTCCAATTCTCGCTATTCGCAATAAGGGCGCCGCCATGCAGCGGTTTGCGATGTAATCGTGATGTATCATGGGAAAATCGTGATGTATCATGGGAAAAGGTTCGACATCAAGTCCGCATAATCGAATATTACCATGCTATTACATAGGAACATGTGACAATATTTTTAGTTTGTCAATATAACGGTATTACACGCAAATCGATAGAGAAAAAATTAATTGTGCACATTTCAAATCACATTATTAAGTATTATTGAGTATCGATTCGCGTGTAACACCTTTATTTTGACAAACTAAAAAATATTGTCACGTGTTCCTATGTAATAGCATGGTAATATTCAGTATTATGCGCGGACTTGATGTCGACCTTTTCCCATGATACATCACGATTACATCGCAAAACCGCTGGCGGCGCCTTATTATGAATACCGAGAATTATGATAACACGCATTACGCGAGGTCACAAAAAAAACCGGCAGCGAGCAAAATTACGACAATATTTAATAAGACTCCCTGTTTAGTGGGAAAAAGTTTTATTTACCTTTGAAGGATTTATCTGAATAGTGTTTTCCCACCCAGTGAAAAAATTAGTGTTTGGTCAGAGACTTTTGAAGTAGCAAAGATTAATTGTTATAAATAGATCTTTCTTTATGAATGAAATTTGCAACTTGCTACGTAATATTTGGACACTTACACACGCAAAAGTATTTTCTGTAAAAAATGCATAAAATAGAGGATTTTCAGAATTATTGTCACAAAAATTGACTTAATGTAGACATTTTTTTTAATTGAAAGTTAAACACAACAAGATTACCTAAATTCTCTCGCCAGCTTTTCTTACTTTTCAGCTTCTTTAAGCAGAAATAAATTTTTAATGACATCAATATTTTCACAGACTAGAAACACATGCTATTACGTAATTAGTGGACTTAGGCGAAAAAGCTGGCGAGAGATTTTAGATAATATTTATTTACAATTTTTCCAATAGTAAAAGTTGGAATCAGAGTTGCAGTTTTTGCTAGCAATAATTATTAGTCGTAAAATTAAGGTTGAACTAATTAATTGATATTCATTAATTAATGCAGATTAGCAACTCAAATATTTTGTGGTTTCAAGCATTGGGGTGTGTAGTTTACTCACAAAAATCAAGAGGTGTGCACTAGGAGGCGGAATATTTTTTTAAATTTTTTCCTTGCCGACATGTGGGAACCGAGTTTCCTACCTTAAGTCAAGTACAATACAACTCAACATTTATGTTATATTTTCATTTGTTGTCATGTTGGCATTTTCATGACCATTTGGGATGCTATTAAGTCTGAGTCTGATGTCGATCAAAAACAAGAGTTAGTTTTCAATTTCATTTTAAGAGTTGTGAATACCCCATCATATCGGGACTTTTGGTTCCAGAGATATGGCCATTTTTGTGTTGCTCAGAACAATAAAATACAAAGGAACTTGAATCAGACTAATTTCGCTTGATCACATCACATTTGCAAAATTCTGCAAATATAAAACACAAACAAAATACTTGCCAAAATAACAGCACTGAAACACTTTGTCAAACTGGTTCACTTTTTGCGACATTATCCAAAACTTATAAATCGCCGCAAAATTTGTGCGTACATAGGCAAAGTTCACTGTTCATGGCAATTTTCTTTCTTAACTTTTGTTAGTCCGCCATTAACAACCTTTGTAAATAGATATAAGTGTGGCAATTTACTTTTCCAGCTTTAATTTATTCAAATGTCCACTTTACGAAATTGGAGCCTCTCACGAAGGACATGCATAGTTTTACATATAATACCAAAAGAAGTAGACACTGCACTATTAAGTTGTTTGTATTCACATGATGTGACAAAATATTTTGCGGTGATATTTTATTGCGAGGTCTGTCCCAGAGCTGCTAGGTAATCATATCAACTCCCTATTCCAAAAAAATACCGCACTAATTTTTTTAGACTTGTGCCAAGTCTTAGAATTTTGTAACTACAGTAGAACCCCATTATAACGACATCGGTTTAAACGAAATTCTGCTTACATCGAAGTAAATCCCTTAGTCCTGGCCGATTGCCTATTGTGTCAGTGAAAAAAATCATGCGTACAACGAACTGTATGTAACGAAATATCGCGTACAACGAACCCATTTGGCTTGCCCGCTCTTATTAATTACCTTTTTTCCACCAAATATAACAAAGTAGAATGTACATCATTGTTTTACTCACGCCAACCTGGTTCATTTTACGTGTAGCCACTGATGTTATAAAATGTATCAAGCCACATGTCCGTATAAACGTGAGTTTTAAGTCACGCCCACCCAGTTCATTTACATAGGGTCATGTACAAATGCATACATTACCACTCATTCATGAGTAAAAGCCAGTTTTCAGGCTTGCGGCTAATCGCGATACATTTAATTATGTACCATGTGCGCATATGTCATCTTCAATCCTGTTAATGATGAGCGATTGCATGAATCGTAAAGGAAACACGATAACGGTAATATTGTGTAAACATCGTATGTACTTTGTATAATGTAAAATAAAAGCCATTTTCACCTGGACTGGGGTTGGGCCCGGGGTCTGGACGAACCGGGGTCTGGACGAAGCCAGGGAACTATAAGTATAATCCAATCTTTAACAGCGTTAAGTTGCTCATGAATTGTGAATAAAGATCAGATCGAAGTTTTGTAACTGGTTACAATAAAATTCGTAAGCTTTCTCATCATCATATTGAAGTTTGGTTTTAGTCTTTGCACATGTGTAATATGCACCAGCAGCATTCAACATTGTGGGGTTCATCGGGTGCCGTCTGGCTTCATGACAAAGACGTTCACAATTATACTGAAGTTCGTATATAACAAAGTGGTTTTGCTGGCCCCGGCGATTTCGTTATAACAGGGTTAACTGTACAATTGAATACCTGAGTGGAAGAAGGGCCCAACTCCATCAAAACTGTTTTTGAGATATTAAGAAAAAACTTAATATTTGGAAAAGTTTTATAGACAGACTGTTTTCATCTTCAGGGGACCTTTAATACATGAACATACAATATCACATACATTCGAAATTATATATGTTTCCATGGCAATGGTACAGGTCTTAATACGAGCTGGAGTTGGGCCCTTCTTCCAGTAATATACTGCAAGTGCCAGTTCCGTAAGTAAATGTGTCATAAATAGCTACAGAAATTTAATAATTATCCATTAATTGCACAAGTAGAAGCATGTAATATGTTAGCAAGAAAGTTTATTGTAGTGAAAAGCAGATTTCATGGATGAACAAAGTTCCTCTTTAACCCAGGGCCCAACTCCATGGAGTTGGGCCTTTCTTCCATGAAAGTGTACATGGAAGACTATTTAGAGAGTGGATTTTGGCTCATCTTTCACACACAAGGCAGAACAGTCTGCTGGCAATAAAATGCTGGACTCATTTTTGTAAAAAATTGGAGTTGGGCCCTTCTTCCACTCAGGTATTCAATTGTAAGAAAACATGCAAAATTCCATGTTTTTGGCCAATTTTGCAAATTGCAAAAATATTAAAATTTGACTTTTATTGCCAGCTAGAACTTAAAAGGATTGATTAGGATGTCTGCAGTGATAGCTTCAGATGCGTGCTACGTCCATGGAAAACACTTTTCAAATCAAAGATCTCGGATGGATAATGCTATCTTACCAACATCCTGTTCCTCCGCCTGATATGGTCCTGTAGCATCAGGTAACTGTGCACGAGCTCTCCTTCCTGCACTCCTACCGCTGCCGCTACGATGTGCACTATTACGGGCGCTACTCTGACGACTACCAGCGCTGTTACCACGACCTGAATCTGCAAATGTAATATCAAGCAGTATGGATTGATGCAAATTGACCAACAAACATTAGCATCATTGAAATTTCTGATCTTGATACCAAAAACAAATTTCAAAGTGATATCCACTTACAGAGTCATAATACCGTATTCATTCCAATAAGTGTCTAGGGACACATTATGGGTGGGCACTTATTTTTTACCTGGTTTACCTAATTTTTTCGTAAGGGCCGTTATTAGAGACAAATTTACCTACATTATAATAGTCCAATACTAGGTCCCGAGACGTTCTAGAAGCTTTCCTGATGCAATAAATGTATTGCAAGTTTACACAGGACTTCAAATCCTCAAGTCACTTCAACATTATGGTACCCTTTAGCAAATTGAAAATACCTTATTGGGGTGTGGGTGCTTATTGGAACGAAAACGGTACATGTATATCTATTTTGTGTATCAATTTGTCAAAATATTCCTCAAGACCGTTTAAACATGAACGATGCTAATGTATAGCAAAGACTGCAGTATATGATTTTATTGTTTTATTATCACTAAGCAAATGTTAATCAATTAATTATAATTAATTAATAATGAATCTACAAGGACTTGATCTACTAACAGTTCTCTACTATTAAATCTCACACATTTGTTAAAAACTATGTGTATTATGCATGCACATACCATTTTTATGAAAGGGGTGTTGTGAATAATTCAGGGAAAAATGAATAAATTTGGGAGATGAGTATAAAAACAAATGGAAAAATGAAAATATTTGGGTTAAAAAAAAAAATCAAAAACTAATTCAAAAAGCAATTGAATAAATTTGGGAGGAGAGTATAAAAACAGACAGGAAAAATGAAAATCCTTTTTTTTCACTGTATCAAAGAATTAAAACAGAGAATGATCAGTTACAAATGCAAAAAAAAATAAATTAATAATGGATGTCTGAGAAAGCATACATGGATCACGCAAGTTACCCATCATGCAGCAATTCCAGGGAGTTATGCAATTCATGCTGAATGCACTGAATTTTACATGGTTTATACATGCATGTGGAAAGGGCAAAGTGTACCAGTGGCCTGTTTTACAAAGCCTTATGATCTATCTTACAGTTGATTTACCTCACATAAGATCCTATTAAATCAATCATAAAATTGCAAGTCTTTGCGAAACGGTCCCAGATTGAGTGTTTTAATGGGTTCAGCATCGGTCCAAGCATTACAGTTATATTCTCAAATCTGTTTAGAATGACACTTGACGGTTTCATATTTATATGACAATGACCCCATTAATACTCCAAATCTGTATAATGAATATCCATCATACATGCCTATCATGCAAAGTGTACCAGGTACATAATGGCATAAATCCAGAGGTACACTCTTTATCTCTACATGGGTCACATGCAGTAAACTTGGGATATTGCAGTTGAAATCCATACACCCCCTATGGAATACATGACTTTAATCTCCCACATAGGGAGTGTAAATTTCAAATGGAGTTACCTGCATGAGTGACTCCATTTGAAATCTACACCCCTTTGTAGGAGATTAAGGTTGTGTCTTCCATAGGGGGTGTATGGATTTAAACTGGAATAGCCCATTGGCTAATGTCACCACTATGCAAATGAGATGCTACCATTGATTTCATCTGGTTCTGGCATAACCATTCACCACTAGTCTGACCATCAATAATCTATTCTGACATCTCAATTGCATCTTTATCACATTCCAGCAAAACTGTTTACAAGGTTTTACCCGCAAAGTGAGTGTTGTGTGTGCGTACACCCCGGCCCCCCCCCAACTCAACACAAAAGTTGGCAACCATGAGAGTTACCAAATAGCGCGGAAAAGGGGTATTATTTTTACTAATAGCGAGGACCGTGAAATTGGCAAAATAGGGTCAATACGCCTATTCTCGGTCACACGCCTATTCTCGGTCAGTTAGCGTATTGAACAGCCGCTGACGATCGTTGCTTTAATTTCAGCCGTTTCTTCCGAACGAATCATTTAGCCGTACCGGTGCTGCAGGTTTTGGTGACTTTTTAATACCACGGCAGCACAGTTCACCTCAAATGATAGATTTTGAGATTGTATGGTGACCTGAAATATCGGCATTTAAAAAAAATCAAGACGTCATTTAAGAGGTGATATTGTAATATAATCAATGATGCGAAATTGTACGTGCATTTTAAAGCTGTAATTTTAACAAGTTGATCCATTTGCATCGTAAATAACACCATAGCAAATGATTGGTGTTGTGTTTATGTAAATTCCCATAGAAACAGGGGTGTCCGAGAATAGGCATACGAATTCCGTTGGTATTCCTATTCTCGGTCAGTGTTCGATAGTATGAGCTATGTTGGCATCGTTGTTGCCATGTGTCTTACAAATGATCATGCATGAGCACATGAGAAGTGTTGCATTTTGATCTGCAGGCTTAAATTAGGCCTATAGCCATTTGTCGAATACAAATGAGCGAGGAGAAATTATTTGTGACCGCCCGCCCTCCCTCCTCTACCCCTTACCCCATCCCCTACCCTGTCGTATTTTCGAGCTTTTTCGGTCGGAAAATTGGGTCAACAATGTCACATTTCTGTCGGCAAAAATGGTTCCTGCCCTGGATCGAGAAAGGCGCTATAACTGACTTGCGCAGATAACATACACTATCTCCTCGGGCCTGCACGTTCTATTAGCGCAATTTTGTCATTACTTTATATACATGTTAGCACAAATAGCACCGCTATTTTCATGGGTGTGCTATTTGTGCAGTTGACAGTGTTATTTTTTTAGGACTTAGAAAAACCCCATTAGGGACATTAAAGATAGCGTTAAATGTTAATATCAGTGCAGTTATCATGGTTATGCTATTTTTGAGTTCTCCTATTACTTGGAGGGGTGTTATTAGCGCTGTTGTGCTATTCTTATGGTTAGACCTTATAGCGTGCTATTAGCGCTATGGTGCTATTCTTAAAATGGTTAGGCCTTATAGCGTGCTATTAGTGCGATTGTGCTCTGGAAATTGTTTTGGCCTTAGGAGACATATAGTGCGTTATTATCGCAATAATGCTATTTTTGAATTCTTGTACACTTGGTTGGAGGGGTGCTATT
The DNA here is from genome assembly GCF_039555335.1 of Amphiura filiformis. Classification (NCBI taxonomy): domain Eukaryota; kingdom Metazoa; phylum Echinodermata; class Ophiuroidea; order Amphilepidida; family Amphiuridae; genus Amphiura; species Amphiura filiformis. The sequence continues at coordinate 41,113,986 of NC_092646.1, forward strand.
AGCGCTATTGTGCTATTCTTAAAATGACCTAGACCTTATAGCGTGCTATTAGCGCTATTGTGCTATTCTTCAAGGGGGCACAACACTAAATCCTTCCGAATTTGCTGTAACCTTGTAGGCTATAGTTCCTGTTAAAACTAGCACCTGAGCAAAATGTATCAGCCTCTTGTGGGTACTAAATTCAAGTGAATCGTGCTTGTTCTTATGGGAACAACAGAGTAGGACCTCAACATTAAAAATCTGTTCAAAAATGTTTCAAATCGATTGTGAATCGATTAGTGACAGGCTGTCGGAATAATATCAAGGCCGGAACTGGTAAGGAGGCGAAATTGTCCGCTGAAATTGTGAGGGCGCTGTTCAGGTGCCCGTGGCGCAAAAAATTTTGACTTTCATCGCTTGGATGCTAAATTGGTCAATTTGGCGCCCGTAAGGTATGTTGCCCCCGTGAATTACGCCACTGATCGATCTGCAGTGGTATTGATATCAAAATGAATTCATTTTCATCAGTAAAACGTGAGCTTTGGTGATTTGTATGTCCCCTACCCCTTAATATTGTTATTATTTTATGTTGCTACACATGGAAATTAACCCTTTTTCAACCAATTAGCTACATATTATACCAAAATGAATTCATTTTCATCAGCAAAACTTGAGTTTTTTCGTGATTTGTATGTCCCCTACCCCTTAATATTGTCATATTTTACGCTGTTAGATATGGAATATTAATCTTATGTTTAACTACCTGACAAATAAAGGTTTAAATGCTTTTAAAATAATGCTAGAAAATGAGAACAATCAAATAGCTATACATATTGATACCAAAATGAATTCATTTTCATCCGCAAAACTTGAGTTTTGGTGATTTGAATGTCCCCTATCCCTTAATATTGTCATATTTTACACTGTTAGACATGGAATATTAACATTTTCGTATATTTTATGTCTATCTACCTGACAACTAATGGTTTAATTGCTTTTAAAATAATACTAGAAAGTTAGAATTATCAATTAGCTACATATTGTTACGAAAATGAATTCATTTTCATGAGTAAGACCTGTGTTTTGGTGATTTGTATGTCCCCTTACCCCTTAATATTGTCATATTTTACGCTTCTTCACTTGAATAATGGATATTTTTTTTACATTTTTAAGTCTATACAGCTAACAACTAAAGGTCATTTTGCTTTAAAAGATTACAAGAACCAAATAGCTATGTATTGATGCCAAAATGAATAAATTGTAATGAATAAACATCGAGTTATGTTGGATTGTACGCCTCCCCCTTAATATTGTCATATTTTACACTGTTACACATTGGAAAATTAACATTTTTTCACACTTTATGTAGACCTGATGGTTTTTCTGTTTAAAATAATACTGGAAAGTTAAAACAATCAATTAGCTACATGTTGATACCAAAATGAATTCATTATTATGAGTAAAGGTTGATTTATGGTGGTTTTTATTTCCCCTAACCCTTAATAATACCATATTTGACATGGTTATACATGAAAAATTAACCTTTTCTCACATTTTATGTCTATCTACCTGACAAATAATGTTTGTTTTGCTTTAAAATAATACTAAAACATTTGAACAATCAATTAGCTACATATTAATTCCAAAATGAATTCATTATCATGAGTTGAAGTTGAGTTATGATGGTTTATATTTCCCCTACCCCATAATATTGTTACACACGCTGCTACATGTGGAAAAGTAACTGTTTTTTACATTTTCAGTCTATTTTCCTGACAAACAGCGGTTGATCTCACGCCACACATATAAATATTCAAAATATTACATGAATGGCAACTTACCAAACAAATTTTGTTAATGGAACTTATATAGTTCACCTGAGTGACATATTAAGACACGTAAAACACCCCAACCCCGAACCCTATACACACCCACCCCCCCCCCCACATACACACCCCACCTACCCCAAACCTACACAACACAAACCAACATGCACGCAAACATGCACTTATATAAATATTTGAACCAGAACATAAATGTTTGCCTAGATATGCTTGATATTAAAAACAAAATTAAAAAATGGAGCTTAATTAATTTTGAAAATAGAAATTGACACAATAATAAAATTTGAAGCCAGTGCCACAAAAATACCCACGCTACGCATTGTTGTGAAAAATCTGATTTTCCACTAGTGTATGGACTGGCCACTTCCAATCATGATCTAATGAAACCTAGGTTTGCTTTCAAATAATACTAGAAAGTTAGAACAATCAATTAGCTACATAGTCATACCAAAATAAATTCATTATTATAAGTAAAAGTTGAGTTATGGGAATTTATATCTCCCCTACCCCTTAATTTTGCCTAATTGTTTGTGATTTTATGTGATTATACGTTCATATATAAAATGACCTGTAACAAAGTGTTACCACAATTTGAGACCACTACCTACCTAGCAGTGATCTAGAGGGTCCATACTAATTACCTATGGTGTCAAACCTTGTATATAGTGGGGTGAACGAACTCCTTATTTTAGGGTCCTGTGTGATCTTGCTCCTGGACTAGTCGGGCGTGCCACCGCATTCCTCTGTGCGCTCCCACAAAATAGGACCACCTCGGACCCCGATCAGATGGTACGAAAATTTTTGCCAATAAACCGTTTTGAAAGGATCGCTCCTTGTCAATATATCTGAGAATACTGCACACGTATTTTATTATGGGTTTAAGTTATCAAAACCGCATCATACCGATCAACCAGGCTTCCAAAAGAGAATGACCGAGAATAGGTATATAAAAACTATACGGTGACCGAGAATAGGTGTTTAGTGACCGAGAATAGGCGTTGTCGTCGACTTTGACCTTTTGACCTTGTACTTCCAATACAAGTTCAATGGAAGATGTCATGCAGGGTATGTTAAACGGGGAGTTGTGTGGAATGCACGTTCCCATATAGCTAACTTTTATAATCATTTACGCAAGAAATAGAGCGGGTTGTTTCTTAAGTGACCGATAATAGGCGTATTTACCCTAGGGGGTATTTAATTTGGACTGTCCGCAAAATTTGACCGTGAAATCAGGGAAATAAGGGTTATTTCATTTGCACTGCCCGCGAAATTTGGATAAAAGGGGTACTTGGGAAAATCCGGTAATTTTATGTCAATATTTAGTGTCATTGAAAAGGGGTGTTTGAAATTCTAGTCATTGAAAAGAGGTGTTTGAAATTCTAGTCATTGAAAACCACAAAAAAGGGGTTGTTTTTGGCCAAATTTTGTCCCCGATTTTGCATGAAAAAAGGGGGGGGGGTAAATTTGATGAAAAATCATTGCAAAGGGGATCTTTGAAAGATTTGGTAACTCTCATGGTTGCCAACTTTTGTGTTGAGTTGAGGGGCCGGGGCGTTCGCCTGTCAAACGCATTCCGTAATTACTGTTTACGCTTTGAGTGCAAAGCCTTCTGGCCCGTTTCTAGAAAAGCGTGAGAAATAAAAATGCACTTTTTGCGCATGCGTTTGCAGGGAGAACCTTGTTTTGGTAGCAAGATGGCGGATCCGTGCAAAGGGCGAATAGCCCAAATATTGACAAGTTATTAATTCTCCTGTTTGATTCAATATCTTCATGAATGGAGATGATATTAGTCATACTCAGTGCAACAAGCATGCATACATTCTATAATAAAACTCAGAAATAAAAAAAAAAGTTTGCGTCTGACATTTCTGTCAATCAAACTCTGCACGGCCTGTGATTGGTTATCATCGCACAACTAAGGTAGTGCTAGGGTGGTACCTTCCCTAGTTACGCGATACTAACCAATAATAGATCGCGCGGAGATTGATTGACAGGGACATCAGGCCAAAAAAAAATTGTCTCATGTCCCCCGCGTGCATTAGATTTCTGATGGTGAAAACGTTCAAAAATGAAATTTAATTTCACAATTTTTATTTTATTTTCAAAAAATGAAAAATTGCCATTGGCAAAACATAATGGACCCAAACCGGTGAGTTTTCCCTGAACACCTGATTTATAGAGAAAATATAAAATAAAAAAACGCACATCGCATTAAATTTCAAACTCCCATGGGACAAGAGACAAATGTTTGTTTATTTTGGCCTCATACAGATGTGAACTAGTATTTTTATTTCCGAGTTTTATTATAGTTGTGTCGGCTCACTCACTCACCACTAAAGCCGTCTGCACCTGGTGAATCCAGGCGATCTGACCCTGTCCAATTGCATCATGGGTAATGTTATTAGGTAAGTGGTGAGTCCAATGGTGCATCATGGGTAGATGATGTAGGTAGGTACATGGTGAGATGATTTGGTGGTATTGATGAAGTAGAGGTAGGGATAGGTGTGGTAGTGAGGGTTTCACAGCAAATGAAAGGGATTAGCAAATGAATAAAAATATGGTGCATGGTTAAAAATCATACCAAACTATAGAGGTTAGAATAAAGAGTACCGACTCTGCCATGTTTGTGTAGTCGCTCAAGGATAGCAAAATTGTGTACCTTTGCATCCTGGTGATTGTATAAACTATGTACAAATATTGTGAACCAATATGATCCACTTCTTGAAAATTTTGAAAATTGAGTTACTACCATTACTAACTTGCTCAATTAACTAGCAATTACTGATGTTGAATCCCCAGGTCTCTTGAATACTTGGTTGCAAAGTTATGAACATTTTATGTGTCCATTTTCTTATGTTTTTAATTGTTTTTTTCTCCTCCCTTTTTGCTTATAACTTAAGTTCCATTATTGCCGAATTTAGCCAGATTGACCAGATCTGGTCACATTTGTAACACTCTAGCTTTAAGATACCATTATTATTGGGCCCCATGCATGGAAATCCAATATGGCTAATAGCATTAAATACACAAGGCTATTTGCAGTCTGCACTCTTTATTCTACCCTTTATAACAAATATAAGTGCAAAAATGTTTCTCTCATCACAGCAAACTTAGGTAACTTTTTCACTCTGTAATACCTGATTGATACCTAATATGATTATTAGTAGTGAAAAAATTAACTTAACATATATTTCTGCAAACAATTCTAGGACAGGACATGAATCCTTCCCACCATGTACTATTTTTCACCATGGCGAGTCAGTGACATCAGTGCGCATTTCATTGGGTGCAGCTTTAATCGCGAGCACTCGCTCAAAGCCCTGGCATAGACATGCAGACATTTAGATATGCATGCAGGCTAGCTGCCTCAATGTTTTGACTTAAGTGACTTGCCAAGAAGAAAAATAGTATATAATATGCATCTGTGTGCACTGACCAATGACACTACAAGGTGTTTTACCCAGTATTCTGGTAGTCTGTCAGAGCTTATGCAAAATGTGACACAATTTGGTCCACTGAGACCAGAGGAGGCATTTTTGAAAATTGAGTTATATTGCTATAATTTTTACCTTCTAACATTAGGCTATCATATTAATACTGAAAATAACAAAGTTCTAGCATACTTGATTCTAAAGTTACAACATTTTGTGGTGTTTATTTTATTGATTTGTTTTACTTCCCATTTTGACTTTATCTCAATTTCAAATTTGCCGTCTTTGGCCTCCATGGACCAGATCGAGACACATATACATCCATATCAAAAGGATGCACTTGTCACCTGCTAATATGTGTCTCTTTTCACATAAAAGCTATAATAAATACCAAGCTCATCTCAAGTGGAGGTCACTTCAAATCATCCCCAAGTCACATGGTTTAGGAATGTTCTCCGTATTCCAAAACCATGTGATTTAGGAATGATTTGAAGTGACCTCCACTTGAGACGAGACTGGTATCTATTCCTAGCTTTTATGTAAAAAGAGACACATGTAGCAGCCGACAAGTGCATCGTTTTGATATGGATGTACACACCTACAGGCAATGTGATCTGTCTTACAACTTTGCCTGAGAATTGTTTATTTCAGCAGTAAATGCCATGAAGTATCACATCAGATAGATTAGACAAGGGTTATTTATGGTTAGGTACCAAGTACTTTTAAGTTTTGGTAAGTCCATGTTGAATCAAATATTGCTTTGTTAAACACAACACTGGTGAATTTGAACAGCAGATTGCATGTGATTATTCTTTCAAACATTGTGAGAATTTTCTTCTTGATATAAAGATAGTACCTGAAGATCTTGATGCTGTTTCAATCCAATTCAATTTAAAAAACAAAAGGTTAAAAAAAATGTTTAAAGCAATACAAAAACCAGTTTGTCTTTTGTTTCATAACTGTCATAATTAGCACCCTTTGCTCTGGATTGAAAATAAGCACTTTTATGCATAAATACTAAATACAAATATTGAACATTATAAGATTTGTCTAACAACGAGTCTACCATCTGAGCTATCTAGCCCAGACCTGAAACAGGGTCTTTATAAAAAAAAAGAGGAGAAAGGTTGAAAATGCTAAAAAAAACACCTGAAAAACAGCATAAAATTGGGGTAAAATGGCTCTAATTGGGCTCAAAATAAAGGAAAACACATAAATTTGATCACATAAAAAGCTGAAATCTGCTAAAAAGAGAAAAGTTTCAGATTTGTAGGCCTATGATGGAAGGCGGTCCAAATGACCAATGTCTTAGCTCAAGCAATGATCAGAGCCATGGGATCGTTCTGTCAGGTGGACCGAGGATCACACACACACACACATTATGATACAACTAGCTAGGGGAGCAACAGTAGAGGGGATCATTGAAGATACAACTTTTAAAATACTTATAAAAGAGTTGGCTAACAAAACAATGAGAACTGCCACACCAAGAAAAGGAATTTGATTAACAAAGACATTAAAACAGCTATCAGTTAACCTTTTAGGTCCCAAATTACGACAAAGTCTAGTATTTCTAATTTTGTTTACCATTTTCAAAATCTAGTCAAGAACAAGTGACCCTCAAACTAGTCACGTTTGTATACACATACCTGCACTCCCTGCTCTCACTCCACGCCCACTTCCAGCTCTGCCGCTGCCTGTTCTTCCACTACCCACACGCCGCCCTCCACTATTGATACGCTGTGTAGAGAAACAAAATCAAAATGTTAATTAAGGTTAGCAACTATTTTAAACTGTTGCAATTTGGTAGTTCACATCATCTTGGGAATGGTAGTGAATTTTAGCAAAAATTGCATCGATCATTTCATAGCAAGTGTGTAGAAGAATTCAAATATTACAAATATATTTTTGTAGGTCCTGTGGTTCTTGAATTATGTTGTAAAGAGGGCTGAAACAACAACACTTTTGTAAAATGAACATAACTCATCTACAACAATAAATCAAGCAAGTATATGGTTTGTAAAATACTCTTTTGCAAAAATCAAAGTGTTATTTTTCAATAATATATTGATTAAGATAATGAAAATCAATACTTTGGCTGTTTCGACCAACAATACCGTGTCTACCCTTAAGTACATGTTAGATTTGCGAAGAGAATACAGTTTTCCATGTTCATCTACAATTGCACTGTAAGGAAAAAGCTCCTTTGAAGGACCAGGAGCTTGTAAAAGTGACCCAGATTTTATATTCTTCAAAACATTTTTTCAGAAAGAAATGTTTGATTTTAATATCATTTCCAGGATGAAACCACTACCATTACTGATCATTTTTTGCAAGGTATACCTGTAATGCTATACCCTTTATGATACACTATCCGGTAGTCTAATGTTACCACTTTCCCCATATGACGAGTCGAATAAAGTATAGCAATTTATTATACTCTTGAGTGGGACTACTTCCTAACACTCTGCTGTTGGATAATAAACAACAAAGTCAACTTTTCCAATGATTCTGAAAAATAAATCTTGTTTTGTTCCAGGTCTATTTACCTGTTCTCTCAGTTCCTTAGCTTTCTCTGCTTTTTTGAGTTTAGTAGCATATTCCTGTGCATCTTTGAGTCCCATGTCAGAACACAATCTCACCAGGAATTTCAAACCTGTATCAAAAAGAAAGTAATAAATAAATGTCCCCATTTATAGTACCTTTTCAATTTGTCTTAGCACTTATTCTGCTGCCACTGGGATATCACACACCATGTGGCTGGCAACAACAATGGCACCAGTATGACTACCCTACCCTTGCCGTTCCCCATTATACACCTGGGAGAGTGGGACAATAAAGATAAAGTGTCTTGCCCAATGACACAACACTTTGTCCCTGATAAGGTTCAAACCCACAACCTTGCGACCATGAGTCGAGCGCCCTAACTGTTAGGCCACTATGCTCCCGCTGTACATGCTTATCACTTATCTACTGTGTGATACATCAGTGTAGTTAGATTCCAGTCTAACCTCTCTTATCCAGCCACGATAGGCCAAGCATCGTGCGGATAAGTGAACAATCTGGATTATGTCTAATTCTGCACTTTTTCAGTAATCACATAGAAATATAATTTTGGACATAATTAGGGTATGTTTACTGATCTGTTTTCATCGTATAGCATTTTTCTGTTTCTGATGTCTCTTTTAGCAAATTGAACAGCAGATTGTGTGTGATTATTCTTTCAAACATTTTTGTGAGTATTATTTCTTCTTTTATATATAAAGATAGAACAAATCTGTCACTGCAACCCTGCAATGCTAAGGGAACAAACCAAAAGTCTGATGATGTCCTACAAACAAAAGCCCTTTTGCTTATAAACAAAAGCCCTTTCGTTAGTGGGGGTGGAAGTGATCAAAAAGTCTGATTAAGTTTGTAAAAATATTCAAAACATCAAAGTTAACCTTTTGGGAATTTTCAACATTTCACACTTACGAATCAGGGAGGGAGGGATTTATTTCAGGTATATTTTATTAAACACTCAAATAGCAGCCAAAATGGCTGAATTGCTTGGTGAATTACAATCAAATTTATAAAGAAAGGCAAATAATAATGAAATACATAAAAAGAAACTTGAATTATTGCATGATACATACTCAATGAAATTTTTTAAAAGTCCAATCAAAGAATTAAAGGACTAAAATAAAATAGCTGTAGCTCATACTCAACCGTACTCACCTCAACACTATCTCAAACACATCCCTGCACACACCCTCCCATACCCACCCCCACCCACCAACATCCACTGATGCACTCCCACACTTACCATTGCACAAAAACTCAAGGGAAGGGGTCAGCTTCGAACGGATTAAGTTTATAGGACGTCTTCAAACTTTTGGTTTGTTTTCTTAAACTGTTCATGACTGTTTGATTGGGACATACTGTATTGTATACTTACATTCAATGTTATCAGGGAACTTTTTGTGTATACTCTTGTATGTCTCTAATGCTTGACTATAGTTACCTGTAAAAATAGAGAAACATATACATTCAAAGGTTAAATGACTATATTATATGACAAAATTGTCCAGATATACAAATGGTAAATGCAGTGTTACCTATTGGGCTCCATGATTCCAGGAGTCAAATGTGGTGGAAACCCAGGGGAGATGTACTCAGTACAAAATATGGATGTGCTGCAAACATAGGATGTATATTCAGCCATTTGGTATATTAATGACCCTTTTTGCTTGGGCAATGTTGGTATATAAATGGGTCATTTTTTTCAAAAATCTGCCCATTTTTTTTTTTAATTTACTAAAAATTTGAAGAAAACTTGCAAAATTTTTACTTTTGGTACATGTATATCAATGGGGGGTGCAAATATTGTGTGATAGGCTTAATATACTCTGTTTGTTGTTGTATTAATTTAGTTCTGTAAGGGGATGGTCAATGCTGACCTTATTAGCCTATCGATCATCTCCTCCATAATTGTCTTGTTTTATTTTATTTTTCCATGTTGAATTTCTTTGTATTTTTATGTTTTTTATTCTGGAAATAAAGATTTGTTCATTCATTCATTTCTTGAAAAATTGATTGCGCGCAGTACCTTCTAACCCAATCCCCCTGCCGGATATTACCTCTTTGCATGCAGGTACCTGCCTTGACCAAAACAAACAGCTTTCTTTATAAATTTTTTAATGATTTTTCAAAAACTTCAGTAACAATTTGTGAGTTTGATACCCTAGCTGTTGTCACAGAAGTTCCAGATACTACTACTAGTCCTGAATTAAGACTTGCACAAGCATGGAAATCCATCAAAAATCCAACCCCAAACCCCACCTCGGGTGGTGTGATTCTGTTAAAAAACAATCAAACCAACTTACCACTGCGTCTATGACAACTGGCTATCATGAGCTGCCATTTCACTTGGTTTGGTTGTATCACTGCAGCTTTCTCAAAATAATGAATAGCCTTCTCTACAAACTGTGAATCTATGAAATATGCTCCAAGCCACTCAATAATCTCAATGTTTGATGGATAGTACCTAAATGACTGAAATGAAACAAAAGGAAACATACACTTAGTACCTCATGTGATGTGTATACCGTGATCATATTTGACAATAAATCAAGTTGAGTTTATTTGTGTGGGGTGCATCATTTTCACCTGGAACCATGGACTTTATACAAATTCATAAGCTCATAAAACATGGACAAACAGTGGAAATCCGCTGTTACAAGACCCATTCCAGAGGGTGCTACACGCCTTCAGAAAGAAATGAGCCTATTCAAGGTCTACTCCTTATTCCAGAAAAATACAGCACTATTTTGGGGGGGTTAAAAATATTATCAATTTCTGCCAAACTGAACATAGCTAAATCCTAATCATTTAGTTAGTTCCAACTGGCAATGAAAGTCAGATTTTAACATTTGGTCAATTTTTGGAAATAAGGGCCAACAACATGTGTTTTTAGATGTTTTTCATATGCTGTGAAAATCAAGCCTGAAGACTTGTACAAAGACTAATTTCAAGTTATGCATTCTAATTTTTGGCAAACACATTTTCTAATCTTTTTCACAACCAATTATTAAAAATAACATACAATATTAAAATTATGAGCTAACTCCGATCCTCCACTATACTCAAAATGTTGATTCCTAAGACTTGTGCCAGTCTTCAAATTTTGTGACTACAATTGTAAGAAAACATGCAAAAATTTCATGTTTTTGACCTATTTTCCCTCAGATTGCAAAAATATTTTACAATGAGCCTTGGGATCTCACTCTTTCCCTTTGAGTGTGAGCTTTATTTTTCTCAATATTTGAGCACAAACACCACTATACTATGATCAGCTCATAAGGCTACGATCACATAGAAGTATACTATTCGGGTATACGGTGCACGCTTTGCAGGTGCACGCGTGTATAGCTTAAATCGAAACAAGGCAATTTCATAGTACCGCCCACCGGGTCACATAGGGCTACGATCACATAGAAGTATACTATTCGGGTATACGATTGCACGTTTTGCAGGTGCACGCAGATAGCTTAAATCGAGCAAGGTAATTTCATAGTACCGGGTCACATAAGAGGGCACTATTGACTATTCGGAAAGGCCGTATACCTGCATATAGTATAGTATAGTGGGAATCGTGCGTGTTCGATTTGAGTGCAGCGTATACCATCCTAATTTTAAAACTAAACCATATGTGGGTAAAAACTCTTTGTTTTCAATAGATGCACTATCTAATTCTGCACATTATGACACCTCATTGAATGCAATGTGACCTCAAGAAGTAAAGTTACAAGCATTTGATTAGACAAAGAAAATTGGTAACTGACCTATACTCGCTATTCGCTATACAAAATACGCTCATTCGATCAGGCTGAGTTCACATAGTATACTCCTATATGAACTCAGCCTGATCGAATGAGCGTATTTCGTATAGCGAATACCGTATACTTCTATGTGATCGCAGCCTGATAGGCGAGCATTTTTCAGATTTTCTTACTGTGTGTCAATAAAGTCCCAACTACTCACAATTTAAAGCATGCTACATTCACACAATGGGCAAAGCGCAGTTGATATGATATGATATGATATAATTTTATTAACCTGCACAACATTGCGGCCAAACGGCCAAATTGTATTATACAAGGAATACACACAAAAATTTATGAAAGAAACAAAATACACATATAAAGCAAAAATATGAAAAAAAAGGTAACTTGGCATGGAGGACAGCGCTTACCTCATAATGATACTGATAGGCCTGTGATTTGTCCCCTTCATTATCATATAACTCTCCAAGCCTAGCTAAGATAGCTGGGTCTGTAGGCACTATGCCTATTAACTGCATGAACCATTCTGTTGCTTGGGGTGTGTCCTCTAACATATCATATCTAACAGAAGCATTGGTTAAGGGAAATAAAACAATGATAATGATTGACCGATAAACTCTAACCCTGCCAAATCAAACAAAATCTAACATACAGGGGTATCTTGCACTTCCATATAAATAAAGTTGTCTATATAGATGAGTTGACTTCAATGTTTATCAACAAAGGCAAGGGACTGGTATATTGATATGCTTGAGCGATCTGCATACAACCACTATCCTGTTCAATAGCCTTCTTGTGATGTGGCGGGAGTTTAAAAGCATGAGCCCTGAACAAAATATGATGCGCGCACATACTGCCAGGCAAAAAACAATGGCAATTGTGATGATGCGTGTGCACACTGCCAGGTAATGATGCCAGAAGTCAACTCATCTATAAATAACACTTGCAAAGTGAATCTGATGGCACAATCAAGGGAAAAGGATGACAGAACTGACAACAAGTAACCTTGTTCTACGTAGAATCACCTCAGTGTCTCCCTGAGGCTAGTGTACCCTCCATTTTTGCCCCTTGTCTAGACATCTTCACTAATGAGTAGTGCTGCATGCAATACAGTAAGGACAAACAAAAAAGATAGTTTGTTTGCCCTCCGCACCTTTTCTGAATTGGGTTGGTCGGTTGGGATTTTTTTTAAGGTCATAGCCAAAACTTGACTGTATGCCTTTAATTAGCTTAATAAATAGCCCAAATAGTTATGAATTGGGATATTTCTCTACTGTATACCACTTCATTCATGTTTTTAAAACAGTTTAGAAGTGTGTAAACTTTTCAGGATGTCAAAAATGTTGAAAGGAAAAAACCCTTTTTCTAGAATTTCCAAAATTTGGGTCGGTATTCATTTGTACAGTAAAACAAAAACAACAGATTTTCCGGATTATTGGTCGGTGGAGGACAAGCAAGCAATCTTTTTTTTTTTTTTGCCTAATGTGTGTGCTGAAATTGTACTAACCAAAAGCTACTGATTTCAGGGCTAGACTTTTACTCATGACCGCATTTCAGTGACATGTACTTTTGCTGTCAGGTATGCAATACTCTAAAATATTGAATCGGATGGTGAGTACATTTTGACACACAATTGAGAATTTGGTATCATGGTATAGATGAATCCAATTTTGCGCATTCCTACACCTCAATGGCAGCCATAGCCGCGACGGGGACCCAGCTATCTCATCTAAAATGTGAAATGATGCGGCCTTGAAGGGTATTTTTAAACTGCATTCTATCACCTGTGTTACACGTAGACAAAAGAATGATCAGTTTACAACACAAAAGAATCTAACATCACATTTTAAGCGGGTTTAATCCACCCAATTGGGAACTCACAACACATGTTTGGTGCATGCGGGGACCCAAAAATGGCCGACCAAATCCTGACCATGACTTGGCTTGTTGGATTCGTCTATAGCATAAATAGGCACCATTATAATGTAGATAAACAATACTGCAAACATGAGCCAGAATTTTAGAAACTGCCTGACATTGACAAAAATTTAAAGCCTCAAAAACTGCACTCAAAATAAACCGACATAATAGTAGCATAAAAAATAAAAGTATGTGAACAAAGGATACAGGTTAGCTATCTGGTATATGACCTCTGCATTGTTTCTGAGTATTGCATGTAATTTGACGAAGCAGTCCAATGAGTCTTCAAGGTGACCTAACTTTTTACAAACCAAGCCTGTATAAGAAAACACACAAATTTCAGTTAAATTCTTTATAACAAGAAAACTATGTTTACTAAAGTTTCATTGACTAAACTTATTACAACTGGATGCATGTAAAACATGATCACAGCCTAATTTTTATTTTTATTTTATCTCTCCCTTTCTATATATTATGTCATTTTTTAAACAGTACAAGCCTTGCAGGAATGCATGTAGTAATGGGATGGGACATAATGCAACATAAAATAATGCTAATTAATTCCCAGTATCTGTATTAAATACTATAGCCCATTAGTGGTGACTGATATCATCTTTGAGGTTTCATACCACAAAAAATCCCCATAGACTTTTCAGCAAAAAATAGGTCAATTTCTGAGAAAATTAGCGACACATAAAACATATCACACAATTGTTTTGCATTTTCTCTTCAAATCTGTAGAGTTCATATTCACAGTTCTTGTAAAACACAATTTTGATCAATTAACTTGTTAAAAATTGTTCTAATTTTTATGCAAAGTTATTAGCAAGGTATGATAAACTACTGTCAGAAGCTGCTTTACAGTAGAAATTAGTGGTATGTACCCTTGATTACAGCAACTTGGACGACAGTGTTTATATATTGTTTGGTCTGATTCTCAAGCACACATACTCATGATCTAGTAGCAAAGCAGATTTGTTTTTTACTTACCCATGTTAAACAATGCCTCTGTACATGATGCTTCTGTCCGTAATGCCTCCTGATAAAACTCTTTGGATTTCTCTAAGTCTCCTTGCATAAACAAACAATTGCCTTTGTTTACCAATGCTGTAAAAACAATAAGTAAGGATTGGTTGAATTGGTCAAAGGTTACAAATTTCCAAATTAATGTTAAAACCTAGAAATCATACAACAACAAAATACACACCACCCCAGGGTCATACAATGCAACTTTGTTTGTTATCTACTGAATGAGATGTCAATATTTCATGAGAACCCGGTACGGTACTTCAATTAGCTATATATATAAAACCCAATTCAGTATTTAGGCAATTCCAAGCGCATCATTCCGCAACACAAAGTTTGCATATGAATTTCTTTTTAATGCAGCAGCCAAACATGTAGGTGATTAGCATAATGGAAACTATGGTAAGTGAATGATTGAGGTAGGAGAAACTTTTCCAAACCACCCTAATCTCCTTATTTGCATATATGCAAACTTCGCGTTGCGGAATGAGTTGCTTGGAATTGCCCATTTAAGGATTACATGTGCAAAGTGACAAGAAAGTATGAAAGAGCTCTGATAAATTCTCAGGTCAAAGAAACTTGGTTTTATATTTTCCAACCAACAGAATGAGATTTAAATGTGATAGAAAGAAACGTACCTGCAGGATTGTAGCGGTCTGCGCCCATGGCCATTTCAGCGTATTTCTCAGCCATTTGGTATTCACATTGTAAGAAGTATATAAATGACAGATTGGTTGCTGCTACTGACGCACACTTGGAGTCCTTCTTCTCAAACGCTTTCAAGGTTTCAACAGCCTTAAGGGGTAAAAAACAACAGATTCATAAGATTACTGACCGAGGATATCAGATTTGAAGCATTTCAATTCAAAAGCAACTACTGATGTACACAGAAATTCATGGGTCTAGCTGATGAGGCTGTGAACTTAGTGAGATCATTGGGTTAAAAACAATACTATTAATGAAAGACAAAGATAAAGACAATTTATCGCGTCTGACGTCACCTGTCAATCAAACTCGAGCAGAGATGTCACAGGCTAACCAAAAAAATCCTGAACTTGCGAAGCGTAGCGAGCGCAGCTCTCGCGCAACACGGCCGGGGGGGCCCCCGGTAGGGGTCGAGGGGGCGAAGCCCCCGAAGCCAGATGGTTTCTGCACATTTAGCACCACAGTAAAGGCCATTTCAGAGGGTAAAAAGAACAGTTCAAAGCTCCTGGCTTGTTCTACACTTTTAATAAAAAGTGCTTCCTTCTTCCAGAAAACATCTGTTAAGCATTTAGCTCTTGGTCCAGGGCCACTCCAAAAGTGAAAAAAAAAAAAAATTAAAATAAAAATTAAAAATAAAAATTAAAAAAATAAAATTTTTTTTGATAATCCGGATTTTTTTTTTAATCCCCAAAATCCGAAATCCGGATAAATCCGAAATGTGACATCTCTGCTCGAGCACGGTTTGTTTACAAGTGTCGTGATGATGACTTGCTGAACGCGGATTTATAACCGGGCGCCTTATTGTTGATTATGCACCTTTCGACATGCAAACCATCTCAAAAGTTAGGGCTTTATAGTAAGAAACTTTCTTTGGTGAAGGCACCATGTCCACAATCCCTAGAAAAGCTGCTTTTTGCCTTGTAAAAGTACGAACTTTTTCGCCATTTGCTGCTATTCCTTTTCTCCGATCAGCACCAGATAGATCGGTCTTCCTTTTCTGGCGCTGATTAACCTGTGTAAACCAATCAAGGATCGTAATTGACAGTGACATCAGACGCGATAAATTGCATTTATCTCTGTCTTTAATTATAATTACACTTTCTCAATGGAAATGGCTATAAATTTGTGCAGAATTTTCTCATATTCAGAACTCCCACAGTTAACAGCCAACAATACAAGATGAAACTAGGTGATTTAGATCCCAAATGACTTGAAAGTTGACCTGAAAAATTTGTTTTAACACACTGGATTGGAAACACCTTAAAAAGGCAGTGCACCCTCGTTTCAGAGAGCTATACACTGGGCCGGGCACTGGGCAGGGGTGCAACCTTAAAAAAACCAGATGCTGTGTGGATGAAATTCAATAACATTTTAGCAAAAAATTCAAATAACGAGAGAAAACATACATGTACCATTTCAAAGCATCAACACCTCATATGGAAGACATTACTTTAACCTTCCACACAGGGAGTGTAGATTTCAAATGGAGCCAAACATTCAGGTTATCCCATTTAATTCACACGCCTTGTGTGGAAGATTAAGGTTATGTGTTCCATAGGGGGTGTATGGATTTCATTTGTGCCGTTAACTGCACTCACCAACTGGTTGCTTTGTGTCAAGTATGGCTTCACAGCCATTTGGCTCCTGAGTTATTGGTAATAGAAAGATTGCAATTTCCAAACGTACGCATCGAATGTCCGTACAATCTATTCAAGATCACTCTCCTGTGACAGGATTTTGAACAGATTGCATGGGCCTTTGATACGTACATTTGGAAATCACAATCTAATAATATTATTTGGCCCCCAGCACAAAGTAATTGAGAGTTCCTGCCTTCATCATTAATGCCATACCTGAGTGAACTCCTTCTGTTTGAGGTACATGATGGCTTTGTTAATCTCAAGGTCATTAGCAAGCTCTGTGTACGGAGACTGCTTCACACAATCAACACACCTGCAAATAAGATAGAAGAAAGTTATTATTTCATTTAAACAAATGTTTAATTTATAACTAGTTATTGGTGCAGCAATAACAAAAAAACAAACAAATAATTTCCCTTACAAGTTTAATTTTCATAAACTATATCCCATGGAGACTTAGCAGTCATATCCTTCAGAGAATGTCTGTTCAATAGCTGATGCTATCAGCTTATACTATGTTCAGCTCTTAATAGGCGAGAATTATTCTATTTTTGTTACTGCACAAGTCAATAAAGTCCCAACTTACGCCCGTGCAAATTTACAAAAGCATGCGTCAGTCACATTATACACGCTTTGGTGCTGCGCCCAGGTGTATGTATATGCCATTCTCTATCAATCCATGATGCTATGAGTCCCGCCTATTATGAGCTGATCAGAGTATAACTACAGCTGTAACACTTCTCTATTTCCCCTTACCCTGCTGCTGCCATAACATACTTCACTTCTACCCCTTAACCCTACACAAATGAGCCTTACTAGTCATATCCGTCAGAGAATGTCTGCTCAATAGCTGGGGCTATTAGCTTACTGTAGCCATAACACACTTAGCCCCTTCCCCTTACCCTGCTGCTGCCATAATATACTTCACCCCTACCCCTTAACCCCCAGCCCTACCCATAGGAGCCTTACCAGTCATATCCGTCAGAGAATGTCTGCTCAATAGCTGGTGCTATCAGCTTAGCTGCAGCCATAACACACTTCTCCATAGCAGCTTTCCTGGAAAAGAAAGATGAGAAAAGCTGGTAAGAAATCTAACTACCACATGTAGCACTGATGTATACATTACAATCAGCTTTCATTACATGTGTTTATAATCAATATACTGAGTTTTGAGCACATCGTTTGTGACAATTCTTTTTATACCCCAATCAAATTTACAGCGCATAATATTACCTCAAGTATTGAATAACCTTAGCCATATACCGAGGTCATAACTGAAAAGCAGTGTGTTATATGTACCACTTCCAACAAAGGCCAGCTGACTATGATGAAAATTTATCAGTTTTGCCATCAAGCAATTATTAAAGGTGGGGGAAATGGGAAAAATAATCCTGCCAGGGAATTGAACCAAGGACCTCTGGTTTATGAGACCAGCGCCTTAACCACTTAGCCATGAGAGCTTCATGATAGGGCAGACTGGAAATTCAACCTATATGCAGTCACTCAACTTTGCCTCCTTCGTGCAAGTCATTCCATAGCATTTAGGCATTGCAAGCCATAAATCAGAGGTCCTGGAATCAATTCCCAGGTGGGATCACTTGTCCCATTTTCCTCCTTTAATAACTGCTCAACAACAACCCTGATCAAATTTCATCATAGTTTTGCTCATTTTGCTTATGAATATTGTGCTGATAGCAATTACTTGAAACCCCTGGCAATGGGCTATTCCATTTAAAATCCACACGACCCCTGTGATTTGTCTCAAGTCTTCCACAGAGGGAGTATAAGTTTTGAATAGAGTAGACAATTGGGTAACTTTCATTTGAAACACTCACATCAATTGTGGAAAATATAGGTAAAGCCATTATACAGAGGGAGTATGGGTTTCAAAATGATTAAATCTGACTAATTACATTTGAAAAACATACCCCCCTGTGGAAGATATTTTCAAAATCTTTCACAGGGGTAGTGTGGATTTCAACTGGAATAGTGCAATACTTACTTTTCCTTTTCTGACTGTCTCAGTGTGTCACTTCTGATGGCTTCTAGTACAAAGTTAGCATGCTTGTCATCCTGTAACATCAAAATATACATCATATTGGTGTTTCAATGAGCCAGTTATTTGTAAATATCTGCTATTATGTGACCTGTTTACACGAAATAAGCATGAAGTCACAAGTTGGTGGTTTTGCAACCTTACATTTGTTGAGTTACTGTTCTTTGTTTGAAGACACCTGTATAGTCAGTGGTATTTCCTTAATATGCTGTACACTGTATTCAATTCTGTCCCCATTCACAAAGGACATACCACTGCCAATGCAGGTGTCTTCAAACAAAGAACATCAACTCAACAGTTGGAACACCTCGTAACTCCCTACTTGTGTCTTTATGCTCATTTTGTGGGAGCAGGTCACATATTTGCCCATTCATTGAATGTGAGGTTTAGTATGGGCGTATATAGGAGAGTTTGGAGGGTGCATATCATAAGTATTGAATCAACCCAACATCATGACAGAATGACACAAAACTTGTTAAATCACAGACATTCACAAGATTATCCATGGCTAAATGTGGATCATTTAGTCAACAGAAATACTTCACACTTTTTTTTTATTTATTTTGAATATCCATTTTTTTTACCAAAATTGAAATATGATACACTGCAGCAAACTGCAGCAAACTGCAGACCTCAATGGAACCTAGAAACAGGGTAGGCAATTTTACACTTTAAAAATATAACTTTACGCATGAAAAGAGGCCATGCATATATGGACCATTCACGGTTGGAAGTCAATCTAGGGTTGCAGTGTACAACATGATTTTTGTCTTCATTTTAGATGTGATTAGTTATGCATACCATCATACACACAACCCATTCAACATACAGGATGAGGTAAGAAAAGTGAATAAAGACACTCCGTCTTTGGATGCAGTGGCATAGCCAAGCGGGCAAAGGGGGGCAGTTGTGCCCCCTGTGGGAAGTCTTGCCCCCCTGGGATGCTGGCCCCCCCTTATATGTAACATTTTCAGCCCTTTTTTGTACTTTTTATAGCCCATTTTTGACCATTTTCGTCAAAGTTTGCCCCTGTTAAAAGTTGGCTTGCCCCCTCTTTGCCCACCCTCTGAAAAAGGTGCTGGCTACGCCACTGGTTGGATGTGGTTTTGCAGTTGCAGACCTGCCAACCTACCGAAGTCAGAAAAAGGGATGGATTTGCAGGTCTATATTTATCACAATAGACTACAGAAAATGCTATAGCAAAATTTTTAAGTGAAATTTGCATCATTTTCTGCTGTCCTTTCAATTTTTTACATTTAAATTTTCAGAAAGCCGGACTGTCTCTCATTTTTACTTTGGTAAACCCCAAATGAGGGACAGTCCCTCAAAATGAGGGACAGTTGGCAGGTGTGAGAACAAAATTTTTGTCCTAATTAAAAAATAAATACCAATGCAACATACACCCTTATATCCCCAACACACACACACAACCAACTTACCGGATGGGGCAGATATTTATCCTCATCATCCAGATTAAGATCCACCTGTAGTAGTCTTGTGAATGTCTTCTTCATCTTCTCCCTGTCTCCCGCTGCATAGTAACAGAGGATTAGGTTGAAGGCTGTCTTGTAGTCTGGTCTCTCCGTCATGATGTGTTCGTACGATGTGATGGCATCGTTATACTGACCCATCTTCACAAATACTACACCTATATTCTGCATGATATGGATTCTGATGGTAGAATGAACAAAGTGGGGTTAATCAGTGACAATGGCAGTACAAGGTGTCCCCAAAGAAATTAAATCCATGAAAACTTAGAAATTTGGAAATCAAAGGATGTGATAGTATCTCTATGCATCTACTCCTATGTCCTGAACGATGTCAATTTTGGAAGTTGAAAGAACACTGGCAACAATCACTGACAGTGGAGGTGTCCCAAAAATAAAGTCAATCAAGCAAGCATGTTCATAGAAAGCAATTGATTTTAAAATATTATCATAACAAGTGAGCCATTTCATTTGATATCTATTTTTGGAATAGTTAATATATAATAAGGCTAAAAAAATGTTATGTCTTGAAGCCCAGGCGCACATTCGTTCGTTCAGGTGAAACAGCAAATTTAATTTTTATTTCTTTTATTTATTTTTTTATTTTTTAGCTTTTGCCATAAAATCATGAAATTCTGAGACAAATTTGGAAGAAAAGTTACTTGATTTGATACTCGCATTGTTTAGGTATAAAACAATTGATATTTGTACCAATTGTGTAAATCAACAACAATTTTATTCTGTGTACTTTTTAACACTCGAAAATGACATCTTAATTCAAAATTTAGTAAAAATCTTTAAAAAAATGAAAATCTTTAAAAAAAACACCTCATTCTGCATTCGTTTTTTGAAACTGCCATGGACTTTGAGACATAACAATTTTTTTTAGCCTGACTAATGTTCATATCTATAACAAATGGTTCAAATTTGGTGGCAGTTTCAGCACTGGGCTATTCCAGTTGAAATCCACACACCCCCTATGGAAAACATAACCTTAATCTCCCACACAGGGGGTGAAGATTTCAAATGGAGTTACCTATTCAGGTAACCACATTTAATATTCACACTCCCTGTGTGGGAGATTATGGACATGTCTTCCATAGAGGGTGAATTTCAAATGGAGCGGCACATTGCCAAAATATAGTGCTTACATTACAATGAGAAATTCAAAAGTAAAGCAAATATTCAATCAAGTCTATCCTGGCCTTTTTAACAGGTTGTGTGGATTTTGAGTTATTTCCCATGATATAACCTACGCTTACCTCATTTCTTTATGAGTGTTTGGCACTTGATCTAAAGCCATGCGGTAATATTTGACAGCTTTGGCAAAGTTACGCTGCTTGAAGAAGATATTTCCCATGTTGACTTTTAGGCGACCTGATATCAATAAATAAATAAAATAAAAACATGTTAAAACCAGTCAGAGACAATGTGTTAATGAACACCAACTGTAGAGAATCGAGATTGTGGAAAAAATAGCCACATAAAAGGTGGAGGGCATGCTATAAAACTCTACATTGATAAAATGCAGAAGGGAATGGCAAGCATCAAACTCACAGGAATTCTATGCAGAGGGTTAGAGCACACCACTAAATCAATGCACCATTTGTTCCGGTACAATACAAACCTTTTTTGAGGTATTTTGGCTGCTCTTTGGACTGATAATCAGAGAGAGTAGCATATTATTGCTTAAAAGTGTAAATCCTATGCATGATTTGAATCGCCAAAAAAGTTCCAAGCGAATAGGTCCGCGAATTTAAAAAATTAGAAACAGGTTTGCAGTCTTGAGAGCATATCACAAACAATGAGGGCACTGTTTACGGCCTTGTAGCGGGAAAACAAGGTGAAAGACTACCCATACATTGAAACATATGTTAAACTTTCATCGATTTGTAATTGACTGGTTATATCAAATATTTGAGAAAGAACAAGGTCTCAGAACAAGCAACAAAAACTGGCATTTTTTCAATGTATTTCAATGGGGGTGATTATTTAGTGGTGTGCTCCCTGGTGCAACATATTTCGGAATCTACAAACACTGGTTTATAAAGCAATATTTGTTTCCAACATTTTTACCCATAATATTGGCTGTCAATCAAGCCAGTGACTTGGAAACCATATCAGCTTGTTTTCAACCATGATCAAATTAAGTTGCCTCCTGACCCAATCAGATTTCCAATTACAAAATGTAACTTCTGTGAATTTTGTTCGTTGTGAGCAATTCCAACTAAAAACGAAGGTGATTTACTCACGTTTTAGTGACTTTTCACCACTACACAAGTAATTTCATCAGACTTGCAACTCATCACATCAGACTGTTTCCTTTTATGGACAACAGGAAGCATTGTAGAGGGTGTGATGAGTTGGCCAATGATGTTGTTGAATGCGTATACCCCCTCGAGCTTGTCCTTGTTTAGAATGTCGCTGTAGAGGGTGTGATGATGAGTTGGAGGACACTTTAAACAAGGACCAGGGGACCTACGCATTCAACAACATCTTTGACCAACTCATCACACCCTCTATGGTGCTTCCTGTTGTCCATAAAAGGAAGCAGTCTGATGTGATGAGTTGCCAGTCTGATGAAACCACTAGTGTAGTGGAGAAACGTCACTAAAATGTCCGTAAATCACCTTCGTTTTTAGTTGGAATTGTTTACAACGAACAAAATTCACAGTTGAAATCAACATTCCTTATGAACTTGTTCAACGACAAATGTAACTTTTTTATAAGCTGAACATTTGCAAATACACAAAATAACTATGTTACCTGCATTAGAAAACATCTTATTTTTCACTATAACATTGTAAGAATTGAGAGCCTCCGTAAACATCTCGTTAGCTTCATACTGGTTGGCCAGGTTGAATAGTACCTACAAGCAAGACAGAGGAAGAGACTAGTATGTAAATGAGTGAATATTCTTAGTCATCCAGTAGTTTTAACCCCCTGAGCACTATCTGCCAATCTAACATTACCTCTGATTGGTCAATTACACCAATCAGAATTTAGCTTTGCAAATAATTCACTTCCATTTTTTTGCATGGTGAAATTATTCTAACAATGTTGCTGATTGGGCCAATTGATAATGAAAACAGGTAGTTATCATGGGGTTACACAGAGTTTGAAAATAAATCCAATACTGGAACTTACTTTTTTTACTTTGCTATGTTGCGTCTGGAACCACCCGATTTCGTCAGACAACTGACCCGCTGGACTGGGTAGATTTCTTGAAGCTTAAAGCAAAGTTGTCACACACTTTATAAAAACATTGAAAATTGGTTTCTTATAACTTGCATTTTTCCACCTATAATAAAAAAAAAAGTAACTTTGCTTTCTCTGACCAAGACGAGGAGGGCCCTACAAGTTACACAACATCTTTGTCCAACTCATCACCAATTCACCATACCCTTGATGACAGTCTCCAACACCTTCAAAAGGGCAGTGAATGGGATGGGTTACCTGTCTGAAGAACCTGATAGGATATTGGAGAAACATACCTCAAAACAAGAGTAAATATATCATCTTTTACTGCTGGATTTGATATAAGGAATTAACCAAATTATGTGACTGACTTACCGAGTATGTCAGGTCCAGATTTATCTGATCATTGTTGTCCAATTGTTCTCTTTGTCTGACAAGATGCCTCTCTTTTCTTCCTGCTTCTTTAGCTTTCTCCAGTGCCTGGATAATTATAAAAAACAAATTTGTATGACACTGTGTTAAATCAACATTATCAGAAGTTACGACAAGTATCATCAGTGACCAGATTTTTTAGTTTGTTTGATGGAAGTCCATTTATCTTGATATGGAGCCTGCTTTGTCGCTTTGACGTAATGTTTATGCCAACGGACTGAGCCAAACTCATTTTTCTTACGTTTCCATTTTGACTCCATGTTCAGTTTGGACTTGAGAAAAAGCACAACACAGGCATTAAGTTTCACCATACAACACGCATACATAAGAGTATGGGATTCCAAATGGAACTCAAAGATGCGAGGAAATCCTATACCAGGGTTCCGGAGTTACGATGTGCATGCATAAGAAACCCTGTTGTACATGCAACAGGCCAAACGGCACACATGCTATACTCATCGCACTGCAAGTAACTCCGTACATTTATGATACAGAATTTATTCCAGAGTCCACATACAAGTACACACAGATTACATGTACTTTAAAATAGAAGTTTCCGGCCTGGAGTTGCCAGGCCCATGCAACATGATTTGGCAGTATACACTACTATCTCTCTACCATGAGTGACACACAAGCATGGCAGAATCTAAATTCTCTTAATTAATTCTGTGATTAAATAATAGTTTTGACATATTTCAGTAATCAACCTTTGGTTATGCAATTCTTTTCAATATGATTGTTTTTTAATTGTGCTTTGATTCCTTTTATTTTGGTGTCTCTATGGGTTGTGGGTTCTTACCAAGCTGAGTTCTCCTCTGCCGTTAGCAAAACAACTCTCTTCTATCAAGTCATTCACTTGTTTCTCCAACTGCTTAACTTTTTCTTCAGGTCTAAACGAACATGATACCAGAAAGAAAAAAAGATAGAGAGAATATATTAAGGTTTACATACAGGTTAGTTTGTTGCAACAGCCGAGTCGGTACTTCTCTATGGTTGTGAAGCATGGACCATGGACCGCCACTCCAAAACAAAATAGAGCTAGATGGTTGCTACACACGTATGCTGAGAACTGTTCACTGGATGCAGCACATTACAAATGCTGAATTATATGGTGATCTCCCAACAAGAGCACCGATGGCGCTGTGGCTCTTTGCGTTTTGGGGACAGTGAAAGTACTTTTTCTTGGGAGTCAAATGCGCAACAGGTGACATCATTTGATTATGTGAGAGGTCACATGTTGGTTGGTACATGTAGCTATCTCATTTGCAGAGCATACATTAATCAATTTAGGACACATTTGAACTCAGATTTCCCCTGGGTGACCTTGGATGACTCCGAAATGCCCTTCCAAAAATTTGACATTATGGTATCATTCGAACATTATTTTCTTCCTAATCATCTTGGTAAACTATTTTCATGATAATTATTTTATCAAAAGTAGCCATGCTGCACCAGCCCAGCTGGCGTATTCAAAATCCTAATGTAGAAAACCACGACCTTGACCCGATGCATAGAAAATAACCATGGATTCAGGGTTGCCAAACCCGCGATTTTGTAGCCCATTGGGCGACTTTTGGCCCCGAGACTTTTCCCTGTCCCATATAAACCAATTGATGGTAAAGAGAAAAATTGGGCGACATTTCGGTTATTTGACCCGCCATTCAAGCCGAAATTTGTTGGCAACCCTGGTTGTTGTTTAACCAAAAATCGTCACAGTGCTTTCGTACTGCACTTGCGCAAGCAAAATAGTCCCCCAGAAAAGTAATTTGTTCAGATTTATTCGGGGATTTATTCAAGATTCAGACATGTTCTTGACTATTTTTTGACATTCCTTAACTATCTCTTTATTTAAATTATTAAAGAAATAGTGAAGAAAAGTTAAGAAGTAGTCAAATAATTTCTGATCAGAACTAAATCTTAAGAAATGTACCTCCATTGGTTTCCGTCTGTATCACGCATCTTAAATTATACAGACCAGAATAATCTCTAGCACACACAGGGAACCAAGATATAACTCGATTATCGTGACTATTTTGGTCTTTTTTACCCAAAAATAATACTTTTATCGCCTGAATTTCAATAAAATCTGGAGTGCAATCGATTCAAAAATAACTTAGCCAAACTTAGAAACGAAATTTAAGTCTTCATATCAGTCATTAAATGATCCTTAGCATAAAAACCAACAGCGTATTGTGGCCTGAAAATGAATGCTAGTTAGTTCCATGACAAAGCACTGATAGCTCCGCTCAGAGCCAAAAATTAGTAAAGATCAGGGAGAGAAGAATAAGGTTTGAACAGAACATTGTTCTAGGAGTCAGGTGCCAGTACCCAAACTAGTCTACTGGATACAGAAGCATGAGAGGTAGAATCCTGGTAGACTAGCTCTTACCTACATTGACATCAGCAGCGTAGCCAGATTTTTAGTCCCTATTCATCAATTTTTCATCCCATTTTTAGTAATTTTAATGACACTTTACTCTTTGCCATCCCCATTTTCATGCCTTAATTTTTTTTTTTTGGGGGAAGGGCACTTACCCCCCGGCTTCCCTTGGCTACGCCATTGATTGACATCCTCAATGGACTGATGGAAAGACATTGTGGTTTTGGGAAATCCAACAGCCTTAAGCAAGCAATCAAGCAAATTGTATTATGTTCTGATACTATATAACTGCTACTCACGTGTCTTCGTTCTTGACTTCCAGTGGTGGTGCTGGTCCTTTTGATCCTTGATTAAGAGGGTCAAATGGTTGACCTAGAAATCATACAAAACATTGATTTCAGTTAAGAAATTGTGTATAATAATACCTCTATTACTATATACAGGTGCAAAACTAATTGTGCATCAGCTGCTTTGCAGGTATTACGGAAAATGTAAACATTCCTGTTTCAAGATTGAGAAAAATGCTTGCTATTAGAGCAAGTGAATCAAAAGTCACCTCAAATCTACAACGTTAAAGTTATATTAGTAAATAATTTGTGAGTCGTAAAAAGTAAACACAGTATATCAAGTCTGTTCCATTATATACTTATAGAAACTGCACATGTACTTTTAATGGGAGCATAATGCATCAAAATACCTACAGAGGGAAACATACCATTTTGTTTTTGGGGTTTTTTTTGGGGGGGGGGAGACTTACCTCTCCCAGCTGATGAGTATCCTGCTGCTTTCACTGCTGTCATAGGTCTAGCTCCACTGCCATCCTGAAAGTGGTATAAGGGGGAAATATTCACATATTCACTAGAAATAGTGTGTTTTAATGAAGAAGTAATAGATTGTCTTAAAATTTTTGGTTTACAGTTCACAGTATAGAACACTCACACATTTTGCTCAGCTAATTGAATGGACACATTAGCCTCTTATATATGTTGCTTGGTTTTAATTAATGAAAGTATCAGTCTCTTCAACTGGCTTCACAGTTGTTTGATGGGATCATTTTAGTTTTTCAAACAAAACATCATGTACAACCAAATTTTAGGCTTAAACAACTAAAAGCCATATCATGCTAAGGTATACAGATGCTATTGAGTCATTCTCAACTTTAATTTCCACTCTTTTACAAAATTATTCACTTTTACAGCATTTTTAAAGCTTTTTTGAATATAAAATGTATCTATTAATGACAAAATTGGTGGCGCTATTTAGTTACTGGAAATTACACTTTCAAGCTTTTAATACAAATAGGTCCTTTTATTTAAGAAATAAAGGGTAATGCATGATCCTTTACACGAAAATAATGTGTCCGAGGCAGTAAAAACGTAAACTAGACTTAGCTGTGGTCTAACCCACGAACACAGCCGTGTTGTGACCCCTAATGACCTTTGACCTTTATAAATCTGAGGTAATGAAGATAAAAAGGTACACTTACCCCCTGTACTGCTCCTGTTACTGGTCTACCCATGGAGGAAGTTAACCCGGTCTTCAGACGAGCCTGTTGTAATAAAACAAATACATAAATACATTGTAAATAACGGCATTGAAGGAACTACTGGATGCGAGATTAAGTTAATTTATTAACCCTAACTCTATAAAATCTAATCACCCTAACCCATTTATATGTAATGTACGGTTTCGTTGGCCCGGCCAGCAAAAATCCTGTGGCTACCAGCTGCAGATGGCATGCGTGGCATGTGAGGGGTCCTGGGGCGAAACCCAAGGGAAAAGTCCAACTTCTTTGTTCAGCTTCTCTCCTTTATTGTTCCTTCTTTCCTTTTGGATAGCCAATAACCACTTAGAGCGATTGGGCAGTTGTTTATGAAAGACAAATGACCCATGCACATGTGGATAGCAAACCCCCATGTATTAATCTTTGCTACATTTATCAAGCTTTCAGTTTAACCACAAATACACGAAGCCATGTATTAATCTTTGCTACATTTATCAAGCTTGAATGCAGCTTAACCACCAATACGTAAAGCTCTTAACTATATAATTACAACCTTTTGACAAATATTTCATGTAATATCAAGCTGTGAAATAACTCACTGTTATATCCATGGTTATAGCTATCTTGCATTTTATTGCAGATTTTCAAGAATTTTTAATGAGTAACTTGCATCAGCAAGCAAAGAGAACCTACACATAAGCTGTAGGCTCTGGTTAAAGTGATATACTAGGCCGATTCCATTATCATTTCATGAAGATTTAACACTTAAGATATAATGTTACACTTTACTGTACAATTGGTTGTGCACATATATAGAGCTTTATTTCTTGACATACCTGTGCAGCTGCTGTCCCCATCTGACCTCTGTTTAACCCAAACTGCAGTGAAAAAAAAAGGATTGAAGTTATAAGATATTTTAAATGACACTTGGTTGTACATGTACATCATTTCATCATTTTGTAAGCCTTGGTAGTGACTTTAATGTCCGTCGTCTGCTGTGCATGCTAGATGGCTGTTTATCAGTCCAAAACAGGGTCCATTTTGGAATGATTAAAAAAAAATTAAAAAGTCAGAACAGATTTAAGGGTATATCACTAGTGGCTCCGCGATAAACACACACGCACATAGCGCGGTACAGAAGAAAGTATACACGCGCCTTACACTGCGTACACCCTTAGTACATTACATGTTCCAGTTTGGCCAAGAAACACTTAATTTGATTATAGTCACCAAACGCTGGTAGCGATTTCACAATCGCCAGCAGTGTGCAATTGCTGCAAGCCTCAAGGCCTCTAAGTTAAAGTCAACTGGCATGCAATTTGCCGCTCGCCGCTCGGGCATGTTAGCGACGTATCAATTAGATATCGGCAATCGGTCTGCCAATTAACGATGGAAGTGGCGTCATAAAAATATGCTGTGCTCCTAGTGATATGCCTGTTAGTGTTGAAACAGAAAAGGTGATTTTGGCCTCCCTCCTGTTATACATGATACTCAATAACAGATTTGTTGCAGGCCTTGACCTTTCTTTTCTAGACCTACGCTTCCAATCCTTCTCTCAATGTTACAAAGTTTAATCTGGGTCTTATGTTAGCTTTTGTGTTTCTTAGATTTTATTCATGCATGAGGTTGTCTGATATAGATAAGTAGGTAGATTTTACTTGAATTTTACTGCAAGTTCATAATTATGTATTATGTATTCCCTAAACTTAAACCTCAAGTTCATGCATGTCATTCCAAAATTAAATTTGTTTCTATAATTGTTGATTAAACTCTTTAAATGTTTGTGACTGCCAATTTTAGATGGTATAACACAAAAGGTAACATTTGAGCTCAAACTTACCGTCTTTTGAGCCGTCATCTGAAAAGGGGAAAAAACAGGAAAACAAATTAATGCCATTTAAAAAATATACACAATAATATGACATTGGTCACAAAAAAAATCCCTTTTGTTCAAGGTCAATGTTGGGTACTTCCTTGATAAGTTCCTATTGCATGCACCAAAATGTAGAGACCAAAGTTTTCCGTTTTACCGGTAAAGAAAACGGAATCCTGTGTTTTGGTGGAAAACCAGTTTATGTCATAACTTCTTGGCGAAAACTTTATCAGACTAATTGGTGTTATTTTAAGCTTTGCTTTGCCTTAAACAATCCTAATTCATGCTAAAATAATGGTATGTCTATGTTGAGGGTGCAATTTTGTAATTTGAACACTGTTGGAAACTGGAATTGCAATTTACAAAAACGGAATTTGCCTTTTAGAAAACGGAAAACTTTGGTCTCTACCAAAATGTCATAAATTTGTGTAGTTACTTGAAATGGGCTATTCCAGTTGAAATCCAGACACCCACTATGGAAGACATGACCTCAATCTCCCACACAGGGGGTGAAGATTTCAAGGAGTCACCCATTCAGGTAATTTGAAATTCATCCTGTATGAAAGATTTAGGTCATGTCTTCCACAGGAGGTGCAGCATAGTGCTGTAATGCAGATAGATTATTGCTGCATTTTCTTGCATTTTGCTACTGATCTACTGTGGTATGCTGTGCTGCATTACACTACTCCAAGTGAATTCCATACACTTCCATGAAAGCCATGACCTTAATCTCCCATACAGGGGGTGTAGATTTCAAATGGAGTCACCCATTCAGGTAACCCCAAATGTTTACCCCAATGAAATACAAAGGCGACCAACAAGCTACATTGCTGCTGATGATGAGTTTTAGTACATTTTCTAAATATTAAATAATGTACAACATTATGCAGCATAACCCTATAATCAATCTTACACATTCTTTCAAAGTGGAAGTTAAGGTCAAAAATTTCAAATGATGGACAGCTTTTCCTCCCAGCTACTTACACTTTAAGTACATATCATTTAGAATTTATAAAGTTTACTTTGAGGATTGTTAAATGTCAAAAATATAAATTTTTAATAATTTGCCATGACAAAATTTGTATTATATCACAAATTTCAAAAAATCTTTGATATCATCAGGACATTCCTCGTATTCAGAAAGCAATTTGATGTATCTGATGTGCTCTCATGTCCCACAAACGTTGCTAACAGATCCCTTAATCCTGGTCTAGTCTAAAATGTGAGATTTATTCCGTATTCTGTCAAATGGTAAAGATTTATGAGACTAGTCTAGGATTCAGGTTACTGCACTTACTGGGGCTCTTCTTCCATGACTTGTTCTTACTGCTTGCATAAATCCTTCATCTTGAGCTAACGTCTGAAAAACAAAATATACACAATTACACAAATCAGTAAATACTTCACTCAACAAAATGCTAACCTACCCAAAACAGATTTTGAATTCAAAACAGCAAACTATTTCTCAATGTCGATTGCCAAATCATTTGCAGTTCCAGTCCGAATCGGTCTGCAAATATTGTATTACACTTGAAATGACAGGTCAAAGATGTACACATGACTGATTTCCAATTTCCAACTTCCTGGAAATGCAGCAAATATTTGCAAAATGTAATCAATGCTTTTCCCTTATCAAGATTCTAGGATAGTTTCCTGATCACTTGCTCGCATCACTATTTCATTTTGGCCAAATTGGTCATTGTTTTGATGAAAAAGTCATCTGCATATTGAGATGAACATAATCAAAAATTTACAACTCTCAAAATATCACACATATACCCTGCTTATGATTTTAACAAGTTTGTCTAGTTGTAGGGATAGAGGCAGGGTTCGATTTAGAAAATAAAATTTACATGCACAACTCTAGTTTTTTCCCTCAAAATGGGCCGAATAACACAAAATTTTGCATGCACAGGCAAAATTCTACATGCACAGAGCCAAAGTTACATGCATTTGTGCATGTAAAACCCCTCTAAATCGAACCCTGGATAGAGGATATAGTCAAAAAATTAACATCAACTTTCATTAGCCTAACATGATTACCATAACTTTTTTGTACCTATCATAATACTAATCACAGAGTGTCCGTCCGTGCGCTATCGCGTTCGCGCGATATCGCGTACACGCGGTGCAATATCGCGTGCTCGCGGTGTGTTATCGCGGAGTATCAACGGGGTATGCGCAGAGTACTGGTACCGCATCGCGCATCAGAAAGCATAGCCTTGTTCAATATAATTATGTATAATACAACAATCATTATCAGGAGCTGAGAAAATGGAAAATGGCAAGTTGATAAACAGAATTTATATTTAGAAAACTGTAAAATTAGGACTTTATTAAATCTACATGTATGCCAACTGAGTGATTTTTTGATACTCAGGTGCTTAATTCTTGAGTGATATCAGCATAGAACTATTGATTGGTTAACACTTACTTGTGTATCATATACAGCATTGTATTCATTGAATCCCGAGTAGATATCATCATCATCTCCCGCCAAGTGTACGTTCTCCATTTTGAACTGATTCCTTTTCGGTTCTCCACTACTGCTGACGAAACCTCATGTAATGTGACTGAAAATTGAGTGAAAACAAAGTGAAATAATATTAATCTTTCATGCTGAATGAAAATCAGCTTTTGTGTTTAATAACATTATACTTTTAAAACATGGCTGCGAAGTAAACACACATGCACAGCCGTTCACGATGAATTGCATCAACAATGTTGCTAAAATTGTACTTCAACAAAAGGTTGGACAGTTCAAAATAGGCAATCTTTACTTAAAGAAAAGATATAGTTGACTAATCAAAATAACTTAAGTTTCATCCATATTTCAAAATTTTCAAGGTAAGGCCCAATACATGTGCTGTGTGCCAATTCACTCACTATTCAAAACATGGTATGCACACAACAGATTTCTTGGCCAAACTGGAACATGTGCATTGTAACCATGTAGCGTATAAGCGTGTACTCAAGCCCGCATTTAGGATTTCATTTGGGGGTACTGATTTTGACCTTTTGCCAGGGGGGGGGGGCAATTTTGTGAAAAGTGGATAAAATTTGGACCTTTTTGTCCAAAAAGCGTAAAACATCTGATTTTTTTGATCGCTACGCTCGCAAATTCTGAAATTTTGGGACTTGTATACTTTGCCAAATTTGGGGGGTACGTCACACCCCCCCAAGCGCACGGGCCTGCATGTACTCAATGTAACGCGCGTGTACATGTTTTCCTCTGTACCGTGCTACATGTATGTGAGTGTGTTTATCGCAGAGTCACTAGCGTTCACAGTGTTCCAGTTTGGTCAAGAAATACTTAATTTAGCTGTAAATAAATTACAGCCCCCGAAATGGTCTACATTTTAGACAACCGCAATTCTAAAACATTTAGTGATGCTGATCCTGATACTAGTTAAAAATGCAATCCCCAACCCTTTGGTTACCTTTGTACGAATTTGTAGCCAAGTCTCTGTGTCAGAAAATGCCTAAATTGACGCATTGGTTCAGTCCATGAATATTTACCTCTTCCGTACTCCAAGATGACCGCATGTGAATTCACAGATATCTGTGAATACACAGAGTATACATTGAAGAATTCATCCCAGTGCAAGAAAAACAAAACGTGGGCATTGGTAGGCCTACCGGTATGATATTTTTGTTTTGCCTTAGAGTATATCCGTTGGAAAAAAAATTCACCATTGTGTTAAAAAAAAAAAAAAAAAAAAAATGCAACAGCGATTTTTTTTTCCAACTGTAGAAAGTTTCTAGATGCACAATCTAAAAGACAGGAAAAAAATATCATACCAACTTTGCCCACCTCTTGCTTTTCTTGCCCTGGGATGAAAATGGAATGGGTTCTTCAAATTCTGTGTATTCACATGCGGAATCTGTGAATTCACAGATATCTTTGTATTCACAGATCTGTGAATTCACCAATCGGTTCGTACTGAATAGCCCGAGGTACTCACACCACGTCACTATGTCTACAATTTCCACTGTCCTTCTCCGTATGAAGGTCTGACTCTGAGACTCCTGAGCCTATCTGGTCCAGGGTACACATAAAATACCACTTTTTCTCATAAAATACCACTTCCTACCATTCCTCATGTGAAGATGTAAACAAAACATATTTGGTGCATGTTCGGAAAAATTTGAGCACATATTTTGAGGATGTACATGTAAAAGGCCAGACTTGTGACTGTTATCGTTGCTGTGTTTTGAATTCTTCCTATAAATAGATGCTGTCAGTGTGACATCATCACCGCGACGCGAGTTCACGGTGCCCCGTTTCTACGTACGTACGGCATTCATGGCCCTATGGTGAGGAAGGAACAATTAGGGCCATGATGTTTTGGGCTACGTACTGATTTATACCAGTGCCACTGCAAAAGAATGTCACCACTGACAATTCTTAAACACTTGAGAACGTTCCTGCAATCTTATTGGTTCTTACCGGTGTGATATGACACGATATCACATGGGTCAGCGCGTGCACATAGACGCGATACGCGTACTCGCTATTTGAACCAATCGGAGGCGCATAACAACAACGGGACTGATCATTTTAAGCCCTACATGTACTATGTAGGTAATTCCTTGTAAAATGTAGAGTTACTTTAATGTGATTTAAATTTGTAATACTTTCAGGCATGAGACTGCACTTTCCTAAAAAAAACTGAAAAAACTGAAAATGCGTGTGAAATTGGGCAAAAAGTACCAAAAACAGGCTGAAATTAAATAAAGTTGCGGAAATTTTGACTAAAAAAAAACTGAATTCAGTTTTTAAACTGAAAATTCTCATGCCTGTACTTTGTGTGATTGTGTCATGAAAACATAATTTCTGGATTAACAGACCCCAAATACATATAAATACATGTAGACACCAAAATGAAATAAAAAGCTTTAAAATAAGAAATTATGCATCAGTTTATTAGAATTATATATTTTTGAGACCCCCCCCTTCCTGAAAATGGTATTTTGGCCAGCACGAGCTCATTTCTTGGCCAATTTTCATTAAAAAGGCCCGTAAAAAGGTGTCAAAATTCTCAGGAAAACAAGCCTCATGAAGTAAGATGTTACTTAGCTGCAAGATGAAAGCCATTCTCTTGTAATTTTCAAAATTTTCCATGTGTTACCGAAAGGGTCCCAACTTATGACACAGACAGGACCAAAGCAGCCTGTATTCAGGGTTCGAATTCGGCTGTATCGCATAGCAGTTTGCTCCACATTTTGAAGTAAATGCTACCCAAGTTTGCATTTGTATAGCACTTTTTATAGTGCTTTAGTATATGGAAGTATCCTGATTATGATGAAATAGCCAAAAACTGCTACGCACAATTTTTAAACAAATTCGAACCCTGCCTGTATTGTTTTAGCCGCTGTCGTGCATCTATTGTCTCTTATAAGTTATAACACGGGCGACATCATTATTTTTGGCGTAAAACAACTCGGCTCCGCCTCATTGTTTTACTTAAAATAATGATGTCGCCCGTGTAGTGTTATGAGTCTGAGACGATACATGGATAGACATGATTATGATGATAGATGCACTCCAGCAGCTAAAAACAATACCTTTATTCTCTAACAGTAACACGATCGCCGATCACCAGCGCTGCATTTGGACCACGGAAGAAATAAAAAATATTAAACCTTAACATGAAAAAAAAAAACCAGAAGTTCATGAGTTTATCATCATCCCGGATCATCATTTCTGACTTCATTGAAATTCAATTCATGAATTCATGAATTCAATATTTTGCTTGCCTTGGTAACGGCACCAAAATTGCTTTTAAAAACTCCCCCGTGTGTTTAAAATTCATAAACATGCTACCTGAAGTTTGCTTACATGTACCCCTTTTCATACACTAGTAAATCATATATTCTACGGATTTATTACATGAAATATTACGTTATAATTGCAACTTACGACACCTGTATCGTATAAAATTGACGGCTGCAAAAATATTTCCTTCCCAGTAAGCTTTGCGGCTTTTATTCTCAACATCTCAATAGCTCAATGTACTCTGTTTACTTTTTGAAGGAGACATAAAATTGAATACCAGCAAAAGTGACATGTCAAAGGTCAAATTGTGGGGTCAAAGCAGGGTCAAATTTCATTCAGCACGAAAACAGGATTTTGCAGGAGAAGTCGAGAGGAGGAGAGGGATTTCCCATGCAAAAAGTCATGATTAAAAGCACGTAAAACTTACAATTATGGTGTCATAGACATAGTTAATTACTTACTATGGCTGCTAAACTGGAAACGCAAGCCAGCTTTGCTGAAGAAATTGACTTTACTGACATAAAATTTGAGAAGGTGGGTAAGCTTACTAATTTAAATTTAAAACTTAAAAGTTACAGTAAAGTCTTATTCAGATTTCCTTTGACAGCTTAACCATCGCGTATACGTGCGCGACGTCAAGCGTGTGCATTGGACCTTGTGCAAATAATACACGCTGGATGGCTAGCAGTACGCTTAATTTGTAAAAGGAAATCTGAACAAAACTTTAGGTAGGGTGTCCACTGTGCAGCGCACGGCGTACCGTTGTTTTCCATTCACACACAAGCACACGGCTTGTTGAACGCAAAAAGCAAACGTTTTAGAATTGCTCCCATTTGTTTAATATTTAAGATAGAGCTATACAACTTCGTAATACAACTAAAAAGCGATGAAATCAAATAGAAATCCAAAAAATATTGAAATCCGATGAGTATTTTTGCATCTACGATTTTCCAAAGTTGAGGTTTTTCCGACTCGAGCGGCCATGTTGGTCGCTTTTTTGTGATGGCTCCAATATTTTTCGTCAAAATGGTGATTTATATCTCAAAATAGAAATAAATGATTATTTTTATTAATTGTACCGGTACATTAAGTACAGACTTCAATGCCCTATATAGGCTACTGAAATCCCTAGATTTTTTGATAAAGGGAAAGTATTTTAATATTTTTAAAAAAAATTTATCACTTACGGAAATATGGTTCCCGTGGCCCAATATACTGTATGTGATATCAAAATAAAGCTTGTTCTGTCGGCTACAAGATCCATTAAAAAAAATCTCTGTAAATCGCCCACGTGTATTTTCTTTCCCATACATTGTCATACCATACCCGCCCGTTGGTTTCAATGAGAAACAAGGTGAAGCAGCTGCCGTGTTGCCAGCTAGCTCACGCAATATCGTCCCCGCTGTTAGTGCACATGACTAGCGTACGTGCAAAACCACGGCATGTGCCTGTTCTGTATGACGGCGGGCTGTCGAGTCTGCATGTGTTGCCGTATTCAACTAACACGTGGTTCGCTCGAAGCCGGTTGGGGCCGGTTCTGTGTTGGTGATTGTAATAAAAAAAATGACTGTTCATCTTCTGGTACATTTTAGAGATGTTTTATCCCGAGTTTTATAAACAATAAAAACCAGGCAGTTATGTGGTACAGGTTTTTGTTTAAAAGATCATAGGCTTGCAGATGGTGAATAGAATGTTATTTCTATTTCTAACGTAATGATTTGTTTAAATGCAACCACGCAAACCATTAATATGTTCTCCCTCATTGATTGTCTACTACGATTGCTGGTCAATATGGTATCACCCAACAGGCCAAGTATGCAGTGATACAGTCGCGCATTGCAGGTGTAGCTGGGCTATTCCATTGATTGGAATAGGGGTGATGTCTCAGGGTGATGTGTATGATATTAGAGGGGCACTTTTCAAAGCCCTAAATTTAGATTAGTTTTTCATTTTTTTAAAAATAATACTTATTTATTTAGTATGTTTATTTTATATACAACATGTTGGTTGTTTCTTTTTTCGAATTTAAGCCTTTAAAAAAAAAAAAAAAAAATTTAATTAAAAAAATACACACCAACATTGGGTGGTGAGAGGGGGACGGGACCGGGAAAGAGGGATGGCAAGGGGTTTGGGGCATGAGATGTGAAAGGAAGACATGCAAATAAATCTCTTTTAAAAAGTTTAAGACTTTTAACTTTAATTGTTCACAAATGTTTTTTTAAATATTTTCGTATTTTAATATAACAGGTCTCAAGTTACTGGTAATGAAACAGGAGAGTTTAAGGGGGATATGGGACTTTATCTTTGAGGTTTTTGTTTGTTTGTTTTGTTTTGTTTTTTGTTTTGAATATGCTCAATCAAGTCAATTAAAGAATTGTTTGTTGATGTTCTTTCATATTAATCTTAGCTCTAATTTTTGGTTCACATTTTGCAAGGGTTAAATTGCTCCTCGGTCTATACTTTGAAATACCCATAAACAAAATGGAATATTCCACTCAGTTTGCAATTGAATGAGGCTTGTATTAAGGCGATATAATACCCCGATTTTCATCAGTACCCCTCTTCTTTTTTTTCTTGCAAATTTATTAAGTACATATATATGTTTATCACCTCATGTCCTTAACTTATAAAATATATCTACATATAAAGTGACTTTCAACCATTTTAGTAAGTCATTTTAACCCTATATATTTTTTGTTTACTGTAACCTAGTAACTCAGATCTGTGTTTCATAACAAACCATAATTTATTCTTTTCAAAATGTTCAAGTAGGGTACATGAATAGAATACATTAAATCCTTTGTTATACTCTCTATAGAAAATCTATAGTGGTGCATGCAAAATACCTACCATGATATAACACTGAATAAATTAAATACACACTTATACAATAGATGCATAGTCATTAGTTGTTAGGAGAAGAAAAGGCTATTAGGTCACCGTATGTCAGGTTATAGGTCAATTGGTTCAGGTCAAATTTAAGCATCAATTTTGAATACACATGTGAGAGTCTGTGATATCATATGAGGCATAATTTTGATATTCTGTCTTTAACTGGATATATATCGAGAAGTGCATGGTGGATATACTAATATACCTTGGGATGTAAATGGTGAGTACAATTTAGAATGCCTAGTTGCGACGGATTTCACAAATAAATATAAAATAGTTACCAAAATCACAAAAGGTAAGCTTACGGAAAACTACCCAATATGGTTGTATAGGTGACAAGAAATACAATTTTTTTCATCATTGCTGTAGTATGGTTGTTGTAACCTGTTACCTATGGCTTAATTAAGTTTCAGTGCAATAATGTCGCAAGTTAAAAATACAAAATATAGCTCAACATTGAAAATAGAAGCATTTTAACCAGTTCCTTTTTTGATAGTTGTGGAGCACCAAGTTCATGAAGTCATAAAAGAAATCAGGAACCACTTATTCCCATTTTACATATCAACTTTATTTCCCTAATGTGTTAGCAACACATATCCAAAATTTTAACGAAATCTGTTGATAGTAAGCTTTCCAAAATGAAGTGAATTTAAATCATCAGTGATGTACCTCCTTTTGGCTTCTATCTGTAAAAGCATGTAAGCTACATTGATACCGATACCACCAATAAAACGAGAAGATTTGCCCCTTCATTTTGCATACCACTTTGTCCAATTTTTTTTTGTAATTTCTTCACAAAATGCAAAAAATGCAAAAAAAATCAATGGGTGTAGTACCCCTTAAATGATTTTATTTTATTTTTCAACCATCCTATTTTTACAAATAGGAAACAAATGTACATTACATATAAATCAAAACAATTCATAAAGCCTACATTTAAATACATGTGAACCTAAATTGAAGTTACAAAAATCCCTCAACATGGATTGATTCACTATACTTGTTCCATGCATTGAGCAGGCCTACTCTATTATCTTCAACAAAAATATTTATACATTATAAAAATGACAAAGACTAGAATTGTGTTCTTTCAAGTACAGGTATATTTTATTAGCAACATTACAATAGAAAATGTGAGCATTCATGTATACATGTGTTCCCTCAAGAGACAAAGGGTCGAAATTGAAGAACAATTAAAATTACCCCTTAATTAAATGGAACATCCCATTTTAAGTATGTTATTTTAATTTTAAAAAGTTCATTTGAACAACATATCATACTTAATTCACTTCTCAACAATATTATACAGTTGCTGTCAAGTGTAAACAGATCACATTGCAAACATTACCAAACAAATTTATTATAGCAAATCTTGAGCTTCATTTGTACCATCGCTGTAAGATATGCTAATTTATGCAAATTAAGCCTTAAAACTAACAAAACATCAAATTATTGAACATAAAACTTGATCCACATCATGTGTACTACCAACATGCCAAGTTACATAAGAATTGCATTTCAAATAACTTCACAACAGTACTTTAGAAAATGTATTTCAATTTAGCACAATTTTTGTTATTCCCCCATAGAGATTGTACAGGCTTGATTCACAGGTGGAGCCAGGCCGTTGCAACTTCTATACTAGCGCAATACAAAAAGATGGCGTCAGCGTCGGCTTCCCCTGTGTATTACCCTGTGCTGATAGCCTAAAGAAACTGCAGAAAAATGCTGCTGCCACCTACGATAGTACTGCGTAGTGTTGTGGAGACTTACGTTAACATGACGTCACGAATATGCTAATTACAGAAAATGCTGCTGCCATCTACGTCCACATGTTGCAAGCGTGACGATCGCTGACCTCACATCGACGAACGGAGTTGCAAGTCCATCGCACTTCGTGCTCTATTATACGTCCATGGTGGAGCCATGAAAGCAATGCATTATGGGTAATATCAAATATGAGGCAAAACGATGTTTTTCAAAGTGCGATAACTCAAGAATGGCTATAGCTATTTGAATAAAACTTGGAATATAGTTAGACAAGGGATAAATACTTCCAATAACAAACATTGCAGTGTCAAAGAAACAGTAATTTTGTTTACATATTGTCTACAAAAGCGCCCTCTTTTGCACTTTTTACCAAAACGATTTAAAATTGCGCTTTTTGACGCCTTTAAAACGGTTGTATCTGGGGACCGGACGGTCCGATTTTGATAAAAAAAATTTTAATGAGTGTCTTTCAACATACTCTTTAGGATAAAATTTAAAAAAATACACAATTAACAATTTAAAATTTTGACCTGGACACCCTACTTTAGGTATGCCAGGTGAATTTAAATTTGCCATCAAACTGCATCATTATATATATATTAAAGCCCTAAAGCCCTTGAGTAAAGAAAGCCAAAACTGAAAACCTTTTTGTCATAGCACTTTCCGTGGCAAAATTACATCTTTTCAAAGTGAAGATCGACTTTCATCAAAAAAGATTTTGCTAGCAAAATTCCCCAAAACAGCATTAGGCCCTTCACAATTAATTCTTAGTTTCCTGTTTCCCGCCCGCGTCCAAAGCAGAGAATTGCAAAATATTTAATTATTTTATTTTTATTTTGGATTTTCTCTTTTAAAATAACTTTTATTAACCAATTTGCTACTTTCTGACTTTGATCATATCAACTATAATGATGAATAAACAAAGAACATAACTGTACCATTACTTATGTATAAAATCAAACATAGTTGTAAAATAATTAAATGTATTTTCCTACTCAAAACGGGTTGATGTGGGTTGCGAGTACTGCGACTACTCGTTTTTAAAATAAAGAAAATAATAGATAATTAATGATTAAAAGTCACCTCATCCCTTGTTTTCAACCATGAAACAGGAAACTAAGCATCAATTGTAAAGGGCCTTACGGGGGTGTTTCTAGATCTTAGTCTCATGATGATAGCAGCTTTTTATAATGGAACTGCTATCAAAATCCCTCTAAAATTCCATGTGTGACTGTGAGTGTCTCATCACCATAAAAAATCATATATTTGGGTCAAGTGAAGAATAGACAACATATTTATGTATATTTCCTTGACCGACCTGTTCTTGAAAAAAATTGAAATTTCTATGTAAATATGTATTGTGTTTGGTCCCCGGTCTAGGCGAATTTCGCTGACTAGCAAATGTGTTAACTAAGGTTTGCCTGGCATACCTACTTACAGTCACACAGGTCACAGTTGACAGTTAAAGCCATTATAACATTTCTGTGAAATTAGATTAATATTTATTTTCCATAAAAAGTTAGCTTAAATTACTGTCAGATATGTCCCCTTTTAATTTTTGAGCCGAACAAGTAAGGTCAGGTAAAGCATAGAAAATTGGAATTTACTACTACGGTTAGCATGCTAGCGCCCAACGTCCTGGTGCACTGCGGTGCCATGCTGCTTCGCTTTTCTGTAAAAACGAGCGAGTGTAAGTCGGCATAACAGCTGTGATTTATGAAGCATGTCTGACATTTCTCTGTGGAATTGTTGATTCTCAGCAACTGGATTCCATGAAATTGACAATATATGTAAGTTATTCTGCAGGATCGGTAATAATTAATATATGTTTTATGATTATGTTATGAATAGTGCAAGTTGAAGTTAGTGAGTTTGTGATTTCTTAAGTTTTAAAAGTACAACTTTAGGTGTTCTCAGGAAGCTAAAAGTGATGGGCC
The DNA here is from genome assembly GCF_039555335.1 of Amphiura filiformis. Classification (NCBI taxonomy): domain Eukaryota; kingdom Metazoa; phylum Echinodermata; class Ophiuroidea; order Amphilepidida; family Amphiuridae; genus Amphiura; species Amphiura filiformis. Next base: position 41,156,162 of record NC_092646.1, read on the forward strand.
GTCCTCAAAGTACTTCGACTGCATATCGGAGTTTGGCAAATAGCAGGACACATCGCACATGAAGTGTGATGTGTCCAGACAGGATATTGACTAAAGTACATTACAATCGTGTAAAAAACAGAATTAAAATTTTTTTTTGAGGGCATTCTCCTCAGCAAATGTTATAATATGGCTTTAAATTAAAAGAAAAGTTATGGCCATGTGTCCTGAACTTGCCACCGTTAAGCTGAATTTATACTCGATCGCGGCCGAGCGATTGCGATTAAAGGCTTTTGGAAAGCAATGGGCAATCACCGAATTTTATACTTAATATATGTTGCAGAGCTGAACCGATGAGCGGTATCTGCCATCGGTGCCGAATGCCGATAGTACCCCTATCGGCAAAAATCGTATTGTTTAAAAACTTACCTTTGTCGATATCAGCTACGGATGTTTAAATGATCCGCCAAGTTGCACTCTCTCTCTCTCTGTCAGGTGGCGCTGTGTAGCGCTGCTGTGGTCTTCACAAGAGTACGGTACGCCATCTCACTCGATCTGATGCCAAGTGCGTTGCACCTTGCATTCCTTGGTTAGAAACCAGCTTCACGTCATTAGTCCAAGATGTTGGTGGACGCCCTCTTCCTCGTTGCCTTCCATAGCCCCTTGCAAAATCTGTTTTCTACACCTCCATGTTTCCTGACAATATGGCCAAAGTATTTCAGCTTTCTCTCCATTATGCCGCATCTGACTTGTACCAATCTTTTCGAGGATCCAGGAATTTGTTCTCCTGTCTTTCCATGTCACTCGTAGAAGCCTCCTGTAACACCACATATCAAAAGCATACTCTTTTCCTATCATTCTTGGTAATCTAGCCCAAGACTCGCATCCATAAGTGGCAATGGAAAACATAGTTGCATGAAGTAGGCGTACCTTGAGGTCAGTGGATAGGCCTCTGCTTTTGCTTGCACTAACACCAATTATAACATTGCAGATTCTGACAACAAAATAAACAAAAAGTGGTGCATATTCTGGATTAAATTGACCAGCTTTTAATAAATTGTGCTTGATATTAATGTCAATTATCATGAAACATATCAATAGTAACTTCTAAAAATCTAAAACTTAAGAAATCTAATTCAAAGTCCGATTCCGTAATTAACAATACGCACACATACACTGCCAATTCAAAATTCGGCAGGTGCACCAGGCTGCGACAAATCGCCTGTCCGATAGCCCGGGGCAATCACATTTTTTGTCGGGCAATTAAAACTCTGAAGAGCTGTGCCCGATCGGGCAAGTCTAAATTTAAACCAATTAAAGCTTGATGATTTAAAATGTAGTATTTCTGTCCAACTTGGCGTGTTCACAGAAGTAAAAAAAACGTCAAAACAAAGTAGAAAACTTCTTGAAATGGAACTCAAATTTCGCTAGGCACTCGTATCCCACACCAGACTTGCAGACATATACATGTATATATGCTAATGAACATCATGCCGTTACGTGACGTATTGGAATGTTTGGCCAATTATAGAACCTGTTTCGTGCAAATATCATGACGTCAATGACGTCAGCTGGCCATGTATTTGCATATGATTGAGATTGAGATGTACTCGAGGTTGGCGAAATACGTAAATCGCCGTGACTTTACTGACAAAATTTCACATAAAATACACATTATTTTCCACATGTAAGAAACAAACAGTGAAATAATTGAATGAAATGTTCATTTTTTATGCATTTCATGAATACTCATTTATTTATCAACTTTTAAACTGAGAAAAGTATTGGATTTCCGTAAGAATGAAACTGCCAAATTCGGCACACTTACGGTACTATGCACTGCACTGCATGATGAGTACGGTATGTGACTTTGTCAACAATGGTTGCCGGGAATATGGGTTAATTTCGGGCAATTTCGGGCAACCAATTTTTGGATATTGCCTGCCCGATCGGGCAAGCTAAAAAATAAAATTTGTCGCGGCCTGAGGTGCACACAGCAGCATGTTCAATGATGTTGTGAGTACAGAGTATGTTCCGTCATTCAACCACAATTCCTTGCAGCACTTCCTGAATAAACTGTCAATCATATGTATTGATAGTAGTAGTCAAGTTTGATGGACAGTCTGTGATGAGGAACTTTATCGAATGCTAGCTTTGCTAAAATCTAATACAAAACGTTCGTCTGACCACCACGTTTCAACACCTCTGCCCAATCATGGGTAGCTTGAAGAAGTTGAGTCTCGCAGTCGCAGGACATCTTTTCGCAAAAACCATACTGCTGGTCTATTATGATTTTGTTACCTGCTAGGTGTTTTGCAGTGTGAGACAAGATGATATGCGCCATGATTTTTGAGCAAATACAGGTTAAACTTACCGGGTGATAATTTTCAGGCTTAGATTTAGTGCCTTTCTTGTAAATACCGGTGACCAACGCTTTCTTCCAGTCTGATGGTAATGTGCTGAACCATTCACAAGATGCTGTGAACTACATGTACCAAATCGCAACAGTTAGTTGCTAACCTTTTTATTATTATTTCATTATTAATCTTCCAAGGTACCGCCAGATTCTCATATCAATTCTACATCTACCTCTACATGTACAACTGAAATTACTCAACAAAGTTGCATGAAAGCAATATCTAGTTGAGTTGAGGTGATTAAAGGCGCCAGTTGAAATCAACATGGCTATATAGATACAAAAACCTAAATTACATGTAGTTCTTGATGCAGTCAGCTGATTGTACACGGAAGGAGGTAGGGAGTTCCATTGTATGACTTTCTGGGGGAAGAAACTATATTTGTAGGCATTTATGTGATCATAACTCTAAACCTTTGGGGATGGTATTGACGAGTTTTAACTGTCTGTGTTTGAACATAATCAGGAATTGGGAATTGCAATTTCACCATTTTGCTGCTCAAGGGTAGGCCACTGCAAATTTTGAAGGATGTAAATGACAGTGGCCCTCTGTTCTCCGGTAATTGTTGGATACAAACCTAGCTGCCCTGTGCCGTATTGCCTCAAACTGTTGTTGCAAACTCAAGGTGCGGTCTTGATGCGAAGTACTGTCCAAAATTGCCCTTTACACACACAGGAAGCATCCTGCGAAGCATCTAGTTAACATATCTTTAACCCTAACTACAACATATACATGTACGTACTACAAAATACTACAGCTGAAAGCCACTGTGCATGCATGCATCTGACGTGATTAAGGGTGTGAGTGAGTCCCGGAATTCGAGTCCCGCCCGAGAATCCTATTACCCGGGCAGGAAATTCCCTGCCCGGGTACCCGAAATTAAAAAAAAATTTTTTTTTTCAGAAGTTTTTTTCGGTTTTGTAGTGTCTCTGGACCTAGACCTAAATGCTAGGATCATTCATGGTTGACCAAAAAAAAAAAAAAAAAATCAAGATGTTTTGTATTTTTAATATGAAAATTGATAATTTGTATTCATGTCATACTCTATTAATGATTTCAAAATGCATTGAATTTTTGCAATTCAGGTACCGGTTACCCGCCCGAAAAATCGGCCGGGTACCCGGGCACAAAATTACCCGAAAATCACACCCCTAGACGTGATGCGATGATGACGCATTCGCCCAGAGTCATACATGTATAGGTCTATGACCGAAAATTCGTGTTTAATTTTGCTACGCAAATAAATCTATACAAATGTGGTTTGACACCAAATATTTCTGCTCTTGGACTCTTTTACTTATACTCACAGATTCGTTAGCTGGGCCAGCGAAACACCAATAGCTACGGGTGGGCAAGCTAGTGCTCGGCATGCGAGGGGTCTCTGGTTCGAATCCCACCCCAAACAAACAACTTCTTTGTTCATCTTTTTTCTTTATTCATTCCTTCTTTCCCTTCCATTCGCCAAAGAGAACTTCGAGAGTTAGGGTTGATGGATGAATGTAATGAAGTGCGCCCTTGGAAGTGACGCGGATTGACGCCATTATACCTCATTGTGATTCTAAACCTGTTTACATTTCAAATATTTTATTAGATAACTGCAATTATATACAAAATACAGAGAACACCACATACAATGTACAAAACTCGCAGAGCAGGCGGCAAATTCAAAATCTAATTATAAGCAAAAATTGAGAAACCATGGAAAACACATGAAAAGCAAAAACCATGGCGAAGAGCAAACTCATAGCCAAGCAAATGACAACCAGAAGGGCGAAAACAAATTAGCGTTGTGTATTGACCGCGTCAACACGCATTTGCCACACAATTTTGAGCCAATGGCCGCACTGATGCACAAATACTTAGCAATGGCTTTGCTCCTCCGGGTGTCAAAACCAAGTATTTTTAATCCAGGCACAACATTTTTGTGGACACACCCTGTAGAACCAATGATGATGATGACGATTTTGTATGAGTAATTCGTGTCGAGAGTGATCAGTTCACACAAAGGACTGTAGTACATAAATTTGGTATTATAGCATTGATCAATAAAAGCGTCGTACGGAGATGAAACTTCAACTATATATGCCCTTTTCAACTGTTCATCAAGGATGAGTAAGTCCGGTTTTCTATGAATAACATTAGCATAAAGCTGTGTCGAGTTGGAATTCAGCATGTTACAAAAAAAATACGCCTGTAATTATCTTGTTTACATACACAATGAGCTAAGGACGGGTATTAGTGAGTTCAGAATGAATGTGATCATTAACGATCCTGTCGTGACGCTTGATGTACATGTACATGTTATTGAAAATCATGCAACCATTGAGAACATGAGAAGCAGTGCCAAATGGGTTGTTACATAGTAAGCATGACTTGGGATAAACACGAGGATAATAACAGTGCAACAGATAATTAAAAAGCAGAGACTGTTTGAGCACTTCGCACAGAGGACGGTAAATTGTTCCAGATCAAAGGTGCATTGTAGGTAAATGCCTTGTCGGGAGCGGATTTGAAAGTCCAACTGCATATGATCGGCACATTCAAACATGTGCGATCTGAGGCAGATCTAAGGCCCTCGCGAGGATTCTTAAGTTCTAGACAAGATGACAGGTATTCTGGTCCAATGTTTATTGAAAATTTCTTGTGTTTTTCCTTTTAACACATTATAGGTTGTCGGGAAAGGAACATTTGGTGTTGTCAGCAAAGCAACATGGCGAGGCAGAACTGTGGCAGTGAAAATGATCGAGACTCAGGAGGAGATCAAAGCTTTCAAAGTAGAGGTAATATGTTTATACACATACATGTAGGCCTGTATGCACAAAGCAAGTTTGTAACTATAGAGGTTACGACTTAGGGAGGGATCCCTTTAATCTTTTTTTTACCCTCTGTTACTCTTAGCAAAGTCCAAAAATTAAACTGTAGCCATTTAATATTAAGCTTAGCTACATGTATTTACTCTTAACAGGATCTACAATCAATATAGTGACTAATCTCCATAGTTAGACTAAATAGAGACCAGGTCTTAAGACCGGATTGTTTTTGGATACAGACCTTTAGACCCTAGATGCAATAATAATTGAAATGGAACCCATGTTGGTGGACAGTTATAAGTGTCAGAGGGGCCTCTAGCCCGATTCCACAACCATGTACCAATCACCTGTTTTATTGTATTATCGTGCAAATTGCCTGTGGAGACTTTGGTGGATAGAATTTTATTTAAATGAGTGATCTGCATAGGGTCTATAGTGACATTTGAATGTGCTGGGTACAATTTAAATACTTTCCAGTGCAACTTCAGAATCTTGGTACACCATTCCTGTCATATACCCTCTGATCATTTTGAGAACTGTGCATACTTACGGAATAAAATGCAGCTCCTGGGTGTGTACCTTGTTGTAAAACCTAGCCTACTTCCCAACTTCTGGCCAACCTTTGAGCTGACAGATTACCCCCAGATGGAATAAGGTACTGGATCACTCTTAATTATTTTGTGAGGCATATCTTTCTAGCATTTCTCATTTTGTTGCCAAAAAAAAAACACCCTACTGCTCTTGTGACAGATTGCGATGTAATTCCAACTTTCCAAGAAAATTGGGTGATGCAGAAAAATTTATTGGCACATCTTATTGCAAACAATAGACCTTTAAAACAATAGACCTTTAATACATACACCTATTGCCCTAATAAAATCTGTAATTCTTGGGCGTGAAATTTCACTGAGTTATGAGAAAAATATGATCTTTCTTTTGTTACCAAAATCGCAGTTTTGATGAAGAAAAATGGGGGATGAGGTCAAGGACCTTTAATATTCATGATTGTGGAATACGGGCGGATTCCAGGTAGGAGCAAATACGGCACATTGTGCCTTGTGTTGAACATCATACAAAATCTAACTCAAAGTTTAAAACAACCTGTTCCATCTTTCTTGTATTTCTTCTTTTACAAACAGTTGACCCAGTTATCCAGAGTTGATCATGCCAACATTATCAATTTATACGGTGCTTGTACAGCCGGTCCAGTGTGCCTTGTCATGGAGTATGCAGAGGGTGGCTCCTTATATAATGTCCTCCATGGTAATCCCCAACCCAAGTACACGGCAGCACATGCTATGAGTTGGGCCTTACAGAGTGCTCAAGGTGTGGCATATCTCCATGGAATGACGCCAAAAGCCTTGATTCACAGGGACCTGAAGCCTGCCAAGTAAGTATCCGCCCTCGAATTAAGGATCTGAAGGGGCACAGCAACTTTTTTAGGGCAAGTTGATAATTGCCTTGGATTTTCACTGAAAACGCAAGGCAGCACTGCAGTTTGTAATATTTCAAGAGGCCATCATGGCAACTGTTGAAAATTTGAGAAGGGCACCAAGGCAAAGTGAAGAAAACACACACAAACATTGCTAGATAATTTTATAATGAAGGGGCAGGGCTGGGGCACCGACGGCAACTTCATTAGAGGGCACAGCAAATGACTGCCTTGGGTAAAGGACATATTTTGAGGGCATTACGGCAGTGGGGATGGGCACCCACGGCAAAATGCCATGGGTGCCGTGGGTTAATTCGAGGGCTGGTAAGTATTCAGGATACTGAAGGATGACAGCCAGGTAGAGCCCCTTGCAATCAATCTTGAGTTTCGCGTCACATAATTTCTAAAAACAAGTGAGGTGTGAGGTAACTTTTTCATTATTTTTTATTCATTTTTTTTTTGTGACTTTATTTAAATGACCAAACGTAAGTGTACAATGCGTTGGTTTTTACCGCTCATGCACTCAGAGATGGATGTTTAGCCCAAGTAAAAGTATACTAAAAAGTTTCTGCAAGTTTGGTAGCAAAATGGATTTTGATTTTGATTTTTCCATTAAAAATGCATAGATATTCATCGGTTTTTTTTAATAAATATTACCAGTTTTTATTGTTATTTTTGGAAAATCACAATAATGAATTCAAGTGAGGGTCAGAAAATGAAGTGAGGGAGGGTGACGGGAAACTCAATATCGACTTTCGTTGGCCTAAGATCTATATCTTACACTTCCCACAATGCCGGAACAAATATCTTCTGGAAATCATTAACTTCAATGATTAAGCTTATGGGGTAGAGCCTTGTTCAGTTGAAAATAAGGTTGCTTATGTTGAATATGAAATAAGGTTAGCTGGGGTTAGAGCTAGCATTAGGGTGAGATTATACATAGTGAACCTTATTTCATAATCGACATAGCAAACCTTATTTTCGACAAATAGCGGTCTCTAGTGCAACTGATTTAAAGTGTTAATTTTTTTTCCGATCAAAAAACTTATAAAGAAGGAACATATAAAGCCGGGTCACGAGCTGGAAAACCCAACTCAGGCAGGATTTGACAAGACAACATCAAAAAGGCAAATATAAAATATACAATAAACAAAGCAATATATAAAAATACAACGGATGCATGTAATGCGGAAACACAGTCAGAGGAATCTTCAATTTTGATGTATGGGCACTCTTTCCACAGGGGATCATGTCTGAATGCTTAATGTTTTGTTTGTGTGATGTTTCCCCACAGTCTATTACTGATGGCTGGTGGGACAGAACTCAAGATATGTGACTTTGGGACAGCCTGTGATTATCACACGTATATGACCAACAACAAAGGCAGTGCAGCATGGATGGCACCAGAGGTATTTGAAGGTAAGTTGCTGTTGTTTTAGTGGGTTTATCAGAGAAAAATGAACCAGAGGCACCAAAGCAATTGCCTTCAGGGCCCCTTGCTTTTGCCTTGGGTGCCCACCAACTTTGATTACCACACATACATGACCAACAACAAAGGAAGTGCAGCATGGATGGCACCAGAGGTATTTGAAGGTAAGTTGCTGTTGTTTTAGTGGGTTTATCAGAGAAAAATGAACCAGAGGCACCAAAGCAATTGCCTTCAGGGCCCCTTGTCTTTGCCTTTAGGTGCCCACCAACTTTGGATGCAATCTTTTTGTGATTTGACTTGTTTTGAAGTTGGATCACATGGGTTTGTTACCCCGGAAAATATTGGATATCACATTGACAAGATATTCTCTTTGTCAGCAAATCCAAGTCATCCAAGAAATTAATGAAGGAACTTGTCAAAAAGGTCCACCTGTCTAGTTACATGATCTGGATTGCTAGGCAGGAGCCAGCCTTGGGCTCCGAAGATCAGCCCACTTGAGTTGGGTTTTTTTGTTCCTCCTTGTATTCTTACATTGCTTGTATTTTGTATTTGCCGAATAAAGGTTGATATAACAACACATGTGATATAGGCTTTAGTTGAATTATCTGGCCACCAAAGAAAAAGCTAAAATTACCTTTTTACCCTGTTCACTATGTGCTAGGCCCACTGTGGGTACGCCAGTCTTTATCAAACCATGATGTTATGAGTCCCGCCTATCGCAAGCTGATGATAGTGTAGTTAGAACCATGTTAAAAATTACGGACCAAACTGTGAAAAACTTTCAAATGAGGAGTTGCCAAGTTCATGCAGATACTGTCCTTTTTAAATGCTCTGCATGCTAGCCAATAGCCATAGGCTTCAACATAAAAAGTCCCCAAGTTTTGAGATAATTTCTCAAAATATGAAGAGCTATTTCAAGAACCACTGAACCAATACTAGGCTTGTTTGAACTCATTTTAATGCATTTTTCATATTGATATTCAAATAATGGTAATGAAAATATACATATGAAATTTCTGAATTAAAAAAAATTTCAAACTTGTCGTCTGCAGTTAACACCCGCATGGAGAGAATTAATAGCACATAAATGGCATTGTGTATTCGCAGGTAGCCAGTACAATGAGAAGTGTGATGTGTTCAGCTGGGGAATCATACTGTGGGAGGTGATCTCTAGAAGAAAACCATTTGATGACATTGGTGGGCCAGCGTTTAGAATCATGTGGGCTGTACATAAAGGTGAGGTATTGGTATATTTTTTTCCTCTGAAAAAATATATATTGGCATTGCCTTAGGGATTCAATCATGTTTCACTGTTGTTCATCACCATTTAACAACGACGCATCTACATGGTTTACTCGCAGTGGCATAGATTTCTTTTTTACATTGGGGGGAAATTGCTTGAAGTATAATGAATTTAGCACCTTTCAGCGACAGAATAAGTGTATGGTAGAAATGTGTGTGAAGCGCACAAAATATTTTACCATTTTGAAGCTAAACTGTTGAAATACATGTATGATGCAAAAGTGGAATAAATTTGCACAAAAATGTGCTCTTTTGGGCCTATTTTAGCTACAATGGCCAAATATGAGGTTAATTTGAGCAGAAACCCACATACAGTCGTCAATATTGGGGGGATGATTGTATGGACCATCCCCCCTGGCAAAATATTGGGGGAATTTATCTTCCCATCCCCCCGGGATCTACGCCTATGTTTACTCGCGAGGGCAGCTGGAGCCCGAGCCTAGTAAACCATGCAGAAACGCCAAACCCGAGTTGTGAAACGGTGATGAACAATGGTGAAACATGATTGAATCCCTTTCAACAACAAAAACAAGCTAAAGATCGTTAATTCACATTATTCATGAGAATGGTCAGTTAGTCGTTGCCTTTCAACAGTACAAAATCAAGGACTTCTTTGTTGATATCAAAAATAAAACTACAGGATAAATATGGCAATGTTCAGCCGCTTCCTCCAAAATAATGAATTCAACATGTACGAGTGTATTGTACGCATACACGTTCCAGGCATGACAAACGTGTAACGCGTACAGGTCTGCGCTTTTGTTAACTGCATGTGCATATATATAGACCACTTGACATGTGACGTCATTGCCCGGCAGTATGCGCGCGAATTATGGCAATGTCCATTGTTCTTTGCCCTGCAGTGTGCATACGAATCGTAGTTTGCTCAGGGCACGTGCATTTTATATCGCCCACCACATTTCATAATAGCACAAGAAAGCCATTGAACAGTGTAGCGGTTCATTCAAGCATATCAACGGACGACTCCCTCGCCTGTGCCTGATGTCAAGTGGTCTATATGCTACTGTAAAAGTGTGGATTCATCACTGATTAGTAAGATATGGATTCTGTACAAAGGTATAGGAAGAGTTGTTGAATACATTGCCTGTGGTAAATCTATCTGATCTCTGAGCGATTTATCTATAACTTACCAGGAGGTTATTTATCTATAACTTATCAGGAGGTGGAAGTATATACAGCGATCTCCCACCCAATTGGTCAGTTTTTTCACAACAAATCCATAGACATGGGTAGTTTTTTTACAGAAAATCTTTAGATATGGGTCCATTTCGAAAAAATGGCCTTAATGAACAAGGGATAACTTAAGTTTGTTGGTGTATCCTTCGTGTAGGAGAATACCAAATAAATCCCAACTCTAATCCTAATCCTACCCTAACCCTAACCATAATTCCTAGCCCATGCTCTCTTACACTAAGGGTAAACCAGTTTGTTTGGATATGTCTTAAGTACTGCCTGTATTAAGGTCCGTTCATACTTTGCTGCAATTGCTTTGCGATGTGGTACTGCAAAATACATGCATTGCAGTATCACAATAAAGTTCAATACAATTTAACTTGGAAATGTGCACATTTTTGCACATGCTTAATTTTGTGAACCCAATTTGCCAACCTTAAAATGGTCCAGGTATATCATGCGAGCTTAGCGAACAGGACATTTTACATATATATATTTGAAAGTTTCTGTAGTGTTTTCCTAAGCCTTTTTGCAGCATTTATTTTAAAGGTGCCCCTTCAATGTGTGCCAATATCGCTTCCCCCCTCCCTCTTTTGGCTTGCCAAAAAATTCTTGCTCCCCCAATTTTACCTTCCCCCAGTTGCATAATAATGGCACAGCAGCAGTGTGTCAGGTATACATCTAGATATTGATTGATTTGCTAATTAATCTTATTTATCAATCAATTTATTACAGGAACAAGACCACCAAAGATCCGAGGACTTCCAAAACCACTAGAAATACTCATGAACAGGTATGTATTCATTATATGAGGTGATTGGTCTTGATTTAAAATGTTGAGCAATCCAGAATCTGTAGTCCGGGATCGGCCAATCTGGGGCTGAATCGATCTTGAATCTGAATCGGGGAAATCCCTTATGTTGCTGATCTTCATACCGATCCCCCCACTAAAATATTTCAATAGACTTTCCATTGGTCCCAGCATAGATAAGCTTATGCACGCCATGCAGCACAGATTATCAGAATGTATCAGAATTTCAACCCTGATAATAATTGCCCTTGTATACTAAACCGCGACATCCCTATTTGCCACCTGCAAACTTGCAAAGGTGTTTGGTGAGTCGATCAAACATCATCATCTCCAATGTTCACTATTTATGATTATATTATATGATTTACGTGCATTTTTGAAAATGTAGGGATGAGCTTTCAACGTTCAACAGCTTTTAGTCACATGCCTGGGTGCAGCATGAGAAAATAAATTTTGGAAACCTGACAGGTTGGTTATTTTGTCTATAAATTGGGACGACGAACGATCTACTTGGATGGAGGTTCACCGTTCAACTATGAAAGTTGTCATATGAGATCATTATAAGGGTAAACTAAGGATGGACTAGCGCTGGGTTGAAAATATATCAATATATCGGGATTGGGTCAAACTGATCTATCGATCAAACTGCCGATCTTGGGCTGGCTCGGCCAACACTAGTCTTGATTTGAACATTTTCCGCAAACATGTAGCCTTTAGTGGTACGTCTTCTAGCTAGGCAAAATGTCATTATGGTGACAAAAAAGAAACCCTGATCTAGGGGCCTGACCGACTCAGATTTTGCGTTTTTTAGCTGTCTGCAATTAAAAAAACCTGTTTGATTTTACATACATTTTTTGAAAACAAATTCTGAAAATTTTGTAACAGGATGCACCATGCTCTGCAAGTTACCTATTTGGACTATACTTACGATAGTGTGCTAGTCTCAATTAAATTCTAGGATCATTCAAAATACAAATGTACAGATCAAAATTGCATGTTTGGTAGCAATTAATTATAACATGGTTGTGGGTTTGATTGTGTTGTAACACAGTTTGAATTTATAAGGGAATTCTGTGCTATTCCAGTTGAAATCCATACACCCCCTATGGAAGACATGACCTTGAGGCGAAGAAAAAAAAAGAAACCCTGTTCTACGGGCGGATTTGACCTAAGTAGGGTCGGTCGGTCGGTCGGTTTTTTTTTCTTCTTCTTTTTTTTTTGGAAATGACCCAAAAAATCAACATAATCGGTAAATAATTTGCAATTTGAGAAAATACAAAAAAGACATTTTGTTCCTGAAATTTCCGAAATTTGGGTCGGGATTCATTTGTACAGGAAAAAATTTTCCCCAATTTGTTCAAAATCTGGTTCGGTCGGGACTGTAGAACAGGGCTTTCTTTTTTTTTTGTCTAATCTCTCACACAGAGGGTATAGATTTAAAATGAAGTCTCCCATTCAGGTAGGTAACCCCATTTGAAATTTACACTCCCTGTGTGGGAAATTAAGGTCATGTCTTCCATAGGGAGTGTATAAGTGAGAAACATCCCAACATCACATCCTTTATCATATGGGTGTCTATCATGCAACAGTGATAATTGTTCAAGCATTCTGTCTAATTATCAAGATGCTGCACACATAATTTAGGTTACTAAAAGTAATTCAAGAAGATAGAGATAACAAATGATTCATACATACTCATGATATAACAACGTTTCTGATTGGATTTGCGCCCGTTTGTGCTGGTCATAAATTCCGTTTATGACCAGTACGCAGGGCATAAACATGTAGTGTCACGCAGCATTGGAACCCAATTAACGTGATCCACGATTTGCTAGTTTTGCGTACACGCGCATGTCACCGCGCCCATCTCATGCGGAGCGCAAAAGATGAACGCGTTGACTCTCGGCCGTGACGCGTTGACCTCATGAGCCGTGTTGCTTCCTGCAAGTAGGCCTACTCATTTCCTTCCAATTTCAGAAGGTAAACGGTATGGAAATGTTATTTAAAATTGTAAACCCTTATTATTTTCATTTGTATTGGATTGCTAACAATGTTCAGAATGTTGGGTATGTATGAACGGGGTTCATTCATAGGATTTCGGGCATGATCGTTGATTTATGCCCTCGGCTCACGCCTCGGGCATAAACAACGATCATGCCCTTAATCCTATGAATGAACCCCTAAGTCATGGCAAGATATAAAATATTAAAACAGTATTGTATTATGCTGGTTTATCCAGCCTCAATCTTATCAAATGCACAACAATATACACAATATCAAATTTACAACAAGATATAAAATGAACAGTATTGTATTATGCTGGTTTGTCCAGCCTCAATCTTATCAAATGCACCACAATATACACAATATCAAATTTACAACAAGATATAAAATGAACAGTATTGTATTATGCTGGTTTATCCAGCCTCAATCTTATCAAATGCACCACAATATACACAATATCAAATTTACAACAAGATATAAAATGACCAGTATTGTATTACAACAAGATTTAAAATGAACAGTATTGTATTATGCTGGTTTATCTAGCCTCAATCTTATCAAATGCACCACAATATACACAATATCAAATTTACAACAAGATATAAAATGACCAGTATTGTATTATGCTGGTTTATCCAGCCTCAATCTTATCAAATGCACCACAATATACACAATATCAAATTACAACAAGATATAAAATGACCAGTATTGTATTATGCTGGTTTATTCAGCCTCAATCTTATCAAATGCTCAACAATATATACAATATCAAATTTACAACAAGATATAAAATGAACAGGATTGTATTATGCTGGTTTATACAGCCTCAATCTTATCAAATGCACCACAATAAACACAATATCAAATTTACAACAAGATATAAAATGAACAGTATTGTATTATGCTGGTTTATCCAGATTCAATCTTATTAAATGCACAACAATATACACAATATCAAATTTACAACAAGATATAAAATGAACAGTATTGCATTATGCTGGTTTATTCAGCCTCAATCTTATCAAATGCACCACAATATACACAATATCAAATTTACAACAAGATATAAAATGAACAGTATTGTATTATGCTGGTTTATCCAGATTCAATCTTATTAAATGCACAACAATATACACAATATCAAATTTACAACAAGATATAAAATGAACAGTATTGTATTATGCTGGTTTATCCAGCCTCAATCTTATCAAATGCACAACAATATACACAATATCAAATTTACAACAAGATATGAAATGAACAGTATTGTATTATGCTGGTTTATCCAGCCTCAATCTTATCAAATGCACCACAATATACAAAATATCAAATTTACAATAAGATATAAAATTAACAGTGTTGTATTATGCTGGTTTATCCAGCCTCAATCTTATCAAATGCACAACAATATACACAATATCAAATTTACAACAAGATATAAAATGACCAGTATTGTATTATGCTGGTTTATCCAGCCTCAATCTTGTCAAATGCACCACAATATACACAATATCAAATTTACAACAAGATATAAAATGAACAGTATTGTATTATGCTGGTTTATCCAGCCTCAATCTTGTCAAATGCACCACAATATACACAATATCAAATTTACAACAGATATAAAATGAACAGTATTGTATTATGCTGGTTTATCCAGCCTCAATCTTATCAAATGCACCACAATATACACAATATCAAATTTACAACAAGATATAAAATGAACAGTATTGTATTATGCTGGTTTGTCCAGCCTCAATCTTATCAAATGCACAACAATATACACAATATCAAATTTACAACAAGATATAAAATGAACAGTATTGTATTATGCTGGTTTATCCAGCCTCAATCTTATCAAATGCACAACAATATACACAATATCAAATTTACAACAAGATATAAAATGAACAGTATTGTATTATGCTGGTTTGTCCAGCCTCAATCTTATCAAATGCACAACAATATACACAATATCAAATTTACAACAAGATATAAAATGACCAGTATTGTATTATGCTGGTTTATCCAGCCTCAATCTTGTCAAATGCACCACAATATACACAATATCAAATTTACAACAAGATATAAAATGAGCAGTATTGTATTATGCTGGTTTATCCAGCCTCAATCTTGTCAAATGCACCACAATATACACAATATCAAATTTACAACAGATATAAAATGAACAGTATTGTATTATGCTGGTTTATCCAGCCTCAATCTTATCAAATGCACCACAATATACACAATATCAAATTTACAACAAGATATAAAATGAACAGTATTGTATTATGCTGGTTTGTCCAGCCTCAATCTTATCAAATGCACAACAATATACACAATATCAAATTTACTACAAGATATAAAATGAACAGTATTGTATTATGCTGGTTTATCCAGCCTTAATCTTATCAAATGCACCACAATATACACAATATCAAATTTACAACAAGATATAAAATGAACAGTATTGTATTATGCTGGTTTATCCAGCCTCAATCTTATCAAATGCACAACAATATACACAATATCAAATTTACAACAAGATATAAAATGAACAGTATTGTATTACGCTGGTTTGTCCAGCCTCAATCTTATCAAATGTACAACAATATACACAATATCAAATTTACAACAAGATATAAAATGACCAGTATTGTATTATGCTGGTTTATCCAGCCTCAATCTTGTCAAATGCACCACAATATACACAATATCAAATTTACAACAAGATATAAAATGAACAGTATTGTATTATGCTGGTTTATCCAGCCTCAATCTTGTCAAATGCACCACAATATACACAATATCAAATTTACAACAGATATAAAATGAACAGTATTGTATTATGCTGGTTTATCCAGCCTCAATCTTATCAAATGCACCACAATATACACAATATCAAATTTACAACAAGATATAAAATGAACAGTATTGTATTATGCTGGTTTATCCAGCCTCAATCTTATCAAATGCACAACAATATACAAAATATCAAATTTACAATAAGATATAAAATTAACAGTATTGTATTATGCTGGTTTGTCCAGCCTCAATCTTATCAAATGCACAACAATATACACAATATCAAATTTACAACAAGATATAAAATGAACAGTATTGTATTATGCTGGTTTATCCAGCCTTAATCTTATCAAATGCACCACAATATACGCAATATCAAATTTACAACAAGATATAAAATGAACAGTATTGTATTATGCTGGTTTATCCAGCCTCAATCTTATCAAATGCACAACAATATACACACTATCAAATTTACAACAAGATATAAAATTAACAGTATTATATTATGCTGGTTTATCCAGCCTCAATCTTATCAAATGCACCACAATATACACAATATCAAATTTACAACAAGATATAAAATGAACAGTATTGTATTATGCTGGTTTATCCAGCCTCAATCTTATCAAATGCACAACAATATACACACTATCAAATTTACAACAAGATATAAAATTAACAGTATTATATTATGCTGGTTTATCCAGCCTCAATCTTATCAAATCCACAACAATATACACAATATCAAATTTACAACAATATATAAAATGAACAGTATTGTATTATGCTGGTTTATGCAGCCTCAATCTTATCAAATACACCACAATATACACAATATCAAATTTACAACAAGATATAAAATGAACAGTATTGTATTATGCTGGTTTATCCAGCCTCAATCTTATCAAATGCACAACAATATACACAATATCAAATTTACAACAAGATATGAAATGAACAGTATTGTATTATGCTGGTTTATGCAACCTCAATCTTATCAAATGCACAACAATATACACAATATCAAATTTACAACAAGATATGAAATGAACAGTATTGTATTATGCTGGTTTATCCAGCCTCAATCTTATCAAATGCACAACAATATACACGATATCAAATTTACTACAAGATATAAAATGAACAGTATTGTATTATGCTGGTTTATCCAGCCTCAATCTTATCAAATGCACAACAATATACACAATATCAAATTTACTACAAGATATAAAATGAACAGTATTGTATTATGCTGGTTTATCCACCCTCAATCTTATCCAATGCGTCACAATATACACAATATCAAATTTACAACAAGATATAAAATGAACAGTATTGTATTATGCTGGTTTATCCAGCCTCAATCTTATCAAATGCACAACAATATACACAATATCAAATTTACAACAAGATATGAAATGAACAGTATTGTATTATGCTGGTTTATGCAACCTCAATCTTATCAAATGCACAACAATATGGCTCAAAATATGCTAAGGTGTCATATTATAGCCATATATTTTGACATCTTTTTTTTAAAATAATAATTATAGAAATGGAATATTTGCTAGTTTAGTGGCAAGTTTAGGTAGTAAAGACATAGCATACACAATTTAAGTAAAATCCTTTCACTCTAAATAATAAAAAAATAAAAAATAGATGTAAAAATGCCTATTTTTACACTTTTGTTTGTAACATGCCAAGAGACGGCTTTTTTCAACAGCTTTTAATTTTTTTTATGGATCCTTATAGAAATTCATGTGACCTGTTTCCCAAAATGGTGCAGTAAACCAATCAAAAAAACAGAAAGAGGCATTATGAATTATAAGTTAACAGATCAAGAAAAGGATTTAAAAGTTTGCCTTATGTATGTTACTATTGTCTGTCAAACTTTTGATTGATTTTGAAGTCCCTCAGTTTTTTATAAACAAAGACTTGAAGCATAAACTAAAGGGTAAATCTATTGTAAATAACTTCATTTCTCCATATTATAATCAATTTGTAAGTGGCTGCCATCTTTTTTGAACATATAACAATTTTAAAATTTTTCTTCAAATGTCTGCCAAATAGTAACACACGCAAGACGGTGCTGTAATTCCTGCTGAACTAGGGTGATGATACAGCTAATTATGCTACATGACATAGCATTTAGCTCCACCTAGCTTTGTGGCACTATCACTTTGTGAGGAGAAGCTTTTTGATGACACAATCCATTGTTAAGTGTTGTCTGTCAAACATTTGTATGCATAAGTAACATACGCAAGATTTGTATGTGTCTGTCAAAAATAACATACGCAATTTGTTTTAAAAAATTAAAAATCACTTGATGTTCACATTATGATGATAGTTTAGAGTTTATAAAAGTGTTTTAAAACATGTGATTTATAAACTGCATGTGATCTTTATTCAATTTCCCATCTTGAACTACTGTTTTTGCCAAATTATTATTCTGTATGTTACATTTGACAGACATCTTATGTATGTTATGGCTTGACAGACACACATATTTTATTTATAACAATTTATCCTCCTTATTGTAATATTTGGACACATTTTTTTCCACAATCAGTTGCTGTAGGTCCTACACCTAAATAACCACAAAATACCTTATGTAATACTTTATAAATTTTTATTTGATTGCAGAAAATCATCAAAATTGTGTCTGTCAAATATAACGTCACGCAAGGGCTAGAAAATTAAATTTGTGAAGTAAATGGTCTATAACTTATCTTTCTTTTAGTGTATTATGAACGATATATGTGCATACTATAATTTAAACCTGGTTGGAGACCAAAAGAAAAGAGCTGGAAAAATAATTGTGTGTTACACTTTTATGACACCTTAGCTTATTTTGAGCCATATACACAATATCAAATTTACAACAAGATATGAAATGAACAGTATTGTATTATGCTGGTTTATCCAGCCTCAATCTTATCAAATGCACAACAATATACACGATATCAAATTTACAGCAAGATATAAAATGAACAGTATTATATTATGCTGG
Organism: Amphiura filiformis; assembly: GCF_039555335.1. NCBI lineage: Eukaryota > Metazoa > Echinodermata > Ophiuroidea > Amphilepidida > Amphiuridae > Amphiura > Amphiura filiformis. The sequence continues at coordinate 41,175,361 of NC_092646.1, forward strand.
TTTATCTAGCCTCAATCTTATCAAATGCACCACAATATACACAATATCAAATTTACAACAAGATATAAAATGAACAGTATTGTATTATGCTGGTTTATCTAGCCTCAATCTTATCAAATGCTCAACAAAATACACAATATCAAATTTACAACAAGATATAAAATGAACAGTATTGTATTATGCTGGTTTATCCAGCCTCAATCTTATCAAATGCACCACAATATACACATTATCAAATTTACAACAAGATATAAAATGAACAGTATTGTATTATGCTGGTTTATCCAGCCTCAATCAAGTCAAGTCAAGTCAAGTTAAACTTTATTAATCCATTTCTGGAAATTACATGCACATATGAGATCATAAAACTACATTAAATAGAGAACAAGCATTATACAAAAACAGTTATTATAAGCAAAATGTAATTCAAGGAACTCCCTAGAAATGGAATGAAAACATAAATGAACGATGGTAATTAAAGTTATGATAAAAAATAGCTTGAGGAACAAATGAGTTCAGGTACCTGTCTGTATTTGCACGCTGCAGTTGCATACGACCAGATTTTGAGTTATGGTGATATGACAAGCGATGGTGGAGTGGATGTTGGGGATCCTCCATCACATCGGTGAGCTTTTTCAACAAAAGATCAGTATACACTGTCTCGAAAGCCTGTCGTGGTGAGCCTATGATTCTACTAGCTTCTTTAATTACCCTTTCCACCCTCTGTCTGTCCCCTATGGTAATGTTCCTCCCCAACAAAGTAAACAATATCGCCAAACACTTGCTACAACTGAATCATAAAACAAAGCGAGAATACGAGAATTAACATGAAAGAAATTCAGTTTCCTGAAACAATACATGCGAGAGTTCAGTTTTTTAACCATGTGATCAACATGTTTATGCCAGTTCAGCTTGTCATCTATCAATCTTATCAAATGCACCACAATATACAAAATATCAAATTTACAACAAGATATAAAATGAACAGTATTGTATTATGCTGGTTTATCCAGCCTTAATCTTATCAAATGCACCACAATATACGCAATATCAAATTTACAACAAGATATAAAATGAACAGTATTGTATTATGCTGGTTTATCCAGCCTCAATCTTATCAAATGCACAACAATATACACACTATCAAATTTACAACAAGATATAAAATTAACAGTATTATATTATGCTGGTTTATCCAGCCTCAATCTTATCAAATGCACCACAATATACACAATATCAAATTTACAACAAGATATAAAATGAACAGTATTGTATTATGCTGGTTTATCCAGCCTCAATCTTATCAAATGCACAACAATATACACACTATCAAATTTACAACAAGATATAAAATTAACAGTATTATATTATGCTGGTTTATCCAGCCTCAATCTTATCAAATGCACAACAATATACACAATATCAAATTTACAACAATATATAAAATGAACAGTATTGTATTATGCTGGTTTATGCAGCCTCAATCTTATCAAATACACCACAATATACACAATATCAAATTTACAACAAGATATAAAATGAACAGTATTGTATTATGCTGGTTTATCCAGCCTCAATCTTATCAAATGCACAACAATATACACAATATCAAATTTACAACAAGATATGAAATGAACAGTATTGTATTATGCTGGTTTATGCAACCTCAATCTTATCAAATGCACAACAATATACACAATATCAAATTTACAACAAGATATGAAATGAACAGTATTGTATTATGCTGGTTTATCCAGCCTCAATCTTATCAAATGCACAACAATATACACGATATCAAATTTACTACAAGATATAAAATGAACAGTATTGTATTATGCTGGTTTATCCAGCCTCAATCTTATCAAATGCACAACAATATACACAATATCAAATTTACTACAAGATATAAAATGAACAGTATTGTATTATGCTGGTTTATCCACCCTCAATCTTATCCAATGCGTCACAATATACACAATATCAAATTTACAACAAGATATAAAATGAACAGTATTGTATTATGCTGGTTTATCCAGCCTCAATCTTATCAAATGCACAACAATATACACAATATCAAATTTACAACAAGATATGAAATGAACAGTATTGTATTATGCTGGTTTATGCAACCTCAATCTTATCAAATGCACAACAATATACACAATATCAAATTTACAACAAGATATGAAATGAACAGTATTGTATTATGCTGGTTTATCCAGCCTCAATCTTATCAAATGCACAACAATATACACGATATCAAATTTACAGCAAGATATAAAATGAACAGTATTATATTATGCTGGTTTATCTAGCCTCAATCTTATCAAATGCACCACAATATACACAATATCATATTTACAACAAGATATAAAATGAACAGTATTGTATTATGCTGGTTTATCTAGCCTCAATCTTATCAAATGCTCAACAAAATACACAATATCAAATTTACAACAAGATATAAAATGAACAGTATTGTATTATGCTGGTTTATCCAGCCTCAATCTTATCAAATGCACCACAATATACACATTATCAAATTTACAACAAGATATAAAATGAACAGTATTGTATTATGCTGGTTTATCCAGCCTCAATCAAGTCAAGTCAAGTCAAGTTAAACTTTATTAATCCATTTCTGGAAATTACATGCACATATGAGATCATAAAACTACATTAAATAGAGAACAAGCATTATACAAAAACAGTTATTATAAGCAAAATGTAATTCAAGTGTACTCCCTAGAAATGGAATGAAAACATAAATTAACGACGGTACTTCAAGTTATGATAAAAAATAGCTTGAGGAACAAATGAGTTCAGGTACCTGTCTGTATTTGCACGCGCAGTTGCATACGACCAGATTTTGAGTTATGGTGATATGACAAGCGATGGTGGAGTGGATGTTGGGGATCCTCCATCACATCGGTGAGCTTTTTCAACAAAAGATCAGTATACACTGTCTCGAAAGCCTGTCGTGGTGAGCCTATGATTCTACTAGCTTCTTTAATTACCCTTTCCACCCTCTGTCTGTCCCCTATGGTAATGTTCCTCCCCAACAAAGTAAACAATATCGCCAAACACTTGCTACAACTGAATCATAAAACAAAGCGAGAATACGAGAATTAACATGAAAGAAATTCAGTTTCCTGAAACAATACATGCGAGAGTTCAGTTTTTTAACCATGTGATCAACATGTTTATGCCAGTTCAGCTTGTCATCTATCAATCTTATCAAATGCACCACAATATACAAAATATCAAATTTACAACAAGATATAAAATGAACAGTATTGTATTATGCTGGTTTATGCAACCTCAATCTTATCAAATGCACAACAATATACACAATATCAAATTTACAACAAGATGTAAAATGAACAGTATTGTATTATGCTGGTTTATCCAGCCTCAATCTTATCAAATGCACAACAATATACACAATATCAAATTTACAACAAGATATAAAATTAACAGTATTGTATTATGCTGGTTTATGCAGCCTCAATATTATCAAATGCACCACAATATACACAATATCAAATTTACAACAAGATATAAAATTAACAGTATTGTATTATGCTGGTTTATGCAGCCTCAATATTATCAAATGCACCACAATATACACAATATCAAATTTACAACAAGATATAAAATGAACAGTATTGTATTATGCTGGTTTATCCAGCCTCAATCTTATCAAATGCACCACAATATACACAATATCAAATTTACAACAAGATATAAAATGAACAGTATTGTATTATGCTGGTTTATCTAGCCTCAATCTTATCAAATGCACAACAATATACACAATATCAAATTTACAACAAGATATAAAATTAACAGTATTGTACTATGCTGGATTATCCAGCATCAATCTTATCAAATGCATAACAATACACACAATATCAAATTTAAAACTTTTACCAGGTTTACATTTCATATAGGTCTTGCCAATAGGCTTTGTAACTGAAATTATCCAGTAGAAATACAGATTTTTCTCAAGTTTAAAAAGTTATCATTAAAGTAAGCCAATTCTTCTTATAAAAGTCACAAGTTAAAGAAAAGCTTAAAATCATTATGTTGTTTACATTTGAACAGCTGATTATTTATAAAAGTTCCCACGCTCAAAGGAAGTACAAAAACCGGAGTATCTGACTCTATCACCGATCTCTCAATTATGTTTATATTATTAATACATGGATTGAATTATTGTGCCAAATTAACTGTGTAGATAAATTGACTATAAAGAATTGATGATAACATTTACGTTTATCGATGATTCACATCTTATCTGACGGAAGCTTAAACTTTGTATACATGACAGAACAATGCGTGATCATGCTATAAAAAAAGATACTTACTAGATTACTACGCATTCCCTTATTATGTGTGAAAAGTCATCGCCCAAGATATTTCCGAGTCTTTGTGTGATCAGAAAAATATATAAAATTCTATATTTGAAAAACAGTCGGATACATTGACGAATGATATGAAAATAAACTACAGAATATTGTGATGTTTATAACACCATAATAAATAAGGTGGTCATGCAGCCCCCTTATATGGTGATCGAACTCTTGTTTGTAATTTACTAAGCTGAAAAATACATCAACTGCCATTCATCAATTTTTATACAAGAGTGACTAGAAAACAAAAGTTTATTCGAAATTGAAGAAGATTCATACTAAAAGTATACTAAAATATACTTGGTGGAAAAAATTTCAAAATTGCTTCAATCATCGAAGTAAATCAAGAACAGTTTGATAGATACATGACTATAGTAACAATTTTATTTGAATGAACACAACTGCCAACAGCTGTACAGTACACAATCCCACCGTGATCGCATTTCAAATACAACGCAAACGCCAACCTACATACATAAAATACTAGGCAATAACGAGTACGCATAGTGAGTTGGATTCACTTCCGAATAACGAACACACAGGCGTTCATCACACAGTGTACGCAGACTATCGTCACGCTGTTGGCAACTATGATCATTCAAATGAAATGTTTACAAACGACACGCTTAACTGGTAGAATAACATCAAATAGCATGGTTCTTATTGGCTAATATACTTAACTTGTATACATTTCAGCAAGCACTGTATCCTTTTTCAGCACTAGATGAGAAGTGACTGCTTTTGGCAACTGATGCTAGGTGGGGAGAGGAGAGGGGCAGTACCATGAGCAGAGATAAAGAACAATATCAAATTCCTTACATTGTTATATGAGTTGCTGCAACAGGGGTCAAGAAAATCCCCAGATGAAAAGAAAAACAACTGGCAGCCCAGTGCTTGAAACCCAATTGCCAATATCAGTCAAAATCAATTTACAAATGTAATGCAATTATGAATCACAACTCTGTTTCTGCCATGGGAACATCGTCATCTATTTGAGTTACCTTCTTATAATGTAAATTTGATATCCACCGGCTAATGGCGTACAGAAATTGATTATTTGGTCTCTTATTATCTAAATAATTTGATACCCACTGGCCAATAGCATACAAGAATGGATTAACGGCTGAATTGATTGGTAAAGCAAATGCTATGACCCATGCATATGTTGTGGGGGACAATTTGGTATACTCTGTTTGGACCAAAATTCCCATGATTATTATCGGCATCCAGCACATGACATCTGTGAGAACTATGATTCCCATTTTGAATGCTGTTCTCACTTCTCTCTTCCACCGGGAAACACTCATTGTCAAATGAGCCACTTTGCGTGTGTAAATAATAATGCAGAATATTGAGATATAGCAAATTGCTACACTGATGCAACAAAAGAAGTTGACTCCAAGAAATAAGGTGATGGAGTAGTATGATGCTAGACTGGTTCCAGTTACATTTAATGTTTGAAATGAGATGTTGGGTATTCTATCACTGTCGGTTAAAAGGATATTGACAGGTTCCCTCTCAATATTAAAATTAAGAGACCTTGCTAGCGGTAATCCAATACAAACTTGTGAGAACGCAAAGTCTTCATCCCCTAAGCCAAGTGGTATAGTACTCAGTATAATCGCTATTGCCCAAATTGTAATTGTCGCAATTACTCTCGACATTCGAGTATCTAGCAAGTTTTGTCGAGTCATATTCTGAAATATCCAGAATCTATCAAAACTAATCAACGTCAAGAAAAGTAGAGATGCTTCACTTGATAAAATAGATAACACAGCAGCAAATTTACATAATAAGCTTGTCCTCCACTTTTCAGCATGTAATGGAAAGTATGTACCATAATGATTGTCAACTGCACCAAGAATGAGCAAATAGAATCCCATAAGCAGATCTGCAGTAGCCAAGTTAACAATCAGTAGTTTCTGTTTCACTTCATCTCGTTTTGTTTTTTCTTTTCTTAGCTGTGCACATCCCCAAAATAGAACTACTGTGTTTGCTACAATTATGCATAAACCTAGTAGCCACACCGTTAATCTGATTACTTCCTTATATAACAGTGGTTCACATGATAAGTATGGAGACAGATCTTTGTTGGCAGCACAACGGGGACCGTTATCTTGATGTATGATACATTTGCAAACTGCTTCAGAATCAACTGATATTGTAGTGTTATTTCCTAGCTCTGTAAAGGAATCATATGTTAACTTTTCAAGAGGATTAAAACTGAGGTCAACAAATTGTAGGTATGAATTGTCTTTGAATGCATCTTGCTCTATTTGTACAAGTTTGTTTTCCCTACAATCCAACCAAAGTAAACTTCTTAAACTCTGAAATGTGAACGGCTTAAGGTAGGTTAGTTCATTTCCATGCAATGTTAGAGCCTCCAGTTTGAATAATCCCTGGAACATATCTTTATTTAGCTGAGTCAGCTTATTATAATCAAGCCACAAATGTAACAAGTTTCCTAGAGATTTGAAAACACCAGGTTGTAAAATTGCCAGATTGTTTCTGTCTATCTCCAACCTTTCCAATCCATTTAAGGATAAAAACAGTTCAGAGTCAAGATTTGAAATAGAATTGTAACTTAACTCAAGAAGCCTCAACTGTGACTGGTCAGTAAATGTATCAGGTTTAATTATTGTGAGGTTGGTGTTATGAAGTGTTAGGATAGATAGTTTGTGCAAACCTTGGAATAGGTTGACATCAAGCGCTGTCAAGTGATTCTCATACAGCCATAACTCTGTCAAATTGCTGAGGCTATCAAATATGCCAGGTTTTAACTCTCGTAGTTGATTTGTATGCAGTGATAAGAAAGACAATCCGTGCAAACCTTGGAATAGGTTGACATCAAGCTCTGTCAACTGATTCTCATGTAGCCATAACTCTGTCAAATTGCCAATACTATCAAATATGCCAGGTTTTAATTCTCTTAGTTGACTTCTATGCAATGCTAAGATATACAGTTTATGAAAACTTTGGAATAGGTTAACATCGGGCTCTGTCAAGTGATTCTCATACAGATGTAACTCTGTCAAATTGCCAAGACTATCAAATATGCCAGGTTTTAATTCTCTTAATTGATTTGTATGCAGTGATAAGGTAGACAATTTATGCAAGCCTTGGAATAGGTTAACATCAAGCTCTGTCAAGTGATTCTCATGCAGCCATAACTCTGTCAAATCGCCCAGACTATCAAATATGCCAGGTTTTAATTCTCTTAGTAGATTTGTATGCAGTGATAAGACAGACAGTTTATGCAAACCTTGGAATAGGTTAACATCAAGCTCTGTCAAGTGATTATCAGACAGCCATAGCTTTCTCAAATTGCCAAGACTATCAAATATGCCAGGGTTTAATTCTCTTAGTTGATTTGTATACAGTGATAAGACAGACAGTTTATGCAAACCTTGGAATAGGTTGACATCAAGCTTTGTCAAGTGATTCTCATACAGCCATAACTCTGTCAAATCGCCAAGACTATCAAATATGCCCGGTTTTAATTCTCTTAGTTGATTTGTATTCAGTGGTAAAATAGGCAATCCATGCAAACCTTGAAATATGTTGACATCAAGCTCTGTCAAGTGATTCTCATGTAGCCATAACTCTCTCAAATTGCTAAGACTATCAAATATACCAGGTTTTAATTCTGTTAGTTGATTTGTATGCAGGTCTAAGATAGACAATTTATGCAAACCTTGGAATAGGTTGACATCAAGCTCTGTCAAATGATTCTCATATAGCCATAACTCTCTCAAATTGCTGAGATCATCAAATATATCAGGTTTTAATTCTCTTAATTGATTTGTACGCAGTACTAACTTAGACAATTTATGCAAAGCTTGAAATATGTTAACATCAAGCTCTGTCAAGTGATTTTCATACAGCCATAACTCTCTCAAATTGCCAAGACTATCAAATATGCCAGGTTTTAATTCTTGTAGTTGATTTGTTTGCAGGTCTAAGATAGACAATTTATGCAAACCTTGGAATAGGTTGACATCAAGCTCTGTCAAGTGATTCTCATATAGCCATAACTCTCTCAAATTGCTGAGACCATCAAATATACCAGGTTTTAATTCTTTTAATTGATTTGTACGCAGTACTAACTTAGACAATTTATGCAAAGCTTGAAATATGTTAACATCAAGCTCTCTCAAGTGATTCTCATACAGCCATAACTCTGTCAAATTACCAAGACTATCAAATATACCAGGTTCTAATTCTCTTAGTTGATTTGTATGCAATACTAACTTAGACAATTTATGCAAAGCTTGAAATATGTTAACATCAAGTTCTGTCAAGTGATTCTCATACAGCCATAACTCTGTCAAATTACCAAGACTGTCAAATATACCAGGTTTTAATTTTCGTAGTTGATTTGTATGCAGTGATAAGATAGACAATTCATGCAAATCTTGGAATAGGTTAACATCAAGCTCTGTCAAGTAATTCTCATCAAGCCGTAACTCTGTCAAATTGCCAAGACTATCAAATATACCTGATAACAAAACATCTACATAATTAGAATGTAAGAATAAGCTTCTCAATTTGTGTAGCCTCTTGAATAAGCCAAGCTCTATCTCTACTATATGGTTGTTGTGTAACCATAATGATTCCAAGTCCAAAAGATCATCAAACAAACCAGATTTCAACACTTCCAGTTGATTTCCATGCAAGTCTAGATTTGAAAGCATGTTTACATTTTTGAACAAAACAATGCTTAGCTTACTTAACAAGTTTTCATTCAAATACAACTCTTTCAAATTGCCTATCCCAACAAAGGCATCATCTTGCAAGGTAGCTAGATTATTATTTTGTAATGACAATATTGACAGGTTCCCTAGTTGCTGAAATGTGTGAGGTAACAGCTCTGATAAGTCATTATCATCAAGCCATAATCCAAGCAAGTTATTTTGGCTTTCAAATATTCCTGTGGGTAAAATAGCTAGATTGTTTCTTTTCAAGTTTAAGTAGGAAAGTTGATGGAACGTTTGGAATGGTTTTCCCTCTAATGTTGACAACAGATTAGCATTAAGATTCAAAACTTGTAAGTTCTGTAGATCATTGAATATTGAAAGATTCTGTGTGCTGGATGCTACTGATGTTATCCTATTCTGTTCTAAATTTAAAACTTGCAAACTAAAGAGGTTGTTAAACACCTCAGGAGTTAGTGCAGACAATATGTTTCTCTCTAAATAGAGTTGTTGAAGGGACTGGAGTCCTGTAAACATACTATCTGGTAAGCTTTCAAGTATATTATCAGAAAGATCAAGCACTTCCAATGACTGAAGACCTTCAAACGCTCCATCAATTGTTTCTATCTTGTTGTGAGAGAGAAGTAGGTATTGGATTGATGACATTCTTTCAAATGCTCCATGAGAAATGTGAACTACATTTCTGTGCGAGACATTTAATGCACAAGGAATAGATGGGTCATAGATTTGCTCATGAATCAGAAGGGTACTTATGTTTACCAGTGGGCAATGGATTTCAACACTTCTATGGTGAATATGACTTTGGCATTGGGATGGAATCACAGGCATTTCTACAACATATACATATTCAGGTATGGGACCTAATATTTTCAAGTTATACTTGTTACGAGTCGTACTTGACTCAAGGCCAAAATCACCTTTTTCCCGAACTCACACGAATGCACAACACAAATACACTGTTTGATTAAGCTAACATAATCTAAGTCTTTAATTGAAAACAAAGTATGCTTGGTACATATAACAACAATTACAATAAAATCACACAATCAGTTTTATTCTATAGGTACTTAACCAGCGGTCTTCTTGTTGGTGATTCTAGAGTTCTTGCAATGTTCTGGACAACTGATGTAATATATCCTTATTCACTTGTCCTGCGAAAATCAGAGAAGTCCATAGTACACTTGCATTTATAAATCCTTATGTATAAAATCCTCATACTGAAAATGATGATGCTTCCTCCAATCTCCTTTGCACTGCTATCTCCACAATATCTCCTTGCGCTGCTTAATTAATTTCTCCACAAATATATCTCCTTGCGCTGCTTTCTCCAAAATGGTGTTTCTTTCACCAGCCACTCTTTTTCCAGGGAACAGGTTTCTTTAACACAGCTCCACTGTTTTTTGACAGATGTGTTGCCTTCACAAACCCAGCAAACTCCAGCAATTTGACAGAAGAACTTTTAATCCTTTGATGAGGAAGAGCACTTTTGTGTGCTCGCTGTCTTCTTCGTTGCTGTATTAAAATTAGCTCAATTATTGGCTATATAAACTGGTTAAAATGTACTTCTTTTTTGAAGCACGAAGACCATCACACACATGTGGAGTTTTCAATCTCCCATGGCATTCTGTAAAGTCCCAACAAAAGCCTTCAGCTTTTTATATCAGTACTCATGCAAAAAACCCATCATCTATTAATAAACTATTACTTCAATCACATTTTCACAACATTGCTGCAATCTTGGGATTTCCCAAGATTAATTATACACATTCACCTTTCACATTACATCACTTCCTGGGGGGTTTTCCTGACTATGGTGCAATATACTGAACTGGGAATTTCCAAGTTCCAAACATAGATCTGACTTTGTTTACAATAATTTGGGGAATTCCAAAATACAAGGGGTTTCCCATCTCATGAAATACTTTCAGCTTGTAAACAAAGTTAAATAATTAAATTAAATCAAATTACTCAGGGCACATCACACCCTCCCCCTTAAAAGAAGAAAGTTTGAATGTAATGAAAACTTTCTTAAATGTTTTCTTCTTTTACATCAACTTCAACATATTATCAACTTTGAGTATTTAACTCATCATACACAGTGACTACTTGTCACACACAACTTCCCTTTTAAAGGAAATTTTTGTTTATCAGCCCTTTTTATGCAATTCTGGACAGGGCATCAGCCATTACATTGTCTTTTCCCTTAATATGTTTGATGTCCAGATTGTACTCTTGCAAGGTCAAACTCCACCTCACCAGTCTTTGGTTTTTGTTCTTCATCCTGTTGATGAAGGTGAGGGATTGTGATCTGTGAAAACAAGCACAGGGTATACTGTGGTACCCAAATACACATCAAAATGTAGCAATGCTAATAGCAATGCTAGACACTCCTTCTCAATTGTGGAGTAATTTCTCTGGTGCTTGTTGAATTTCCTTGAAAAGTAACAAATGGGGTGATCTATTTGATCTTCACCCTCTTGCATCACAACACCTCCACAGCCTATGTCACTGGCATCAACAGTCAACTTGAACTGCTTCTGAAAATCAGGTGCAGTAAGTACTGGTGAACTCATGAGTATTGATTTGACTTTGTGAAAAGCATTTTCACATTGTTCTGACCAAATGAATTTTGCATCTTTCTTCAACAAATCAGTCAAAGGACTTGCTATCTCTGAAAAGTTTGGGCAGAACTTTCTATAATAGCCAACCATTCCTAGAAATCTCATGAGTGCCTTCTTGTTTACAGGTGTGGGGTATTGCTCAATTGCTTCAACTTTGGCTTTGATAGGTTTCACCTGACCTTGACCTACAACATATCCTAAGTATGTGACTGTGGCATGGCAAAACTCACTTTTTACCAGATTGACTGTCAATTGTACTTCTGACAGCTTCTTAAACAATTGATGGAGTTGTTCCATGTGTTGTTCCCAAGTTTGACTGTAAACAATCAAATCATCTGCATACGCTTCACATCCCTCTATGTCTGCCACAATTTGGTTCACCATTCTCTGAAATGTTGCTGGCGCGTTTTTCAACCCGAATGGCATAACTTTGTATTGGTAAAGACCAAATGGTGTACAAAAAGCAGAAATCTCTTTGGCACGGTCTGTGAGTGGAACCTGCCAGTACCCTTTCAAAAGATCAAATTTGCTAACAAATTTTGCATTCCCAATTGTGCCAATGCAATCATCAATTCTTGGAATTGGGTACGAGTCTGTCTTTGAATGTACATTTGCAGCTCTCATGTCTGCGACCAATCGGTATGAACCATCAGGCTTGGGAACAAGAATGCATGGTGAACTCCATTCACTACTACTTGGTTCTATGATATCATTGTCTAGCATGTAATTGATCTCATTTTTGAGATGTTCCATTTTCAATGGATTGACTCTGTAAGGATGCTGCTTGATTGGTTTTGTATCACCAACATCTACATCATGAAATGCAGCATTTGTTCTACTTGGCGTATCAGGAAATATATTGTCAAATTTGTGAATTAAATTTGCAATTTGACTTTGTTGATCTTGAGAAAGATGACCTAACTTTGAGTCCAAATTAGTGAGCACATCAGAATTGTTCAATTTTACATTATACTCTTTGTGCTCTAGCTCTTTATCCTGGTCATATGTGACATCAGAATTATCATCTTTACTCTTGTCTACATTGGCGATTTTGTCTACATCGGCATGTTTGTCTACATTAGCATGTTTTACTGTACACACAGGTTTTGGAATGCCACTGTCACTTCTTTCAACATACTCTTTGAGCATATTTATGTGGCATAACTGCCTGCTCTTGCGTCTACCAGGAATCTTGATAATGTAATCTACTTCACCCACTTTTGACTCTACCTCACATGGGCCATGATATCTGGCTTGTAATGGGTGTCCTGGAATTGGAAATAGTACTAGAACTTTGTCACCTGGTTTGAACACTCTTTCTTTGGCATGCTTATCATACCATTGTTTCATTTTGGCCTGACCCTGTTTCAAGTTTTCCTTGGCGATATCAGTTACTCTGTTAAGCCTATGCTTAAAATTGGAGACATAATCCAATAAATTGATATCTGATTTCTCATTGAGCCACTTTTCTTTCAACAACTTTAAGGGCCAGCGCACTGTGTGTCCAAACACTAACTCAAAAGGACTAAATCCCAAAGTTTCCTGAACAGCTTCCCTAGCAGCAAACAACAACAAGTGTACTCCCTCATCCCAGTCCCTCTGAAATTCCAAACAGTATGTTCTGATCATGTTTTTCAATATTTGGTGGAACCTTTCTAATGCACCTTGTGATTCTGGATGGTAAGCACTTGAGGTATACTGTTCTATACCTAATTGATACATGACCTGCTGAAATACTCCAGAAGTAAAGTTTGATCCTTGGTCTGACTGTATGGACTTGGGGAGCCCCACAAATGTGAAGAACTTGGTTAAAGCTTTCACTATTGTCACTGCTTTAATATTTCTCAATGGTATGGCTTCAGGAAAGCGTGTTGACGCCAAGCACATAATTGTCAGAAGGTATTGATTACCTGACTTAGTCTTTGGTAGGGGCCTACACAATCAATAATAACCCTACTAAATGGTTCATCAAAGGCTGGAATTGGCTTCAATGGAGCAGGAGGTATTTTCTGATTTGGCTTCCCTACTACTTGGCATATGTGACATGTTTTGCAATATTCAGAAACATCTTTTCTGAGAGTGGGCCACCAGAAATGTCTCAGAATTCTTTCATGAGTTTTCTTAACACCCAAATGCCCTGCCATGGGACTATCATGTGCTATGTTAATAACTTCAGTGTGGTAGACTTTTGGTACCACAATTTGGTGCACTACCTTCCACTCTTCATCGGCAGGTGCATCAGGGGCCGCCATTTTCTCATTAGCACATCATCTTGTTTGTAAAAACAGACAGAATTTTGTTCTGCTTCTTCTAGGGTCAATGCCCTTTGATTGATCTCTTTGAGTTCTGGGTCATTTTGTTGCTCCAGAATTAGCTTGTCATGACTTAATGGGTCTCTCAATGTTTCCCCAATTTGTTCATGCTCAGAGGCTGTGTCATTTTGAGGGGTCTTTTTATCCCCTGGAAAACTTTTCTCATTCAACTTTGACACAAATGTGTCTTCCAAATTGTAGCCCAAGTCATCAATTTGGTTGTCCTCAATTGTTTCTAATGAGGCTCTCTTACTCATTGCCCGTGTCACTGCACATGCAGGAAATATCTCCTTTTCCTCACTATTATCATCCTGTATACAGGGCTTATCTGTGACTATTGGGTCAGGAAAAACCTTCCCCCCTGCCAGATCATTTCCTAGCAACATGGACACTCCCTTGACTGGTAATTCATGTCTAACTCCTATGGTTACAGGACCAGAAACCAAGTTAGCTGTCAAGTTAATTTTGTGGAGAGGTACACTAATTATTTCCATCCCAATACCCTGGATCAAAGCATTACCTGCTGAACTAGCCTCATTAAAGGGCAAAGTTCCTTCCAGAATCATAGACCGTGCACAACACGTATCTCGCACAATCTTGATGGGCTTTGGACTACCATTCTCACCAAGTGATACTACTCCCTCCAACACAAATGGTTCAAATTCTTCACACACCTTGTCTGTCTCACCTCCCTTTTGTGGGAATTCTTGTTTCTTGATTTGACTGCCTTTTTCCTTTGACTCAAGCGACACTGCACATCCCACAGTATTACTAGCAGTTTGCTGCTGTTTTTGTGCGTCTTGTCTGCCTTTTGAGACGTAACACTGGGTCATCGTATGCCCTGGTCTCTTACAATGAGTACAAGTTACTTTGGCTTTAAATTCAGTCCCAAATTTTGCTTTGTTACCTGAACTCCTGGGGTCCCTCTACCACCAGCACTATGCTGTGAATTAGACGGAGGTTTCCTTCTTGTGTGCCACCCTGATTTGCTCTAGGTTGATTATGGCTGAACCTGTTTGAATAACTTCTGTTATGACTAAATTTACTCCCATTCAATTTGTGAGTTAAGCCATAGTCGTCCGCCATTGTCGCCACTTCGTTTAGCGTCTTAATTTTGCTAGCGCTTTCATCCAAATGGGTTTTAATGTCAACGTGGACACATTTCTTGAACTCTTCTATAAGAACTAATTGCTTAAGTTGGCGAAATCATCTTTGACTTCTTTTGACCCAAGCCACCTGTCAAACATTTGTTCTTTTACTCTAGCAAATTCTACATGGGTTTGATCTGCTTGCTTTCTTGAATCTCTGAACTTTTGTCTGTATGCTTCAGGCACCAGTTCATAGGCCTTAAGGACTGCCTGTTTAACTTCTTCATAATCATTACGCTTCTCTATTGGTAGAGCTGAGTAAGTTTCCTGGCCTTCCCCACAAAACTACTTTGTAACAGTAGGGTCCAATGCTCTGGAGGCCATTTCAAATTTGTAGCTACCTTTTCAAAATGTTGAAAGTACTCGTCAACTTCTTTCTCTTTGAATTTAGGCACAAGCTTTACATACTTTGTAACATCAAACCCTGACTTTGACTTTGAGGAGAAACTTGATGAGTATTTGTCACCTAGTTTTGCTAACTTCTCTTGTTCAAACTCAATTTCTTTTTCTTTCAAATGTGCTTCCATTTGAATCTTAGCTAGTTTTTCCTTTTCTTCCATATCCAATTTTTGTTTTTCAAGTTCCAATTTTGCTACCTTTTCCTTTTCTTCTGTTTCTAATTTGTGGTGCTCAAGCGCCATCTTTTCTTAAGCGTGCTTTTTCTTCCATTTCTAGTTTCTTGTTTTCCATGTCTAGTCTTTCTTGTCTTTCTTTATTTTCCATATCTAATCTTTCTTGTTTTTCTTTATTTTGCATATCTAGCTTTTGCATGTCCAACTGCAATTGCATTTTCATTTTTCCATTTCCACCTGAACTTCTAGTTCTTTCAACTTAACTGCATCCCCGATTTCAGTTTTGACCTCTTTTCTCTTGTCCAAAATGGATTCCTCAAAATACTCTTCATCAACCAAAACTTCGATCAAGGCATTTTTGATTATTTGTTTTCTGTTGGCTTGCTTTACATCCAATTCATAGTATTTTGCAAATGCTAATAAATCAGGTTTCTTCAACTTATCAAACTTCTCCCAATCTATAGTTTCAAGAAACTCTTCTGCTTTGAACTCTGCCATACTGTACTTTCACTTTCAAGACTCAGTAAATTAATGTTAACTTTTTTACAGTGTATTTTCCCGGATGAGCCCCCAATTTTTGTTACGTTGGGTACTTGACTCAAGGCCAAAATCACCTTTTTCCCGAACTCACACGAATGCACAACACAAATACACTGTTTGATTAAGCTAACATAATCTAAGTCTTTAATTGAAAACAAAGTATGCTTGGTACATATAACAACAATTACAATAAAATCACACAATCAGTTTTATTCTATAGGTACTTAACCAGCGGTCTTCTTGTTGGTGATTCTAGAGTTCTTGCAATGTTCTGGACAACTGATGTAATATATCCTTATTCACTTGTCCTATGAAAATCAGAGAAGTCCATAGTACACTTGCATTTATAAATCCTTATATAAAATCCTCATACTAAAATGATGATGCTGCCTCCAATCTCTTTTGCGCTGCTATCTCCACAATATCTCCTTGCGCTGCTTTCTCCACAAATATATCTCCTTGCGCTGCTTTCTCCAAAAATGGTGTTTCTTTCACCAGCCACTCTTTTTCCAGGGAACAGGTTTCTTTAACACAGCTCCACTGTTTTTTGACAGATGCGTTGCCTTCACAAACCCAGCAAACTCCAGCAATTTGACAGAAGAACTTTTAATCCTTTGATGAGGAAGAGCACTTTTGTGTGCTCGCTGTCTTCTTCGTTGCTGTATTAAAATTAGCTCAATTATTGGCTATATAAACTGGTTAAAATGTACTTCTTTTTTTGAAGCACGAAGACCATCACACACATGTGGAGTTTTCAATCTCCCATGGCATTCTGTAAAGTCCCAACAAAAGCCTTCAGCTTTTTATATCAGTACTCATGCAAAAAACCCATCATCTATTAATAAACCATTACTTCAATCACATTTTCACAACATTGCTGCAATCTTGGGATTTCCCAAGATTAATTATACACATTCACCTTTCACATTACATCACTTCCTGGGGGTTTTCCTGACTATGGTGCAATATACTGAACTGGGAATTTCCAAGTTCCAAACATAGATCTGACTTTGTTTACAATAATTTGGGGGAATTCCAAAATACAAGGGGGTTTCCCATCTCATGAAATACTTTCAGCTTGTAAACAAAGTTAAATAATTAAATTAAATCAAATTACTCAGGGCACATCACATACTCCTTATATGTAGTATTAAGTGCATCATTATTGGCCAGAAGTTGGTCAAATGATGTATTAAGTGGGCTCACATTGAATACACTATCAAAAGTTCCTACCATATTACAGTTCTTAAGACTACTTATATTACACCAAGAGTATGCATTATCTAGTTCACTTGTTTGGTTCTTATTCATGCTTCCATCTTTGTTGTAGTTTAACAATGATATGTTCATTACTATTGATGCTTTAATGTTTATCATCAAGTTCTTACTAGTGAATTTGATGCCACAAAGTCCAGGTTGTTCTGTGAAGCCTACAATATGATCATCCCAGCATTCCTCATACTCATCTGTCGTGATGTAGAGGTACTCATACAAAGTCCATGTAGATGATTGCAGGATGTCCAGATGTACACCTCTCTCTGAAGGGGTAGAGACTGATATGTTGCATGGGTCTGACTCATTGGTTATGATGAGTATGGATGAATCTTGGGTCAGGTTGATGTGCGTCAGATTGGTGCAGAGGACAGTTGAATATTTCCATTCATTTCTGGAATGTAAAGGAATGCTATGTTTTATGGTATCAGCAAATTTTACCCCTTCAGGTATAAATGAGGTGACAGAACTTGAACTTGTACTTACGAGGTCGCATGCTTATCTTTTTTTTTTCTTATCAACCTGCTCATTTTGCCCAAATTGGCCAAGTTGTTATGACTTACAACTAGTCTCCAGTATGTTAAGTTTGCCTGGATATTTTCCTCCACCAAGATTTGGCGAAGGGGCTATGGAAACGTAGGTGTCTTGTCTCCATTTCATGCATGTGTGCATGCGCATACTTACTAACAGTTCAGATGGAATCTAATTTTTTCAGATTTTAGAGTTCTGAAACGCCCGAAAAATCTTCCAAAGAACAAATTCAGGTAAAAGAAAAATGGCTCAATGCATGAAATTGTTATATCTGAATAATAAAATCAATGTTTAATGTTAAAATCACCTGGAGGATGATCTGTTCCAAATCAATAACCAGGGTCCTATCCAAGGGGGTGCAGATGCTACAAGCTTTGATGGTCATTCCCACCAAATTTCACGAACCTGACACAATGACGATGGTGGGTGTTTATTAGAGGCCCCTTTCTTTAGAGGACCCCCTTTTTGTTTAAAATCAAATGCCTGGGGGCATTAATTGAGAGAATATGGTAAATGCAATGAGGGTTTCTATAGCACAATTACATCTAAAAGCACTGTAGAACAAAGCACTGTACAATATGAAATAAGCAACTAATAGGCCATGGCATTCGCAATTTCCAATGAACACATCTAAATTCACCTACATGTAGAGGCATGTATACTTTATTGCAACTTTCCCAGTGCATTTGCAGTTCTAGTGAGTAAGTGCCAAGCTTTAGGCGATGAAAAAACTCTACAGGTGGACATTCTTTTGAAGTAGCTCGCTCGTTTTTGGGTTTGTTTCTTTGTTATTTTTAGCAAATGACTTGTTTGCAATTTTTGAAAAAAAATCGAAATAAATCTACTTTTTACCCAAAACAGCCAATTTTACATGCATAGAGGAATTCCTGTCAAACTCAATCCAATTCTGACCACAAATGGCTGATTTTACATGCCATCAGTAAAAAAAAATCCCAAAATGGAAAATCTGGGTCTGTCAGGTTTTTTCTTTTCCTGGCCTTACTACTTACCCTCCGTCTGCTGAAACAAGGAGTTGTCCACACCACAGTAATTGGAGAAACACAAATACCGGTACATAGCCAAATCTGAAGGCAAAGGCTTGCCTATTTTGAAGAAAATCCCCAGCCATATTCACTCAAATCTCAGATGCAATCAAAGTTGCTGAAGAAGCCACTGGTACCAATCACCACCACATGTTCACTGTGGACTATGATAAATACCAGTACAAAGTAATGTTGCAGTCTAGTATTTGTTGCAATAAGTAACAAGTAGTCCAGGTTCTGTGGAAATGACACCACCTTATAACATGGATACAGCACAAACCTCTTATACTCTATGCATACTTCTAATATAAAATACTGGTACAAAGTAATATTTCAGTCCAGTATTTGTTGGAATAAAAGTAACAAGTAGTTCAGGTTCTGTGGAAATATCACCACCTTTAATGCAAACCCAACACCAACTTCTTACACTTTATGCAGACTTCTGATAAATACTACATGTAGTACAAAGTAATGTTTCAGTCCAGTATTTATTGGAATAAAAGTAACAAGTAGTAGAATCTGTTTGAGGGTCAATTACATACACAGTTCCTTTTCACCTGAAAACTTGTTATTAACTCTTGTAGTAGTTCTCATAGTTGAAATAAAGTGTATATAGTTATTGGGGGAAAACCCATTCAAGTCCATATTCATTTTTGGACACAGGTCAGTAATCTACTACAAATGCACTGACAAAGCCTGTTACAAAACTCTTAACTCTAATAAAAAACTATTGTATTTAATTTGTGAATCAAATTCATTTCCTTCTGCCCAGACAGAAATATCAATTCAATTGTCACTAGTCATGCATGCATTGAACAATGCCAGTGGAGTTGAGTCACCTGGGTTTTCCCCCTCAAAATTCCTTGCTATGCCCTGCAGTATAAGATTTGCTAACACACACCTGTATCACACATTTTTCTGAAGAAATCAAAAGTATAAATATAAAATTATCAGTTGAATCAAGGAGCATCTATGGCATAGAATAGCAATAGCTGTGATATTTATTGTATGTGTTTTATTTATATTTTCTTGGGCTGCAGCATTGTTTTGCACAATATAATATGATAATTATTGGGAACAGCACAAAGTTTCATTAGTCCAAAAAGGGTTCAAGTTAGAGTTTAGGTCAGTATTAGGGATAGGGTTAGGTTAGGGTAAGTAATAGGATTAGAGTTATGGTTAGGTTTGGGTTAAGGTTATGATAATGATTATGATTATGGTTAGGATTAGGACTTAGATTATGGTTAGGGTTTATAACTAGGTTATTGGTTTTTTATTTGTTTTTGACCCTTTGGACTGTCAACCTGCAGAGTGTTCAGATGACTTACTTTTATAAGAATAAGTGCCCATGGTGTTAATTATACCAAATACATTTTTTTTTTATTCAGAAAATTATGTAATGGAAGGCACCCTTGTCTGCAATTTCCTATTTGGACTAAATATTTATTGTAGCTTCCTACTCCCAATTACACTTTAGGATCAGTCGAAATATAAATGTCCAGATCAGAAGTTGCATGTTTTTTAAGTTGTTAATTATAAAACAATTGTAAAGTAATATTCAGATTCCCTTTTACAAATTAAGCGTACTGCTAGCCGTCCAGCGCGTATTATTTTGCACAAGGTCCAATGCACGCGCTTGACGTCGCGCGCGTATATGCGATGGTTATGCTGTCAAAGGAAATCTGAATATTACTTTATGTTTGAATTTAAATGGGAATAATTTAGGTGCAACTATAAATAATGGGCTATTCCAGTTTAAATCCATACACCACTGTAATCTCCCACACAGATGGTGTATTCAAATGGAGTCACCCATTCAGGTAACCCCATTTGAAATTCATACTCCCTGTGTGGGAGATTCAGGTCATGTCTCCCATAGGGGGTGTATGGATTGTAATTTGAATACCGCAATTCAAGAAGACAGAAAATAATTGAGAGTCATGACAAGATATAAAATGAACAGTATTGTATTATGCTGGTTTATCCAGCCTTAATCTTATCAAATGTACCACAATATACACAATATCAAATTTACAACAAGATATAAAATGAACAGTATTGTATTATGCTGGTTTATCCAGCCTCAATCTTATCAAATACACAACAATATACACAATATCAAATTTACAACAAGATATAAAATGAACAGTATTGTATTATGCTGGTTTATCCACCCTCAATCTTATCAAATGCACCACAATATACACAATATCTAATTTACAACAACATATAAAATGAACAGTATTGTATTATGCTGGTTTATCCAGCCTCAATCCCCAGGGGGTCACTCCCATTGTGGCCTGTACACCATCCGCGATAATGAAAACGCAGCGTAAAAAGGGTAGTTTTTCGTGGGTAGACACGATCGCTGCAGATCATGTTTAGGGTGTCAAAAACATGAAAAATTAGAAAAAGGGTAGCAAAATTGCAATTGCTAATATGCGGAAATGAAATTTAGGGTATAAAATTTGATGCAAGGAAAAAAATCCCTGTTTTAAAGGTGTGAAAACAGGCCTGTGTTACCATCCTTGTTTAGGGTGCTTTTCAAAAGTTGATTATCGCGGATGGTGTACAGGCCACAATGGGAGTGACACCCCCGGGCCTCAATCTTATCAAATGCACAACAATATACACAATATCAAATTTACAAGATATAAAATGAACACTATTATTATGCTGGTTTATCCAGCCTCAATTTTATCAAACGCACAACAATATACACAATATATATCAAATTTACAACAAGATATAAAATGAACAGTATTGTATTATGCTGGTTTATCCAGCCTCAATCAAAAATATGTATACACAATATCAAATTTACAACTTATACCAGGTTTACATTTCATATAGGCCTTGCCAATAGGCTTTGTAACTGAAATTATTCAGTAGAAATACATGTACAGACCTTTCTCAAGTTTAAAAAGTTATCATTAAAGTAAGTCAATTCTTCTTATTAAAGTCACAAGTTATAGAAAAGCTTAAAATCATTGTGTTTGTTTACATTTGAACAGCTGATTATTATTTTATAAAAGTTCTCACGCTCAAAGAAAGTACACAAATCAGAGTATTGGACTCTATCACTGATCTCTCAATTATGTAAATATTATTAATACATGGATTGAAGCCTTAATGTATGATCTTTTTAAATTTTTAGATTTTTTCTTCCAAAATGATAATATGCAATCATTATGAAAGTTCCCAATACAATTGGACGCGAAAAACATTGGGAATTTGCAAAGAAACAATATCATAAACTTCACCTCTATCACTCGAAATATCTCGCACTATTTGGATTAGGACGGCGAGTGCAGCCTCAGAGTTAGTCTCCTACATTATGCGCAGCCAGTTTGGTTACGTGGAGGAGCGTAACCAAACTGGTTTCAGAGGAGACTACGATTTATGAGTCATTCCGACATATTATCATAATCTAAAAATTATGATATGTCGGACCAACAGAAAATCATCCCGTTTTACTACAAATAGGGCGAATTTGACAGTTTGCTCATAGATTTAAGTTGGAACATGTGTTAGTATTACAAATATGCCAAAAAATCGGTTTTGAAAAAATAAAGGTATAATCTCAAAAAAGATCGTACATTAATTAAGGCTTTAAATTATTGTGACAAATTAACTGTACAGATAAATTGACTATAAAGAATTGATGATAACATTGACGTTTATTGATGATTCACATCTTATCTGACGGAATCTTAAATTTTGTATACATGACAGAACACCGCATGATCATGCTATAAAAACAGATACTCACTAGATTACTACGCATTCACTTTTATGTGTGAAAAGTCATCACCCAAGATATTTCCGAGTCAGAAAAGTATATAAAATTCTACATTTGAAAAACAGTCGGATACACTGACGAATGGTGAAAATAACCTACAGAATATTGTGATGTTTATAACACCATATAAGATGGTCATGCAGCCCCCTTATATGGTGATCCAACTCTTGTTTGTAAGTTTCTAAGGAAAATACATCAACTGCCATTCATCAATTTTTGTACAAGAGTGACTAGAAAATAAAAGTTTATTCGAAATTGAAGAAGATTCATACTAAAAGTATACCAAAATATACTTGGTTTTTGGTGGGGAAAATGTCAAAATTGCTCCAATCACTGAAGTAAATCAAGAACAGGTTGATAGATACATGACTATAGTAACAATTTCATTTGAATGAACTGCCAGCAGCTGTACAGTACACGATCGTATTTCAAATACAACGCAAACGCCAACCTACATACTTAAAATACTAGCCAATAACGAGTACGCATAGTGAGTTGGATTCACTTCCGAATAATGAACACACAGGCGTTCATCACACAGTGTACTCAGACTATCGTCACGCTGTTGGCAACTATGACCATTCAAATGAAATGTTTATAAAAGACACACTTAACTGGTAGAATAACATCAAATAGCATGGTTCTTATTGTCTAATCCACTTAAAGCCATATTATAACATTTGCTGAGGAGAACGCCCTCATTTTTTTTTTTTTATTCATGTTTTTACACGATTGTAATGTACTTTAGTAAACAAAGATTCTCTGCAAAAATCAAGACTTTAGGTGCTGTAGTTTTGTCAAAATCCGAGATTTTGAATAAACCGCCGGAACCGTCGTTTTATTATTACAATAGAAATATTAGTCAAACGCATATGCGATGTCAACACAGTACTACGTACATTGTACGGCGTGGGGGACACACACACACAACCGCCGGAGTAACATGCACTGGCGCTAGTAGTAAATTCCAATTTTCTTTGCTTTACCTCACTTGTTCAGCTCAAAATTAAAAGGGGACATATCTGACAGTAAATGCTAACATTTTATTGGAAATGAATACTAATCTATTTTTAAAGAAATGTTATAATATGGCTTTAACATTTCAGCAAGCACTGTATCCTTTTTCAACACTAGGTGAGAAGTGACTGCTTTTGGCAACTGACTCCAGGTGGAGAGAGGTGAGAGTGCCTCCATGAACAGAGGTGGAGGACAATATCAAATTCCTTACATTGTTATATGAGTTTCTGCAACAGGGGTCAAGAAAATCCCCAGATGAAAAGAAAAACAACTGGCAACCCAGTGCTTGAAAACCAGTTGCCAATAGCAGTCACTTGCTTTTACAATCAATTTACAAATGTAATGCAATAATGAATCACAACTCTGTTTCTGCCATGGGAACATCATCTTCTCTTTGAGTTCTCTTCTTATTATCTAACTTTGATATCCACTGGCTAATGGCGTACAAAAATTGATTATTTGGCCCCTTATTATCTAAATAATTTGATACCCACTGGCCAATGGCATACAAAAATGGATTCACAGCTGAATTGATTGGTAAAGCAAATGCTATGACCCATGCATATGTTGTGGGGGACAATTTGGTATACTCTGTTTGGATCACAATTCCCAGGATTATTATAGGCATCCAGCACATGACATCTGTGAGAACTATGATTCCCATTTTGAATGCTGTTCTCACTTCTCTCCTCCACCGGGAGACACTCATTGTCAAATGAGCCACTTTGCGTGTGTAAATGATAATGCAGAATATTGAGATATAACAAATTGCTACACTGATGCAACAAATGAAGTTGATTCCAAGAAATAAACTGATGGAGTAGTATGAAGCTAAACTGGTTCCAGTTACATTTAATGTGAGAAATGGGACATTTGTTACTCTATCACTGTCAGTTAAAGGGATGTTGAAAGGTTCCCCCTCAATATTAAAATTAATATGTCTTGCCAATGGTAACCCAATACAAACTTGAGAGAACTCAGAGTCTTCGTCGTCTAAACCAAGTGGTATAGTACTCAGTATAATGGCAATTGCCCAAATTGTAATTGTTGCTATTATTCTGGACATTCGAGTATATAGCAAGTTTTGTCGAGTGATATTCTGAAATATCCAGAACCTATCAAAACTGATCAATGTTAAGAAAAATAGAGATGCTTCACTTGATAAAACAGATAACACGGCACCAAATTTACATAATAAGCTTGTCCTCCACTTTTCAGCATGTAATGGAAAGTATGTACCAAAATGATTGTCAACTGCACCAAGAATGAGCAAATAGAATCCCATAAGCAGGTCTGCAGTAGCCAAATTAACAATCAATAGTTTCTGTTTCACTTCATCTCGTTTGGTTTTTTCTTTTGTTAGCTGCGTACATCCCCAAAATAAAACTATGGTGTTTGCTACAATTATGCATGAACCTAGAAGCCACACTGTTAATCTGATTACGTCGTTATATAGCAGTGATTCACATGATAAATATGGAGACAGATCTTTGTTGGCAGCACAGCGGGGACCATTGTCTTTATGTATGATACACATGCAAACTGCTTCAGAATCTACTGATATTGTGGTGTTATTTCCTAACTCAAGAAAGGAATCATTTGTTAATTTTCCAAGAGGATTAGTACTGAGGTCAACATATTGTAGGTATGAACTGCCTTTGAATGCATCTTGCTCTATTTGTACAAGTTTGTTTTGTCTGCAATCCAACCAGAGTAAATTTGGTAAACTCTGAAATGTGAATGCCTTAAGATAGGTTAGTTTATTTCCATACAATGAAAGAACCTCCAGTTTGAATAGTCCCTGGAACATATCCCTATTTAGCTGAGTCAGCTTATTGTAATGAAGGAACAAATTTAACAAATTTCCTAGAGACTGGAAAACACCAGTTTGTAAATTTGCCAGATTGTTATTGAATATCTCCAACCTTTCCAATCCACTTAAGGATAAAAACAGTTCAGAGTCAATATTTGAAATTGAATTGTTATTTAAATGAAGTTGTTTTAACTGTGACTGGTCATTAAATGTATTAGGATTAATTATTGTGAGGTTGTTGGAATGCAGTGATAGGATAGACAATTTATGCAAACCTTGGAATAGGTTGACATCAAGCTCTGTCAAGTGATTCTCATAAAGCCATAAATCTGTCAAATTGCTGAGACTGTGAAATATACCAGGTTTTAATTTTCTTAGTTGATTTGCATGCAGTGCTAAGATAGACAATTTATGCAAACCTTTGAATAGGTTGCCATCAAGCTCTGTCAAGTGATTCTCATTCAGCCATAACTCTCTCAAATTGCCAAGACTATCAAATATGCCAGGTTTTAATTCTTGTAGTTGATTTGTTTGCAGTACTAAGATAGACAATTCATGCAGACCTTGGAATAGGTTGACATCAAGCTCTGTCAAGTGATTCTCATACAGCTCTAACTTTGTCAAATTGCCAAGATTATCAAATATGCAAGGTTTTAATTCTCGTAGTTGATTTGTATGCAGAGCTAAGATAGACAATTTATGCAGACCTTGGAATAGGTTGACATCAAGCTCTGTCAAGTGATTCTCATTCAGCCATAACTCTCTCAAATTGCCAAGACTATCAAATATGCCAGGTTTTAATTCTTGTAGTTGATTTGTTTGCAGTACTAAGATAGACAATTCATGCAGACCTTGGAATAGGTTGACATCAAGCTCTGTCAAGTGATTCTCATACAGCTCTAACTTTGTCAAATTGCCAAGATTATCAAATATGCAAGGTTTTAATTCTCTTAGTTGATTTGTATACAGAGCTAAGATAGACAATTTATGCAGACCTTGGAATAGGTTGACATCAAGCTCTGTCAAGTGATTCTCATACAGCCATAACTCTTTCAAATTGCCAAGACCATCAAATATGCCAGGTTTTAATTCTCGTAATTGATTTGTATACAATGACAGGATAGACAATTGATGCAAACCTTGGAATAAGTTGACATCAAGCTCTGACAAGTGATTCCCATACAGCCATAACTCTTTCAAATTGCCAAGACCATCAAATATGCCAGGTTTTAATTCTCGTAATTGATTTGTATACAATGACAGGATAGACAATTTATGCAAACCTTGGAATAAGTTGACATCAAGCTCTGTCAAGTGATTCTCAGACAGGTCTAATTTGGTCAAATTGCCAAGACCATCAAATATGCCAGGTTTTAATTCTCTTAGTTGATTTGTATACAATGACAGGATAGACAATTTATGCAAACCTTGGAATAGGTTGACATCAAGCTCTGTCAAGTGATTCTCATAAACCGATAACTCTGTCAAATTGCTAAGACTATCAAATATACCAGGTAACAACACATCTACATAATTAGAATGCAAGAATAAGCTTCTCAATTTGTGTAGCCTATTGAATAAGTCAAGCTCAATCTCCACTATATGGTTGTTGTTTAACCACAATGATTCCAAGTCCAAAAGATCATCAAACAAGCCCGATTTCAACACTTCCAGTTGATTTCCATGCAAGTCTAGATTTGAAAGCCTATGTACATATTTGAACAAATTAATGCTTAGTTTACCTAACAGGTTATCATTCAAATACAACTCTGTCAAATTGTCAAGCCCAACAAATGCATCATCTTGCAAGCTGGCTAGATAATTATTTTGCAATGACAAGATAGACAGGTTCCATAGTTGTTGAAATGTTTGATGTAACAGCTCTGACAAGTCATTGTCATCAAGCCATAATCCGCTTAAGTTCTGAATGCTTTCAAATATTCCTGTTGGTAAAATAGCTAGATTATTTCTTCTCAAGTTTAAGAAGGAAAGTTGATATAATGTTTGGAATGGGTTTCCCTCTAATGTTGACAGCAGATTTGCATTCAGATTCAAAACTTGTAAGTTCTGTAGATCATTGAATATAGAAAGATTCTGTGTGCTGGTTGGTACTGATGTTATTCTGTTATGTTCTAAATTTAAAACTTGCAAACTAAAGAGGTTGTTAAACACCCCAGGAGTGAGTGTGGACAGTATATTTCTCTGTAGATAGAGTTGTTGAAGGGACTTGAGTCCTGAAAAACCATTACCTGGTAAGCTGTCAAGTACATTATCAGAAAGATCAAGCACTTCCAATAACTGAAGACTGTGAAATGCTCCATCAATGGTTTCTATCTTATTGTGAGAGAGGAGTAGGTATTGGATTGATGACAGGCTTGCAAATGCTCCATAAGAAATGTGAATCACGTTTCTGTCTGAAACATTTAATGCACAAGGAATTGATGGGTCATAGATTTGCTCATAAATCAGAAGGGTACTTATGTTTACCAGTGGGCAATGGATTTCAACACTTCTATGATGGATATGACTTTGGCATTGGGGTGGAATCGCAGGCATTTCTGTAACATATACAAATTCAGGTAAAGAACCTAATGTCCTCAAGTTATACTCCTTACATGTATATGTGGTGTTAAGTGCATCATTGTTGGCCAGAAGTTGATCAAATGATGTATTAAGTGGGCTCACATTGAATACGCTATCGAAAGTGTCTACCATATTACAGTTCTTAAGACTACTTATATTACACCAAGAGTATTCATTATCTAGTTCACTTGTTTGGTTCTTATTCATACTTCCATCTTTGTTGTAGTTAAACAATGATATGTTCAATACTGTTGATGCTTTAATGTTCATTACCAAGTTCTTACTAGTGAATTTAATGCCACAAAGTCCAGGTTGTACTGTGAAACCTATAATATGATCACCCCAGCATTCCTCATGCTCATCTGTCGTGATGTAGAGGTACTGGTACAAAGTCCATTTAGATGATTGCAGGATGTCCAGATGTAAACCTTCGTCTGATGGGGTAGAGACTGATATGTTGCATGGGTCTGACTCTTTGGTTGTGATGAGTATGGATGAATCTTGGGTCAGGTCGATGTGTGTCAGATTGGTGCAGAGGATAGTTGAATTTTTCCATTCATTTCTGGAATGTAAAAGAATGGAATGTCTTACGGTATTGGCAAATTTTACCCCTTCCGGTATAAATAGGTTTACAGAACTTGTACATACTAGATTGGATCTTTTTGATCAACCTGCACATTTTGCCCAAATTGGTCCTATTATCTATTCCAGCTCCAGTGACACCTCATTAATTTCATGGACCTTTGGATGCATTGAAATAGGTTTTGGCATTTTACTACAGGGCTGTACTAGTTTTCATGCCCCTTCAGTGAAGATAGGCCTAATTCTACCCAGGCAAATATGCATGAGGTGTTGCTGAGACTGGAACCAATAATAGTTGCTAATGCTATATGCCTTATAACTATCCCACCAGCATGTTTTAACAACTTAAAAGTTGCCTGGATATTTCGATTTGGTGAAGGGGGATAAAGCAATATATGCTAGGTGTCCTTGTGTTCCTTCTGTGTGCGTGTGTAGGTGCGTCCCTCCGTTTGTGTGCCCAATAACGTGATATATCTCGACCTACATATGTGACGTCCTATGTCAGACACTTTTGGGCAGGATCGTAAATGGAGAAATAGCCAAATATCTGCCCGGGGTGATTTTTTTCACAATTTGGGTTTGTTGCGAATTTGTGAAGTTATTTATGTTTAAAATATTGTCTGATAGTTTCAGATCGGAATATAACTGGCATCTTGTATTTTTAAAGACATTTTTCAAGGTAATTCACATCTCGATCCTGAGATTGATTCAGTATTTATACATTCGCATTACCTACATGTAATGGCATGTGTGATCGGTCAGGGCCAGGCATAAACAATGTTAATGCCTAGCTGCTTTAGTGTGACAATTTCGGTATGGGGAAAACACAGAAAAAAATTGTATATTTAGGAATGTAACATGTTATTTTTATATTATTATTTGATGACTAGGCCGTCAACCGGCTTTCACAGCTCGTAAAAACAGACTTCCTGTTTGGGTGGTTGGTGGAAGATTTTAATAAGTTTGAATAAATTATCTGTAGAGACCATATTCACCAATCATGAGCTGGCGTCAAATTTAGGCGATTTAACCCCAAATGACTGTGACATTTGTTTTCTCGCTTCCTTGGTCATTCCCACCAAATTTTATGTACCTTACACAATGTATGCCGATTTAACCCTGGATGACCCCAAACTGACCTTGACATTTTTTGTCTTACTTGGGTGGTCGTCCCAACCAAATTTCAAGAGCCTATGACGATTTGACCCCAAATGACCCAGACATTTTTTGTCTTGCTTCAGTGATTGTTCCCATCAAATTTTACAAATGTGACACAATGTATGGCGATTTGACCCTGAATGACCCCAAACTGACCTTGACATTTTTGTTGTGTTTGGGGGGGGGGGGCGTTCCCACAAAATTTCCATTAGCCTGCAACAATCTATGGCAATTTGACCTCAGATGAGCCCAAACTGACTTTGATATTTTTAGTCTCGCTTCAGTGGTCGTTTCCACCAAAGTTCATGAAGCTGTGACAACCTATAGCAATATGACCTGGATGGCACCAAATAACCCCAAACTGACCTTTGACATTTTTTGTATCACTTATCTAACCAACAAATATCTCAAGAATTATTGTTTCAAAAAGGCCTATAGTTAATGCAGCCTCTACATACATACCATACCTCTTATTAAAGCCCCCTTCTAATAGACCCCCACCATTTTGGAACATGAGATCCCCAATTTGACGATATCCATGTGTGCGTCCATTGTTAACGAACCATGTTATCAGTATTTGTAAAAATACCTTAGCAATGTTTTTAATGCTAATTATCATTGTAAAATAGACCTCTAATTAATAATCCCCCCCCCCTTTTTTGGGAAAATGCAACGCCTGGGGGCATTAATTAGAGAGAATACAATGCAATGAGTTTTTCTTTAACATAATTACGTCTAGAACAAAGAACTTTAGAACAAAGCACTGTGCAATATTAAAAAAGTAATTAGCCATGTTAAAAGTAGCCCTGTGCATTTACAATTCTACTTACCCTCCATCTGCTGAAACAAGAAGTTGTCCACACCACAGTAATTGGAGAAACACAAATACATAGTGAAATAGGGAGGCAAAGGCTTGCCTATTTTGCAGAAAATCCCCAGCCATATTTACTCAAATTTCAGCTGCAAAGATATGGTTGAAGGAGCCACTGGTACTCATGTTCGCTTTGGAAATTATACTAAGTACTTCACCAACTTCTGATTTATACTGGTTCAAATTATTGTTTCAGTCCGGTATTTGTTGGAATAAAAGTAACAAGTATATAGTTCTTGACACCGCCTTTAATGATGACACAACACCAACTTCTGCTGTATGCAGACTTCTGATAAATACTGGTACAAAGAAATGCTTTAATAGTCCAGTATTTCTTGCAATAATAGTAACAAGTAGTTCAGGTTCTGTGGAAATGACACCACCTTTAATGATCACACAGCACCAACTTCTTACACTCTATGCAGACTGCTGATAAAAACTGGTACAAAGTAATGATTCAATCTGGTAGTAGATAAAATTTGTTCGAGCATTAACAATGCTACACAGTCCTTTCAACTGAAAACTTGTTAATAACGTAGCAGATCTTATAGTGTGTATGTGTATATATAGTGACTGGGAAAACCCATTCAAGTCCAAATACATTTTGGGACACGGATCAGTAATCTAATAGAAATGTACTTGACAAAGCCTGTTGCAAACCTCCAAAACAGTATTGTATAATTATTATTATTATCTGAATAAAATTCATTTCCTTCTGCCAGTAATATATCAATTCAATTGTCACCAGTCATGCATGCGTTGATCAATACCAGGAGAGTTTAGTCACCTGGGTTTTTCCCCTCAAAATTCCGTATTTAATGTTATGCCCTGTTGTATAAGATTTGTTTCTTGCTTCCTTATATGAAGACATACATGTACAAGCACCCCGATATCACACATACAGTGTGTGCCAAAAACAACTTTACCCAATTTCAGAGGGTGGTTGTTTGAATTATAGAAGAGCTATTCATGATAATGTTACATATTCTAAATGTATATCTTTCTAAGAGTATGTGATGAAGTAATGAAAGCAAAAGAAGCTAAATTAACAAAATGGTGCTAGTTTTACGTCAGAGGGTCAAAAATCACTTTGTCCACACGTAATTCAATGGGATTTGTCCGATTGCTAAGAGTAAGGCATACATATGCGTTAGGCATACATGTAATTAGTTAACACGTTTGGCTTATCATTGAAAAGTGATGATTGTTTTATATGCATGAAAGAAATACAATCGATTTAACCCCCATTTACTTGTCATGTACTCGAACTTCACTCCTGTCATTGACCAACAATTAGCATAAAAGTTACACAATTACAAAGGTTTTATCTGGCACAATTTTTGAATTTTAAATAGGCCTTCATGCGTTTTGTGACTGCGTGGCTTATTTCTAAATAGGTTTGTAAGGTGCCAAGATAAGGCAATTCACAACACAAGAGATGACTTTTATGGCAGAGGCATACTTGATTAAGAACAGAAAGCTTTTTGGTAGTGCAGCGACAATTTCAGATTTTTTCCGAACGTAAGATCACACCGAAACCTACCATAACTCTACATATGAACAACTTTCATAACCTCGGAAGTGTGATGAATAGATGTAAAACACAGAACTCCAAGAACTGGTCGTTCAGCTGCAAATATTGCAGCGGTTCAAAGGGACTTGCAGCTAACCCCAGAGTCAATTGTCGACGCGCAACAATTTGCGAACATACCACGAACATAATAACTTCAAACTTTCTTGTAGATAACATTTCGTAATGACAAAAAAATCAGGTCTGAGGTTACAATTGCTTTGCGCATATTTGAAGAGAATTGTGTTTATCTTTGCAGCATGAAAGCTGCATATCATGACGAAATATCATAGCTTGACATTTAAATTGTTCATGTTTGATTTATTTGATTGTGTTCATGGTGTTATATAAGACTCAGTACACGGTCGATCTTACCGTTCCGATGTTGATTAAGATACTTCTTGCATCGATCCCGAGATGCGGAAAAAACCAATAGTCATTTTGTCCCACATAAATGAATAAATAACAAAAACCCCGATCCCCGAGTGGACTCACCCATTCGGTGACGTCACACGATAATCACCCTTATCCTCCTTGGTTTCTAGATGAGATAGGCGTGTGGATTTTTCTTTACCAACGCTAAGTATCATTACTAACCAAAGGACGAGATATACAGTTTGTTTGTTACACCTGAGGTAAAAACCAACCAGTATATTACGCTAGGGAGATAGTTTTGACGACATTTTTCGGCTAGAAAAGTGACAAAAACGATCCAAAAACTTAGCTTGTATGAGTGTTTCCGTTAGGTATCACGGGACACACGTTTTCAAAATGGCCGCCTTAGGGCGCCATTTTATTTTTGTTCTCACGTAAAACAACTATAGCAGACTAGTAAGTTACAATAGATGTTTGTACAGTACTGTGTATACATGTATGGTGAGTGATTATCGCTATGTTTATGGTGTGCTCTATCGTTATATCTTTCAGTGCACGCGTCTGATGACGAGTTACTGCTAAGAGTTCGGTGGGTTTCGAAGGACCAGCCTGACAAATCTATAGCAAAAGGTTTTCAGTTTTTCATCCCTTTGTACATATATTTTTATATCATACCACTACATCAGCGACAGCCACTGTGCGTGTGGGTCTGTTTATTGGGCTTGAGCTTGTGTTCGGGGGTAGTGCTATCGCTCCCGATTACTACAATGTCCAGGCCTTGTCAATCATGCCCTTCCCTTGTGGCAGAGTGGGACCCGCATCCACTCTGCTACACCCACAGGGATTGCTCTAAATCGAATAAGTGTGCTTCTTTTTGCATAGGCTTATCGGACATTCACTTGAGGATTTAGAAAGTAGCGCTCGTTTGGGTCTTCGACACAGACAGAAGGCGAACCAAGAAACAGAAGCCTACAGGTAAGATTGATATGGTAGGTACTAGCGCGGCCGGCAAGGGCCACGCTAAGGTAACCTCTGGGGCTCCGGTCCCGGGCAAGCAGGCGGACCCTCCGGGGACTGCTAGCGAGCCCGAAGGCCTAGCAGCCAGCGAAAGCACTGACATAACGCCTAAGCTAGTAGCAGGCAGCAGGGCGGCACTTGCCCTAACAGGCGAGTACCAGTCTACCAGTGAGATCTCTAGCGAGTTTCTTGCAGGTGGACACCCGTCTATTGCTGGCGACGAGCGGGTCTAGCACCCGCGAAGTAGCGGCGACGGACAGTATGCCAAGGGTACCCGGGCTTGCCTGGGTTGAATCCTAGCATACAGCGTGCGAACGGACCTCCGGGCTTGCCTCGGCCGGTCTGTAGCACGCAGCGTGCCAGTGGAACCCGGGCTTGCCTGGGTTGATCCACGACGCGCACACCTTTCGCTCCCCGCAAGGTCGAATGAAAACGTGCATGGGTTTAGCAGAGAGCGATACCGGGCTAACGCTTGGTGTAGTCTTAGCAGAACCAACTGGGGTTGTCACACGGCAGCGTTCCATGGCGGGACCGCCGAGTGATGCCCTGGGCCTTGGAATGGCTGCCGGCTGTCCTCCGGGACTGGCTAGCGGCTATACCGGGGTTGGGCTCGCAGTCTCTCACGGGACAGCGACCCAAGTGCAAACGGTGGCAGCTACCGAGACGAGCTACGGCCGCCACACACAGCGACCTTGGGCGAGGCTCAAGAGGTTAGGGTAGGTAGTTTGAACAGCCTGGCTGATCAACAACCCACTTATGTCCTCGAGAGCCAGCAGAGCGTGGGTGATCCATTACAGTTAATGGGTCGATTACCCTCTTAACCCCAGACGGAGACAATGAAACGCAAGGAACCATGAATTTTTGGTCTACTTATTGGCCATCAGGATAGACAATAATTTATTTCATATAAATTTGCAAAGATTCCAGCCATTACATCATTAAAAGCAAAGGGTTTGTACACAACCCTGAATCAACAAGGATGCCTGGGATTCCAAGATGAGAGCAAAACAGCTCGACCCAATTTTGTTCGACAGTAAACCCAACTGAGGAATCTGAACCCCAAGGCAAATCCAAAAAGGAAAATCAGAAAGATGGGATTCCAAGATAAAAGTAAAATTACTCAACCCAATTTCTGTTCAACAGTAATTACCCTACTGGAGAATCCGAATCCCAATCAAGCACAATCAAAAGGTGAACTCCAGAATAAGAGTAAAATTACTCCACCCAATTTCTATTCTACAGCAAGCGGTGCTGAGGAACGTGGTGCTCACACAAACCCAACAAAGGGGTATTTATAATGGCTGGAATTTTTCAATCAATTAATTTTCATTCTGTGATTAGTGCATACAAACAGTTGCTCGAAGGTTGGCACCTTGGAGATTCCTCGAGGTAATCCTACCTGGAAGAAATACAAAGACTGAAAGAATGAATGTGAAAGAATATTAATAATGGATATAGGTATACAAGTGCATATAATTGGACGATGTAAGCTAAAATAAAACAAACATCTCCATTTTTCTTAAATATTTGACTTGTTTTTATGGATTAAATAATATTAAACAGACTTGTAAAATCCTGGTTGAAGTGTCTTTCTTCTGTGTGGATTCCTTTCTATCTGTTAATTTTTCTAGAAGACAAGGCTTTTGCATTAGTAAAGATGCTATAAGCTGATGCTAATTCCTTTGCTGCAGCTATAAGCATTATGATAAAATTTAATATTATTCCATTAAAAACTGACCGAACATGTCAGGAGTTTATAAATTAATTTCCACTTGTTGTGTGCAAAAGTTCATTTAAATGTATTTATAGCGCTTAGTCAGCATGCCCAACGCATGCTATATCATGCAAAACAAAAATTTTTCTTGTTTTCCTCATTCATGTAAGGAAGACAGCACCTGTTTTTATAGACAGACTATGATTTTTCTTGAATAGCTGCACTTGCTTAAATTATTTTATTAAACCCAAAAAGCTCCCCTTAAATTGGGAGTGGTGGGTGGGAGTAAAAATTTTCCGTCTATCCTGACTGGAATCCAATAATGCAATGAATTAAATCGCGAATATGACGACCTAGCGCAATTGAGAGAGCAGCTCTGATTGGTCAAAGCACGAAAGCGTCATAGAGCCATGGAAACCCCATGCAAAATCTGACCCGGAAATGATCGCGACCTAGCGATATGCAAGAGCAGCTTTGATAGGCCAAAGCCCAATAGCGCCAAAATCTATGAAAACCCCCGGAAAAAATGACCCGATGACCGAAATGTTCCGCATGGGGTCAAAGTTGTTTTCTTACTGTTTCACGTTAGAAAACTTTATTAACCCCAGACGGAGACAATGAAACGCATAAGGAACCATGAATTTTGGTCTACTTATTGGCCATCAGGATAGACAATAATTTATTTCATATAAATTTGCAAAGATTCCAGCCATTACATCATTAAAAGCAAAGGGTTTGTACACAACCCTGAATCAACAAGGATGCCTGGGATTCCAAGATGAGAGCAAAACAGCTCGACCCAATTTTGTTCGACAGTAAACCCAACTGAGGAATCTGAACCCCAAGGCAAATCCAAAAGGAAAATCAGAAAGATGGGATTCCAAGATAAAAAGTAAAATTACTCAACCCAATTTCTGTTCAACAGTAATTACCCTACTGGAGAATCCGAATCCCAATCAAGCACAATCAAAAGGTGAACTCCAGAATAAGAGTAAAATTACTCCACCCAATTTCTATTCTACAGCAAGCGGTGCTGAGGAACGTGGTGCTCACACAAACCCAACAAAGGGAATTTATAATGGCTGGAATTTTTCAATCAATTAATTTTCATTCTGTGATTAGTGCATACAAACAGTTGCTCCGAAGGTTGGCACCTTGGAGATTCCTCAAGTAATCCTACCTGGAAGAAATACAAAGACTGAAAGAATGAATGTGAAAGAATATTAATAATGGATATAGGTATACAAGTGCATATAATTGGACGATGTAAGCTAAAATAAAACAAACATCTCCACACAAGTTTATTAGGAATGGAATGACTGAGAAACTTGCCAAAATCCCCCCCCCTCCCTTTAAAGCTGAAAGCTGGAAATTACTCTTTTCGCAAGAATCTCAGTGCACCTGGTGGGTAGTGTTTTGAATTTGGCTGATTGTTAAAATGAACTAGCGCATTGGACATATTTTGTCTTAATAGAAGTAATCCAAAATCTGAGGGGTGAGTACAATCATACTTGTAAATAGGTCTGCCATGCAAGTTATGTAGTTTTGACGCTTGAACACCCGGAATGCACAATGACATAAGCATTCTCTCCAAGCTTTTCCCTACAAATTTTGTGGGCCCATTTATTGATGGTACGCATAGCCGCTTTTCCTGCCCCATCAATTGACTCTTCTGGATAGCCAAGCCGGAGTAAAATATCTGACCATATTATGCGCGTGTTAGGCAATAGAGCTCTCAACCCTGTTAAATTTTCTTCAACCCTTTGACGAATTTCCCATAATGGGGACGAAAAAATATCATTGGTGCCCACATGTATTATAAGCGTGGTCGGTCCGGCCCGCCGGCGGATTTTTTTCATTCTGATCCCGCGGCCCCCGAAATCTACACAATGTCCGCCTGGTAAGCCGTTCCACAACACTTTGCCCCGCCATGGATTTGGACCTGGTCTTTTCCCTTTCGTTAATAATGGAGTCGCCAATTATCCACGTGCGCATATTTTCTGTAACAATAAATAGCAAAAGAACCAGGAAACAGCAGGGCAAGTATAAAGACACATAATTATTATAATTCACAAGCATGTAAAATTCTTTATCCACTGTCCTTTTTTCCGATCTAAAATTTCTGTAAAACTAAAAAGGCAAAATTAACACCTTTGTTAAACAGTCTCTGGAACAATTTGACTGCCATTATATACTGTCCCTTCCGACATTGTCTGGAGTAGCTACTCGGACGACGCTGCAAGTAGATACCTGGGGCTAGGGAAAAAGACAGTATAATATTAGGTATTAATTAATTTTATCTTACTTTTTTACTCCACTTTATGGAGTTGATTGGTTTGTAGGCCTTGCAGGAAATTTCCTGAAACAAAACACAGTTCTTATTAATTACTTTCCACATTAAATTTCTATCATTGTTACCGAGTAGTATACTCTAACAGCCATAGCGCAGGTAGGATACCTGGATGCATTATAAATTGGCGTTCTTTACCTTATTTATCCACTTAACTTCCAAACTTTTGCATTGACTGGGTCCTATGTCCCAGATAGTTAATTGAAATGAGGAGGGGTAAGATTTTCTTTGAAATCTACATGCCACTAGTAACGATGCTCTGTGGTCTTATGTACACTTGAAAGGCATCCGATTTCCATCTTCCCATACATTTTATTACTTCATCTGAAAACCCACTTGAAGCTGCTGCAGTCGCTGCACCTATTCTTAAACTATGGGCGCTAAAATATGTGGGGCAAAGGCCTATCAATTTGATTCCTCTTTTAACATACGTGTAAACTGACGTGATGTTAGTGTTTCTTTATTGAAGTGAATAAAAAGTGGACCTTTTCCTACAGGTCGTGACTTTAGGTATTCAACCATTGCCTTTACTGGACATAAATCTGCAATAGATGAACTATCAATCTTTAACTGTGCAGTCGCTCCCCTTTGATCCGTCTTGGACCCTCGAATTGTAATTAACATGCTTGACCCTGAAACTTCTACGTCATCAACTGCTATGACTCGAATTGTATATGTCATGATTGCATGTTTTTGAAAATTCTCCTATTCACAAAAAAAAAAAAAAGGCTACCAAAATGCTGCCTTAAACATTTCAGCCTCGTACATCGATTTGCATATGGATGTTAATTTATTTATAATTCCTTGAAGAATCACTGGACTAACTGGAAGCCTAGCATCCTCTCGGGGGTTGTTTCTTCTACACCCTTCTTTCAATTTTTTTATGATTTTATTATCTGATGGATCCTGCCACCCATTAATCTTATGCACAAACGCGAGCGCTGAAATGGCCTGATTAATTGATGAGGGGCAAAACCCTCTATGGACAGGAATGCTATGAATGCCGAAATATGCTGTGAACCTACTGGCCAGCATTGATTTAACTGATACCGAGTTCTGAACATGATGAACTTTTCTACACTTCTCTTATAAGCCACCCACGTCCCTGGAGCCATTGACGCTTTTAACAGTCGTTGTGATTCTACATTTAAAGATTCCACAGAAAACTTGGCACCGGAGTGCTCTCTGGTACTGCTGTTGGCGCTAGCTGTCTGAACCTCCCATCTGAAATCGTGAAAGAGCATCAGCGATGTTATTCTGCTTGCCTGGGATATGCTTTGCATAAAAGGACACATTTGATTTTAAACATTGCAAAACAAAGAATCTTACTAACTTCATGATTTCGGGCATTTTGATGTCTGTTTATTAATGATCCTCACTACCGGACTGTTGTCTGACCTTATTAGAATTCTTTTTCCTGCAAGCTGTTTGCCCCATAATACCACTGATACTAAAATTGGGAAGAATTCTAGCCATGCTATGGATCTACTTCTGATTGATTCATTTGGCCATTCACCTTGAAACCACATGCCTTTTAAATAACCCCCCTATCCTACTCTGCCACTTGCATCTGTAAAAAGCTGTATATCGGTTTCCTCGGACCAAGCTTGTTCTGGAATCATCACTGATCCGTTAAAGTGCTCTAAAAATACCACCCACATTTGTAAATCCTTCTTAGCGCCTGCCGATAGTTTCAGTTTACACCAAGGCTTTCTAATGCCGCATGTGAGATCAATTAGTCTGCGTAAAAATGCCCTTCCTGGGGACACTGCTTTACACACAAAGGATAAAGACCCTATTATAGACTGCAATTCTTTTAAAGACACGGTAGATGCCTTTAATGCATCCTGAACTTTCTTCTTTATGTCGTCTAGTTTGCTTTGTGGAATAGCTATCATTTGCTTAACAGAATCAATTTCCAAACCTAAGTAAGTCAACTTAGAAGTTGGGCCCACTGACTTTTCTTTGGACAGGGGAACTCCCAGATTTTCACACACTTCCTCAAATTTTGCCACTAATCGCGCACAAGATATTTGACTTGATTCATGAGCTACAAAAATAAAATCGTCACAATAATGACTTACTCTCTCTGTTGCTGCTTCCTTTTACCACCCATTCTAAAAATGTAGAAAATTTTTCAAACAAAGCTGGTGAGCATGAGGCTCCCATGGGTAACGCCTTATCAACAAAAAATTCATCTCGTACCTTCATACCTAACAGTTGAAAATCGTCTGGATGAACGGGTAATAACCGGAAGGCTGACTCTATGTCAGCTTTAGCCATGAGGGCGCCCTTCCCAGCACTGACTACAATTTGTACAGCGGTGTCAAAGCTTGCATATTTAACTGTACACATTTCAGGATCAATACCATCATTAATTGAATTACCTTCTGGAAATGAAAGATGTTGGATTAATCTTACTTTCCCAGGTTCCGATTTTGGAATTAGGCCTATTGGAGATACTATAAGATTTGCAATGGGTCTTTGATAAAATGGACCCGCAAGACGTTTTAGATTGACTTCCTTCATTAATTTTGTTTTAGCCATGATTGGGTCAGCTAATACCGATTTTAAATTTGGAGAGTCCCTAGCACACCAGTCTCCCTGAAAACCTAATTTGAAACCAAAAGTAAAACCTTCCCTAATATCTTTGCTGCTTTTTTGTCAGTGTATAGTTTCAATAATGGCATCAGCTTTTCTACTTTAATTGGTGATGGATATTTGCAGCATAGGCAATTTTCTTGAATAGTACACATTGCACTTTTACTTGAATTGTAATTGGCTTTGCATCCCAGATTTTTTACACTGGAGCATTCCATGGCCAAACTCTTGGCACCTTTGACACTTGTGCACGTATGGGCAATTTTTTCGAGCACATGATGATTGCTTGTTGTAGAGATAGCAGATTCCTTTGCTTCTCCCTTTGAACCCAGAGGGACAGCCTGTGATTGCTCTTGAATTCTAAGTTGGGGACGAAACCCCCAGTAAGACCCCTCTTTGGCGCCAGGATGATGTTGATGATGAGCGATTAAATGGGGATTTAAATTCACTCTTTGAAGCTGCTACGTATATCGCCCATAGCTCACCGTCAATTACTGACCATGATTGTTGAGGTCGAGACTGTTGTCTCATCCAAATTGTTGGTCATATGACCTCCAACCCCAGCCCCCAAATCTATGTGCTGCCGTTCTAATAATTTCAGTGTACTTCAGAATTTCCTGTACCCTGGTTGGATGTGCTTGTAAATAAATTGCACTGTAAATTAAGAACGCTGATGTCCAAGAGTGGATTGAAGTAATGATTAATTTGTGCTTTGTGCTTTTCCAACAAATCTGGCCCTCTTTGTCAACAGATAGAGACATGCCCTTATCATCATCTATGAGATTGCTCGATCGCTTTTATAGAGCAATTGAGCCAAATCTATATATTCCCCATTAATGATCTTCGTTTTCATAGTTTGGGGCACTGAGCTTCCTAATGGGCTACATATTGATGTCAAAGGTGTAAAACCCAGCTGTTGCTGATAAATATTATCTGCCATGCCCGCTGTCGGATTGTTTATGAAGTCCGAGTGAACAGGCAGGTTGATTAAAGATTGAGCCATTGGCGTAAATGTGCTTGGGGCCCCCGTATTACCTGTACTACTCGACCTATTCTGCATTGGCACACTTGTACCCGGTTGAGCCATTGTAAAATTTGATGGCCCCGGATTACTCGTAAATCCTATTTGTGCTTGCATCGGCCTATTTATACTTATAGTTGACTGTTGCCCAACATTGTTGTGGGTCGATGTCCCCGCCAGTGGGTTATTAACCTGCATATAATTTCCACTAACTACATTACCACTGCCTGTATTATTAGCCTGTCCTATTGGTACATTGTTACTATTATTCACAAAACTTGCCCATGTTTGTGCTTGCATTGGCAAATTAAACGATGATTGTGTTCCCGAAATATTGCCATGGTTTGATGCTACTGGATTGTTAGCATGGACATTATTTCCGACTACCTGACCAAGTGCATTTTCTACGCATTGAACCTGAATTGGCATATTGCTACTACTAATGCCCGCATTATTATTATTAATCATGTGTACATCTTGCCTTACTATTTCCATACCTGCTAAAAGCCTGTCTGCAACTGACAACGGCTGACCTTGATGTACTTGATTTCCCAACAACTCCTGGTGTTGCCCCACCGCTGGTGGTACTTGCACTTGTGCAGCTGGTACTTGTCGTTCCAGTTCAGGTTCATGTACAACTTGATGAGCGTCATGCTGCTGACCTACATGTACGTTTCTACCTTGACCAACGGCAGCGACTGGTATTGGTTGCTGTCGTGGATCATCTCGGCTTGGTCAGCTATGGCCACGGCCTGGTCA
The DNA here is from genome assembly GCF_039555335.1 of Amphiura filiformis. NCBI lineage: Eukaryota > Metazoa > Echinodermata > Ophiuroidea > Amphilepidida > Amphiuridae > Amphiura > Amphiura filiformis. Next base: position 41,217,763 of record NC_092646.1, read on the forward strand.
TCCCCTGGTATGGCTTGATCGGGTTCATTTTGTACTAAGTTCCTAATTGCGTTAGCCTGGGCTCTTGTTTGTCTAACGTTACTGTTCACTCCACTCGATGAAGTTGAAGCTGCATTCACGTTCATTCGGCGCAAATTTGATGGCTGTTGTTTTGATTTTCTTTTTGTCGTTTGCCTTCGACCCATGATATCAGCTATTACAGCTTGTTACGTCGTATTTGATGCTGCTAATATATATAGCAAATTTAATTTGATTTTTCCAAAGACGATTGCAATTATAAAAATTGTAAAACGATAAGTAAAAATTTTCCGTCTATCCTGACTGGAATCCAATAATGCAATGAATTAAATCGCCGAATATGACGACCTAAGCGCAATTGAGAGAGCAGCTCTGATTGGTCAAAGCACGCAAAGCGTCATAGAGCCATGGAAACCCCATGCAAAATCTGACCCGAAATGATCGCGACCTAGCGATATGCAAGAACAGCTTTGATAGGCCAAAGCCCAATAGCGCCAAAATTCATGAAAACCCGGGAAAAAATGACCCGATGACCGGAAATGTTCCGCATGGGGTCAAAGTTGTTTTCTTACTGTTTCACGTTAGAAAACTTTATTATGATCGATCACTATCTATTCAGCGGAGCATGGCTCCATTGATTGATACTGCCTATTCAGGTAGCGAGGTGACTGATCGAGGGTATACACGCTCAGCTACCCGTGATACTAGGCAAGCTCCTTCTAGCCAAGGGACAGCCAGTATAGCGGGGTACCCATACACACGGCTTGATCCTCTAGCGGGGAACGCTGTGAGGCATGGGTACAGTGGTACGCAGCCGGGAGCCCTACCGGGCACCTACGCTACAACCACGCAGGTACCGCAGTACTCGTCCCGGTTGCCACAGTCTCTGTGGCAACAGGGGAGGCGGTACTGGTACTACCGCTTCCATGGGGTTTCCCTGGTGGCGGATCCTTTCAGGGTCAGCTACCGACAGGGTATGCCCGTGGTATCCGCCGCAGGGTGGTTTCTTCCACGGTCTAGCACCGTGGCACGTGCCGCCTAGCGATGGGCAAGCAGTACCACCAGCTGTTACCCAGGCTGGGCGGCGAGTGGCTAACCCTGATACAGCTCAGGGTAGGCCGCGCGCGCTGCTATGGCTAGGGCGACAGCAGCGAGAGTGTGCGGATCCCGGGGTGCTATGGCTAGCATCTCGGGGTCTGGCGGGAGTACTCCCTCTTCTGCTGGTGTTCAGTTGGCTAGCCACACGGTGGCGACACCTCCCTGTCCACCTTCAGATGCCCGTCGTCAGATCTCGTCCTCATCAGAGAGTGAGTCAGAGTCTGAAGGCGAGGGAAAGGAGTCGGAAGATGAAACCAGTAGCGACTCACAGTCTGATGAGGCTGTGCAGATAGCTTCAGGTATCCTTCCCCGCTTCCCGTGAGGAACTTCGCTAGCAATGGTCTGCCTGCGGACACCGCTGAGGTGATGAGCGGTGTGGCCCAAGGTTTGGGCCTGGCTTTCTCTCAGGAGGAGGCCGTTCAGGAGGACCAGGGCATCTTTCAGTAGGATGCCCAGCTAGCGCGTCCACACAAGGGTCGCCCTTGCACTTGCATTCCCGGCGGACCTCAAGGGTAGGTTTCGTAGGGCTGTCAGGCTCGCTGGAGCTTCGAAGCCTACAGGTAAGATTGATATGGTAGGTACTAGCGCGGCCGGCAAGGGCCACGCTAAGGTAACCTCTGGGGCTCCGGTCCCGGGCAAGCAGGCGGACCCTCCGGGGACTGCTAGCGAGCCCGAAGGCCTAGCAGCCAGCGAAAGCACTGACATAACGTCTAAGCTAGTAGCAGGCAGCAGGGCGGTACTTGCCCTAACAGGCGAGTACCAGTCTACCAGTGAGATCTCTAGCGAGTTTCTTGCAGGTGGACACCCGTCTATTGCTGGCGAACGGCGGGTCTAGCACCCGCGAAGTAGCCGGCGACGGACAGTATGCCAAGGGTACCCGGGCTTGCCTGGGTTGAATCCTAGCATACAGCGTGCGAACGGACCTCCGGGCTTGCCTCGGCGGTCTGTAGCACGCAGCGTGCCAGTGGAACCCGGGCTTGCCTGGGTTGATCCACGGCACGCAGCACGCTTTTCGTGCCCCGCAAGGGTCGAATGAAAACGTGCATGGGTTTAGCAGAGACGATACCGGGGCTAACGCTTCGGGTGTAGTCTTAGCAGAACCAACTGGGGTTGTCACACGGCAGCGTTCCATGGCGGGACCGCCGAGTGATGCCCTGGGCCTTGGAATGGCTGCCGGCTGTCCTCCGGGACTGGCTAGCGGCTATACGGGGTTGGGCTCGCAGTCTCTCACGGGACAGCGACCCAAGTGCAAACGGTGGCAGCTACCGAGGCGAGCTACGGCTCGACTTCAGTGGTAGCCACTATGCACGCGCCCCATAGCTGCCGTGAGTGGTCCGCCACACACAGCGACCTTGGCGAGGCTCAAGAGGTTAGGGTAGGTAGTTTGAACAGCCTGGCTGATCAACAACCCACTTATGTCCTCGAGAGCCAGCAGAGCGTGGGTGATCCATTACAGTTAATGGGTCGATTACCCTCTTATGATCGATCACTATCTATTCAGCGGAGCATGGCTCCATTGATTGATACTGCCTATTCAGGTAGCGAGGTGACTGATCGAGGGTATACACGCTCAGCTACCCGTGATACTAGGCAAGCTCCTTCTAGCCAAGGGACAGCCAGTATAGCGGGGTACCCATACACACGGCTTGATCCTCTAGCGGGGAACGCTGTGAGGCATGGGTACAGTGGTACGCAGGCGGGAGCCCTACCGGGCACCTACGCTACAACCACGCAGGTACCGCGGTACTGCGTCCTGGTTGCCACAGTCTCTGTGGCAACAGGGGGGGGGGGGAGGCGGTACTGGTACTGCCGTTCCAGGGGGTTTCCCTGGTGGCGGATCCTTTCAGGGTCAGCTAGCGACAGGGTATGCCCGTGGTATCCGCCGCAGGGTGGTTTCTTCCACGGTCTAGCACCGTGGCAAGTGCCGCCTAGCGATGGGCAAGCAGTACCACCAGCTGTTACCCAGGCTGGGCGGCGAGTGGCTAACCCTGATACAGCTCAGGGTAGGCCGCACGCTGCTATGGCTAGGCGACAGCAGCGAGGCGTCACGGATCCCGGGTGCTATGGCTAGCATCTCGGGGTCTGGCGGGAGTACTCCCTCTTCTGCTGGTGTTCAGTTGGCTAGCCACACGGTGGCGACACCTCCTGTCCACCTTCAGATGCCCGTCGTCAGATCTCTTCCTCATCAGAGAGTGAGTCAGAGTCTGAAGGCGAGGGAAAGGAGTCGGAAGATGAAACCAGTAGCGACTCACAGTCTGATGAGGCTGTGCAGATAGCTTCAGGTATCCTTCCCCCGCTTCCCCGTGAGGAACTCGCTAGCAATGGTCTGCCTGCGGACACCGCTGAGGTGATGAGCCGTGTGGCCCAAGGTTTGGGCCTGGCTTTCTCTCAGGAGGAGTCCGTTCAGGAGGACCAGGGCATCTTTTCAGTAGGATGCCCAGCTAGCGCGTCCACACAAGGGTCGCCCGCACTTGCATTCCCGGCGGACCTCAAGGGTAGGTTTCGTGGGGCTGTCAGGCTCGCTGGAGCTTGACGCCGCGTGCTTGCACGCTTCCACTGCGTGTTTCGCAGGAGGACTACTGAAACCTACCTCAGGGTCCCTGACATGGATCCAGACGCGTTGCCAGCGCCTGCCGCTAGCGGCCAAAGGCGCCGGGTCGCTTCTCCCCAGTGGGAGGAGGAGCTAAAGCTCATCGATAAGCGAGCACGCCGCTTATCAGAGTCTCTAGCGTCGCTACCACGCTTGCCGAGCACCTCGGTAGGAAGGTAGCGAACGACCACGGGCAACGTCCGAACTCTTCCATGAGGTTAATCTGTTAGCGGTGCTAACAGCTAACCTCAACGAGAGTTCTATGGGCCTAGCCCATAGGATGTCATCTCGCCGCCGGGAGAATGCCTGTCTGTCCCTCCAGTCAACTTATGGCTCCGACTTTGCTGAAGCAATGAAGAAGTCAGACTCGGTGGGACAGGGGCTACTCTTTGGACAGGCCTTTTGCGCTACGGTTGAGGACCGGGCAAAGAAGGCCACCAATGAGAGCACTCTGAAGAAGTCAGAGGCTGCCCTGACCAAGGGGAAGGGCAGTAAGGCGAAGAAGAAGCACAAGAAGAAGAAGTCTTCTAAGCGTTCTTCAGCGCCAGCTCCGGCTTCAGCAGGACGCGCACCACAGACTACACCCGAGCCCGAGGCTACTCCAGCACCTCCCAAAAAAACTGGGAAGCGCAAGAGTAGTGCTGGACCGGATGGCAAGCCCCCTAAGAAGAGCCGTTCTTCTAAGGGTGGCAAACCAGATCGGTCCTGAGGGCACGGCGGTCGACAGTCCATGCCGGCAGGCCTTGGACTTCCCACAGGATTCCCCTGTGGGCGGCCGCTGTGCATTTACGCCCAGAGATGGCATGCCATCTCACCGGGCGCCTGGGTATTGTCAGTGGTCAGTGGGGGTTACAGGCTGGAATTTACCAGCCACCCCTCGTGCGCCTGCACGATTCAGAGGTCCACGGTAGTGCCGCCAGACGGCCCCCAGCGTCGGGCACTACTGTCAGAGGTCACTCAGCTTCTCACGAAGCAAGCGATTGTCCCGGTCTACCCCCTTTCACCAAGGGTTTTGGAGCACTTTTTTCTGGCTCCAAAGAAGACCGGCGATTGAGGTTCATTCTGAACCTCAAGCCGTTGAACGAGTTCATCAGGCCCAAGAGGTTCAGAATGGAGACTCTCGCTCGGTGCTAGCCTGCCCCATCAAGGGTATGTGGGCGGCATCGCTAGATCTCTCTGACCCATAGCTCTATGTTCCGAGCGCACCTTAAGATCAGAGGGTTCTACGCTTCAAGGTACAGGGTCCAACTTACCGGTTTCGATGCCGGCCATTCGGCTTGTCCCCCTCCCCAGAGTGTTTACACTCCTGGTCAGGGCGGTGGCAGCGTACCTGAAGCGCAGGGGAGTCAACATGTGTTGCTACCTGGACGATTGGTTCATTTACGGCCGCCCCCCACTGGAGATACAGTGTCTCGTGGAGTTAGTAGTCCGTGCGGTGCGGTGACCTGGGATTTCTGATCAACGCCAAGAAATCCAATTTGGTCCCGACGCAGACACCACTATTCTTAGGGGCCCAGATCAACCTCAAGGAGGGGATCGCGGCGCCCTCACCGAGAGGGTGACGAACATGGCGAGGTGTGCCCGACTCTTGGCCGAGTCAGAGGGGCACCCGCTGTGGCATGGATGAAGGTTTTGGGCCTTATGGCCAGTATGGTAGACCTCGTGCCGTACTGCCGCTTTCACATGAGGCCTATACAACTACACCTTCTAGCCTTTTACAGGCCCAGTCGTCAACCAATATCCCTCGCGGTGCCGATGTCGGAGATCGCGCGAGAGAACTCTGGTGGTGGACCCATCAGCCCAATTTGACTCAAGGTGTCAGGTTTCCTGCACCAGCGGTGCGTCACGGAGTGACGACCGACGCGTCAAAGCTGGGCTGGGGGGCCACATCCACGGGGACTCAGTCTCGGGCCTATGGTCGGCCACGGAGACGGAGTTCCATATCAACCTTCTCGAACTTTGGGCAGTGGAGAGAACTCTCCAGCATTTCGAGAAGGTGATCGTGGATCTCATATCGTTGTCCAAACAGAACAACACAACCGTGGTGGCCTACCTCAACAGACAAGGGGCACCAGGTCACCACGGTTGTGCCTGCACGCACTACGCCTGATAGGGTGGTGCAAGGCCAGGCAGATTACGCGAGAGCGATGCACATAGCGGGAGTCACCAACATCCTCGCGGACGATCTGTCACGAGGAAAGGTGTCGGGACCTACAGAATGGTCCCTTGCTCCGCAGGTCGCCCAGACGATCTTCGAGGTGATGTACCACTCCTCGATAGATTTGTTCGCATCTCATCGAAATCATCAGCTGCCGGTGTACTGCTCGAGGGTCGCAGACCCACAGGCATTCGCCGTGGACGCTCTGTCCGTATACTGGGGAGGAATGACTGCTTACGCTTTCCCCGATCTCACTGCTCGCAAGGGTGGTGACCAAGATCGGGAGGGAGGATTGCAACGCATTCTGATAGCACCGTTCTGGCGAAACACCTGTGGTTTCGACCGATGGTGGATCTACTAGCGGCACAGCCGCGAGTACTCCCGAGTTACCAAATCTACTCCGGATGCCCGGAGGAGAGGTACCAAGTCTACCACTAGAGCACCTGCAGTTAGCTGCATGGCCCTTATCAGGGAACGTCGCGGCGGAGGGAGGCTTTTCATCAGAAGCTGCTTCTCTCATCGCCGGGGTAGACGAGAGTCTACCCTCCGTGCGTATAGTCAGCGTTTGGCTCCCTACTACGCATGGTGCGATGAGAGAATACATCTCCCACTAGAGCCCCTGTGCCTCTAGTGGCAGATTTTCTGACAGAAAAGTTCAGGTCAGGACTTCAGCAGGCAAACGATAGCCAACTACAAGTCAGCCATTCTCTCGATTCATCGGGATTTGAAGACGGATCGACTATCAATTCAGATGGGTCCCTAAGTCTTCTTCTCGACGGTATGTTCAACGGCGCCCGCCGAAAGGAAGGTGGTCCCTCCATGGGACCTCAACACAGTCTTGGAGTATATTAAGGGTCCCCTTTTGAGCCCCTGTCAAAAGCGACCCTTAAATACGCCACTCTTAAGGCGGCCTTTCTTCTGGCGTTGGCTTCGGACGGCGCTGCTCAGAGTTGCACGAAGTCTCGAAGTCAGCCTCCGTATTTACTAACAACGGAGCGACGCTGTTTCTTCGCCTGGATTTCCTTGCAAAAAATGAGCGAAGTACATTCCGACACTCGCCCCTCTTCCTACCCAGTATTGGGCAGGGTTCGACAATAGCCGAAGACAGGTTGTGGTGCCCGGTGAGGGCGCTACAGCACTACCTTGGCCGAACACAAACCTTAAGAGGGGCTCATGACCGCTTATTTATCACCCACGCAGAACCGCACGGTCCAGCCGCTAAGCAGACTCTGGCACGGTGGCTGGTCCAGGTGTTGGTGGACTCGGGGCGGCAAAAGACGCCGCCCCAAGGCCCACTCAACCAGATCTATCTCATCATCATGGGCCTACCATAGGGGGTCCCCATTGAAGAGATTTGTCAGGCTGTGTCCTGGAAGAACCCGTCGTCTTTTCCACGGTTTACTACAAAAACGTAAACCAACGACCAGGCGATAAGTTCACCAGGGCTGTTCTTGGGAGATAACATGGTGGTTGGGTATCAGGTGTTTTATGGACAATCAGAATTCCAACATGGTAAGAACCAGTGTTTCTATTCTTAACCACTGCACTTTCAGTTCAGGGTTTTTTGTCTGTTCACGTAGTCTTTCTGTTTCCCGGCCGTGAGGGGGGGAAATAGTTTGACCTCGCGATTACCATGCTACCCACTCCCGATCCTTATCAGATGCTGGCCAATCTTGTACCTCCATCCGTCGGTTACTTGCTAGATCGATCTTTCAGATGTTGATGCAAGAAGTATCTTAATCAACATCGGAAGCGGTAAGATCGACGGTGTACTGAGTCTAGTCCCAAACAAAAATGTTTGGTAGACTCATAACCGTGCGATCTTACCTTTCCGATGTTGATTATCTCGACCCCGCCGCCTCTACAAGTTTGGCCGAGTAGGGGCTGCCCAAGTCGGATAAGGGATGATTATCGTGTGTGACGTCACCGAATGGGTGAGTCCACTCGGGGATCGGGGTTTTGTTATTTATTCATTTATGTGGACAAAATGACTATTGGTTTTTCCGCATCTCGGGATCGATGCAAGAAGTATCTTAATCAACATCGGAAAGGTAAGATCGCACCGTTATGAGTCTACCAAACATTTTTGTTTGGGACTAAATTGCGGAACAAATTTGTGCGTATACTGAGTAGTTCTCATTCTTTATCGAACTCGCCATTACAAGTGATGCGACGCGACAGCTAGTAGGCCTTCGCGTGGACAAAGTTAATTTTGACTCTTTGATTTAAAAATAGCGTCACATTTTTATTTTAATACATTTTTGAATAGTTTTTTCACCAAATACTGTAAAAGTCAATATTTTCGCGAGAAGATATTTTCGCGATTTTGAAGATTTTGTCAATTGCACGAGAATTAAATTTCCCGGTTTTGATATTGACAATAGAAACCTAATGCAAAAGTTTATTTTCAGCGAGTTTTTATTTTCGCGATTTTATGTCCACTCGCGAAATTCGCGAAAATAAAAACCTCGCGAAATTTCTACTTTTACAGTACTCTAATGAAAATGGTCTTTACGAATATGTGAAAACAATTTGCAGCAGACATTTTAATTTTGAGATATGAACCTTTTAAATTGGGTAAAGTTGTTTTTGGCCCACACTGTATTTCTGAAGACCTTAAAAATTAAGAGTTAAAAGTTGTACAAATTATCAATTGAGTCAAAGAAATATCTTAGGCATAGAGTAGCACATTTGATGTATGGGTTGTATTTATATCTTCTTAGACTGCAGCATTGTTTTGCACAATATAATATGATAATCATTGGAACAGCACATTAGTTCAAAGGGTCATTAGTCCAAAAAGGGTTTGTTTAACCCTAACCCGCCAGGGGCTTTTCGGCGACGGGAAGGGAAAGAAGGAAGGAATAAAGAGAGAAATAAAGAAAGAAGTGGTTTGCGCTGGGTGGGATTCGAACCCGAGACCCCTCCCATGCCAAGCACTGGGACGGCAACACTTGGCCACGGGTCTTGGGATTTGTTGGCCAGCGAAACCGTGCCTATATATCACTTAGGGCGATTGCGTCATCACCACGTGGGATACACGCACGAACAGCGCATATATCAAGACGTATTTTGTAGTATACGGGCGTGTTAGGGTTAAGTTACGGTTTAGGGCATTTTAGGTTAGAGTTAGGGTTAGCATTAGGGATAGGGTTAGGTTAGGGTAACTGTTAGGATTAGAGTTATGGTTAGGTTTTGGGTTAGAGTTATGATTATGGTTAGGACTTAGGATCCAGGTTATGGTTAGGGTTTATAACTAAGTTACTGGGATTTTGGAATAATGACTCTTCAGACAATCAACCTGTAAGTCTTCAGATGAGATGACTTACTTTTAGAAGAGTAAGTGCCCGGTGTGTTAATTATACCAAATACAGTTCTAATTTGTGGGGTTTTTTTATTACAAATTTCATATAAGAAAAATTTGGGTGCTTTTGATTTCCCAACTAAACTTGTTTGCTGGGTTGGTACAATTTGTGACCCTACTTTGCATACCCGACTTTTCATACCCCACCTGACCCGACTTATTCTTAAAGTTTTGTTAGATATTCGCAGTTTATTCCTTTGGTAATCAAATATTAAGCAAATACCATACACATTTCCTTAATATTATTGATAAAGAACAGCGTTTTTAAGCATTTTCTCATCTCAAATTTCAAAGCCTCGTTCAGCCATATTTAGATACAAAATTGTGATTAGTATTGATGAGTTTTGAGCCCTGTGCAATTCTAATCGCCTGGACTAAGGGATTGTTCAGAAATACTTGGGGGCTAAATGGAGGGGTCAAAAAAGTTTTAGTCTCTAAAACAAGGGGAGTCAAAAAAAGTTTTATGTCTTCAAAAAGGAGTCAAAAAAGTTTTTGCTCCTGATAGGAGGCAGGGGTCAAAAAAGTTTTAACAAGAAAATACCAAGAGAACAAGAACATAAAACATTTTTGCGCGCTACTCACACACATTTTCCAATAGGCCTATAAAGTCTTTTTGGAAGCTCGAAGACTTTACATTTATTCAGTCTCTATAAGAAAAGAGTATATATGTATATATTCCACTGATAATACCGGGTCAAAATGATGCAACCGACATTTTTTTCGTCTTAGCCCCGACATTTATATTTTTCCACTGACCAAGAAAAATTACGCCCCTGATGATAAACAAGTCTTCAGACTAAAAATCTTGAGTATGTGCCCAGATGTTTCTCTCAATTTCCCTTTCTTGTGTTACTTTTATTTAATTATTGGTTCTAAGAATGAAACATGAAAAAATTCGAATGCATACAATGAAATTAAACTTCATACAAGTCACCCTATAAAACGTGCATGTTTCAGTGTAGGAAATAGGCCTAAAGGCCTATAAATTAAAAAAATGTATAACCATTAAAACTTAGTGTATACTTGTTATAATGTAAATTGGGATTGAGTTCCTTACTGCACAAATCATAAGTTGTTTTTTAAATTCTTGGAAAGGGTTGATCAAAAAGGTTTTGTATGTCCAAAGATGGGGGATCAAAAAAGTTTCAGGTTCTCTGGAAAACTGTGCACGTACGTAAAGCCCGTGCGTTGATACTCAAACTGTTGAGGTAAGCACGTATATGGAAGGAAGGAAGGAAGGGGGGGGGGTCAAAACTTTTTGACTCCAATTTCCAAGTGCCCCCCCCCCCAATGTTCTGAACACTCCCTAAACCTGGTTATAAAGTTTGCTCAAGCCAATCAATAAGTGTTTGCTTATATCACAATGCATTGACCAATTACCAGGAGAAAAAAGTCAATAACTATGCCTTGATATGCTAAATTGATTGAACTTGCTTGGAGCAACTGAGCGGTACATGTACATTGAAGTCAATACTTAATTAATCTCAAATGTTGGTAGCAGTGAAAGGGCTGAATAACATGCAATGACAATATTGACGTTTATAATGTCACCAGACAGATTTATACTTCCTCATGAAAAGGTAACTTATGAACGACTGGTTTGGAGACTATGGCTGCGCACGAGGAAGGGCGATGATTATAAATAATAATTTCTTAATCATAATTTTTCACCAATTACACTGATTTAGCCTTTTCAATTCGGTAGACTTCATTTACACTTTATTTAGTATTCATTGAAATATCTAAAATGATTTATCATAAAAATAAAAAGTTGGGTCAAGTGGGGTATGAAAAGTCGGGTATGAGAAGTAGGGTCACAAATTGTACCAACCCTTGTTTGCTTGCTTGCTTGCTTGCTTGCTTGCTTGCTTAGTTTGTTTTTCTTCATGTCTGTTAGCACACCCAGGCTATTATTGATGAATATTATTAGTTATCCCCTGTTTGTTCATGCAATACAAACAATATCACTGGTTTAGGTTGTATCAGCAGCCAAGTGTGTTATGACTTAAAAACCCATTGAAGCAAGTCTTCAACAATAACTAAATCTCCCAGTCAACATGCAATCACTTGCTATATGCAAATGTTTACTCAAAATATGACAGTCCATGACTGGTAGATTTAATGCCATCTTTTGAAATGTTATTCTATATTTATTACTCGTTTTAGTTCATTCTTTGAATTGCAATTGTTTTGGGGGCATGCCCATTGACAACTATCTCCGAGGGGCCTGACCAACTCAGATTGTGTATTTTTAACTGTATCATGCAATTAAAATAGCTGTGTTTTTTGTAATGGGAGGCACCCTTGTTTGCAAATTACTTATTTGGACTATGGTAGCTTGCCAGTCCCAATTTAACTCTAAGATCATTTGAAATATAAATGTCCAGATCAGAAATTGCATGTTTTGTAGTCGTTAATTATAAAATAGTTGTATGATTGAATTTATAAGGGAATTAATTTAGGTACAACTATTAATAATGGGCTATTCCAGTTTAAATCCTCACACCACCGTAATCTCCCACACAGATGGTGTAAAATTCTCCCTGTGTGGGAGATTAAGGTCATGTCTCCCATAGGGTGTATGAATTTTAACTGGAATTCACAAATTAAGAAGACAGAAAATAAATGAGTCATGGCAAGATATAAAATGAACAGTATTGTATTATGCTGGTTTATTCCGCCTCAATCTTATCAAATGCACCACAATATACATAATATCAAATTTACAACAAGATATAAAATGAACAGTATTGTATTATGCTGGTTTATCCAGCCTCAATCTTATCAAATGCACCACAATATACACAATATCAAATATACAACAAGATATAAAATGAACAGTATTGTATTATGCTGGTTTATCCAACCTCAATCTTATCAAATGCACCACAATATACACAATATCAAATTTACAACAAGATATAAAATGAACAGTATTGTAATATGCTGGTTTATCCAGCCTCAATCTTATCAAATGCACCACAATATACACAATATCAAATTTACAACAAGATATAAAATGAACAGTATTGTATTATGCTGGTTTATCCAGCCTCAATCTTATCAAATGCACCACAATATACACAATATCAAATTTACAACAAGATATAAAATGAACAGTCTTGTATTATGCTGGTTTATCCAACCTCAATCTTATCAAATGCACAACATTATACACAATATCACATTTACAACAATACACACAATAGCAAATTTACAACAAGATATAAAATGAACAGTATTGTATTATGTTGATTTATTCATCCTCAATCTTATCAAAAATATGTATACACAATATCAAATTTACAACTTATACCAGGTTAACATTTCATATAGGTCTTTCCAATAGGCTTTGTAACTGAAATTATTCAGTAGAAATACATGTACAGACTTCTCAAGTTTAAAAAGTTATCATTAAAGTAAGTCAATTCTTCTTATAAAAGTCACAAATTATAGAAAAGCTTAAAATCGTTGTGGGTTTGTTTATATTTAAACAACTGATTATTTATAAAAAGTTCCCACGCTCAAAGGAGGTACAAAAATCGGAGTATCGGACTCTATCACCGATCTCTTAATTACATTTATATTTTTAATAAATAGATTACATTATTGTGACAAATTAACTGTGTACAGATAAATTGACTATAAAGAAGATAACATTTACGTTTATCGATGATTCACATCTTATCTGACGGAAGCTTAAACTTTGTATACATGACAGAACAACACGTGATCATGCTATAAAATACTCACTAGATTACTACGCATTCACTTATTATATGTGAAAAGTCATCACCCAAGATATTTCCAAGCCTTTGTGTGATCAGAAAAATATATAAAATTCTACATTTGAAAAACAGTCGCATACATTGACGAATGATATGAAAATAAACTACAGAATATTGTGATGTTTATAACACCATAATAAATAAGGTGGTCATGCAGCCCCCTTATATGGTGATCGAACTCTTGTTTGTTATTTACTAAGCAGAAAAATACATCAACTTCCATTCATCAATATTTGTACAAGAGTGACTAGAAAACAAAAGTTTATTCAAAATTGAAGAAGATTCATACTAAAAGTATACCAAAATGTACTTCGTGGAAAGATAGTTTTTGGTGGGAAAAATGTCAAAATTGCTCCAATCGTTGAAGTAAATCAAGAATAGTTTGATAGATACATGACTATAGTAACAATTTCATTTGAATTAACACAACTGCCAACAGCTGTACAGTACACAATCCGATCGTGATCGTATTTCAAATACAACGCAAACGCAAACCTACATACTTAAAATACTAGCCAATAACGAGTACGCATAGTGAGTTGGATTCACTTCCGAATAATGAACACACGTGGCTAACTCCACAGAAATGGTACATTTTCATAAATTTTAAAAGTTCATTCAATACTTCCAAGTTATTGTTTCCTGGAAAGTAGACTAACAAAGCTTTCAGAAACCACTTTTGTTTTTTGCCTTTCACAATTTAATATATATTTTATGACAATTTGAAGTAGTGGGAACTGGAACAGGTTTGTGTATCCCTAATTTTGCAGGAAATTGCTGATCTTATGAGTATTGCTGATGCACAAAAGATATGTATTAGTGGTTTAATATTAGCTTTGATATCTCTACTGCAATTCCAGAACAAAATTTAAACCCATCAGTAACATTATAAATGTATACTACGGCCTTCAAATGTGGGTATTGAAATGTCCCGTCTGTCACAGAAAAACATCAAAAAGTTGTTTATTTTCCATATTTTAATATATTTTTTGTTCAAAACTTAATTACTCATATCAAGTAGGCCTCATATAAAAAACAAAGTAAAATTGTTCACTGACATTTAGTATAGAAGATATTCCATCTCAAAATGTGTCCGTCTGTCACATTTTAGCATTCTTACCATGTACAATCAAATGGGGGGAAATTTTCAAGTCAGAAATTTTTGTTTTTTTACTTCAGATTCCTATTCTGCACTAAATTTTGGCAAATAAAAAATGATTTAATGCTCATTTTGACAATTAAAATTCCATCTGCCAGTCAAACCATTGTAAACACTAAAATTTGATCATTTTTATGGGTACTGGCTGTTTGAGGTTGACTCCCTTCGCATGAGAGGCCTCAAATGATGTTTAAGGTAATATGTGACCCGGCAGCACAAATGAGCCGTAAATTCCTAAATTGTATTCAGAGTTACGTGTAAAATGTGTACGAAGGTCATATTCATCGGTAACTTGCTGGCCCGACATCCGTCTCATTTCGATAGTCAAAAACTAATCAATAATCCTATTGTTGAAGTGGATAATAAGCTTCTACCTTAGATGGCTATAGAACTTTTAATAGCTCTGGTCTTTGTTTGCTTATATTGCTAAATCCTGTTCAAGTGGTGGGTTACCATGCATTGTATTTTGTACAGGTATGCATAACCAACAATTAACAATGAGAGAACTTTCTTAAACCTCGTTGACTTGGGGATGATTTGAAATGACCGCCAATTATGACTGTTTGATATTTATTGCCAACAATGTGGAAAAAGAGACACATGTAAAAAACGTAAAAAGCTATAATTTTGTTGAAGGAGCAAAGTTTAACAAACCATAACCCCGCTTCTGGATATCGTTTGAAGTCAAATGATATACCATTTTAAGTTTATGATGTTTATTTTTAAACACGAAATAAAACAAAATTGACCAGGGGAGGAATTTACGGCTCATTCGCCGTGGGACGGTCACATATTTTATCATGATTAGATGTTGTTTGTAATTTCTGTATGAAAATAAATCCCACAAAGTATATTTGAGCAACTCACCATTGCTCTAAAGATCACTGTAAAAAATGTTCAAAAATAGTCCCGTCTGTCACGACTTTGGCGAGCCCAGATATAAAAATCTCAGCTTTGTATTTTTTGAGTATGATGTTTACTGAGAGTTTATGTACCAATGTTTAATTTTGACAGCATTTTTCAATAAATCTCACTTGAGAACAGATAGAGTTTTGCAAGAATGTACTTTTTTTTTTAAATGGGTGCATTTTCCGTCCGTCTGTCACGCTGTATTTCAATTTGCAATCATACAGCCATTGAATCACTTGGTTTCATCTTGTGTGTTTTAAATTAAATTATGACATGTTCTCTTTGACTTGGAGTATAACAATTTGGGATATGTCTTGTAGATTTTTTTGTTGAGGCATTTGAAAAAAAAAAAGAGCCTATCTAAATGTCCCGTCTGTCACGCTGGAGTTAGCCACAGGCGTTCATCACACTGTGTACTCAGACTATCAGACTTGTTGGCAACTATGATCATTCAAATGAAATGAAATGAAAAAGACACACTCAACTGGTAGAATAACATCAAATAGCATGGTTCTTATTCGCTAGTATACTTAACTGGTGTACTTTTCAGCAAGCACTGTCCTTTTTTTTTTTAGATGAGAAGTGACTGCTTTTGGCTACTGTTGCTAGGTGGGGAGAGGAGAGGGTCAGTACCATGAACACATTGAACAGAGATAAAGAACAATATCAAATTCCTTACATTGTTATATAAGTTTCTGCAACAGGGGTCAAGAAAATCGCCAGATGAAAAGAAAAACAACTGGCAACCCAGTGCTTGAAAACCAGTTGCCAATAGCAGTCACTTGGTTTTAAAATCAATTTACAAATGTAATGCAATTATGAATCACAACTCTGTTTCTGCCATGGGAACATCATCTTCTTGTTGAGTTCTCTTCTTATTATCTAACTTTGGTATCCACTGGCTAATGGCATATAGAAATTGATTATTTGGCCTCCTATTATCTAAAGAATTTGATATCCACTGGCCAATGGCATACAAAAATGGATTCATGGCTGAATTGATGGGTAAAGCAAATGCTATGACCCATGCATATGTTGTTGGGGACAATTTGGTGTACTCTGTTTGGACCACAATTCCCATGATTATTATCGGCATCCAGCACATGACATCTGTGAGAACTATGATTCCCATTTTGAATGCTGTTCTCACTTCTCTTTTCCACCGAGAGACACTCATTGTCAAATGAGCCACTTTGCGTGTGTAAATAATAATGCAAAATATAGAGATATAACAAATTGCTACACTGATGCAACAAAAGAAGTTGACTCCAAGAAATAAAGTGATGGAGTAGTATGATGCTAGACTGGTTCCAGTTACATTTAATGTGGGAAATGATATGTTACCTACTCTATCACTGTCTGTTAAAGGGATGTTGACAGGTTCCTCTCAATATTAAAATTAATAGGCCTTGCTAATGGTAACCCAATACAAACTTGCGAGAACTCGGAGTCTTCATCACCTAATCCAAGTGGTACAGTACTCAGTACAATGGCAATTGCCCAAATTGTAATTGTTGCAATTACTCTGGACATTCGAGTATATAGTAAGTTTTGTCGAGTGATATTCTGAAATGTCCAGAACCTATCAAAACTGATCAACGTCAAGAAAAATAGAGATGCTTCACTTGATAAAACAGATAACATGGCAGCAAATTTACATAATAAGCTTGTCCTCCACTTTTCAGCATGTAATGGAAAGTATGTACCATAATGATTGTCAACTGTGCCAAGAATGAGCAAATAGAATCCCATGAGTAGGTCTGCAGTAGCCAAGTTAACAATCAGTAGTTTCTGTTTCACTTCATCTCGTTTTGTTTTTTCTTTTCTTAGCTGTGTACAGCCCCAAAATAGAACTACTGTGTTTGCTACAATTATGCCTAAACCTAGTAGCCACACAGTTATTCTAATAACTTCCTTATATAACAGTGGTTCACATGATAAGTATGGAGACAGATCTTTGTTGGCAGCACAATGGGGACTGTTATTTTGATGTATGATACACTTGCAAACTGCTTCAGAATCAACTGATATTGTGGTGTTATTTCCTAGTTCAATAAAGGAATCATATGTTAACTTTCCAAGAGGATTAGAACTGAGGTCAACAAATTGTAGGTATGAGTTGCCTTTGAATGCATCATTCTCTATTTGTACAAGTTTGTTTGCTGCGCAATCCAGCCAGATTAAACTTCTTAAACTCTGAAATGTGAAAGCCTTAAGATAGGTTAGTTCATTTCCATACAATGTAAGAGCCTCCAGTTTGAATAATCCCTGGAACATATCCCTATTTAGCCGAGTCAGCTTATTGTAATGAAGGAACAAATTCAACAAGTTTCCTTGAGAGTTGAAAACACCAGGTTGCAAAATTGCTAGATTATTATTGTTTATCTCCAACCTTTCCAATCCACTTAATGATAAAAACAGTTCAGAGTCAAGATTTGAAATAGAATTGTAACTGAACTCAAGAAAACGTAAATGTGACTGGTCATAAAATGTATTGGGTTTAATTATTGTGAGATTGTTGTTATGAAGTGCTAAGATAGACAATTCATGCAAACCTTGGAATAGGTTAACATCAAGCTCTGTCAAGTGATTCTCATACAGCCATAACTCTCTCAAATTACCAAGACTATCAAATACCCCAGGTTTTAATTCTCTTAGTTGATTTGTATGCAGTGATAAGATAGACAATTTATGCAAACCTTGGAATAGGTCGACATCAAGCTCTGTCAAGTGATTCTCATACAGCCATAACTCTCTCAAATTGCCAAGACTATCAAATGTGCCAGGTTTTAATTCTCTTAGTTGATTTGCACGCAGTGATAAGATAGACAATTTATGCAAACCTTGGAATAGGTTGACATCAAGCTCTGTCAAGTGATTCTTGTTCAGATATAATACTGTCAAATTGCCAAGACTATCAAATATGCCTGATTTTAATTCTGCTAATTGATTTTTATACAGTACTAAGATTGACAATTTATGCAAGTTTTGGAATAGGTTGACATCAAGCTCTGTCAAGTGATTATCATACAGCCAATACTTTGTCAAATTACCAAGACTATCAAATATGCCAGGTTTTAACTCTCTTAGTTGATTTGTATGCAGTACTAAGATAGACAATTTATGCAAACCCTGGAATAGGTTGACATCAAGCTCTGTCAAGTGATTCTCATACAGGTGTAACTCTGTCAAATTGCCAAAACTATCAAATATGCCAGGTTTTATTTCTCTTAGTTTATTTGTATGCAGTGATAAGATAGACAATTCATGCAAACCTTGGAATAGGTTGACATCAAGCTCTGTCAAGTGATTCTCATACAGCCATAATTCTCTCAAATTGCCGAGACTATCAAATATGCCAGGTTTTAATTCGCTTAGTTTATTTGTATGCAGTGATAAGATAGACAATTTATGCAAACCTTGGAATAGGTTGACATCAAGCTCTGTCAAGTGATTCTCATACAGCTGTAACTCTGTCAAATTGCCAAGACTATCAAATATGCCAGGTTTTAATTCTCTTAGTTTATTTGTATGCAGTGATAAGATAGACAATTTATGCAAACCTTGGAATAGGTTGACATCAAGCTCTGTCAAGTGATTCTCATACAGCTGTAACTCTGTCAAATTGCCAAGACTATCAAATATGCCAGGTTTTAATTCTCTTAGTTGATTTGCATGCAGTGTTAAGATAGACAATTTATGCAAACCTTGGAATAGGTTAACATCAAGCTCTGTCAAGTAATTCTCATACAGCCGTAACTCTGTCAAATTGCCAAGACCATCAAATATACCTGATAACAAAACATCTACATAATTAGAATGTAAGAATAAGCTTCTCAATTTGCGTAGTCTCTTAAATAAGCCAAGCTCTATCTCTACTATATGGTTGTTGTGTAACCACAATGATTCCAAGTCCAAAAGATCATCAAAGCCAGATTTCAACACTTCCAGTTGATTTCCATGCAAGTCGAGATTTGAAAGCATGTTTACATTTTTGAACAAAACAATGCTTAGCTTACTTAACAAGTTATCATTCAAATACAACTCTGTCAAATTGCCTAGCCCAACAAAGGCATCATCTTGCAAGGTAGCTAGATAATTATTTTGCAATGACAAGATGAACAGGTTTCCTAGTTGCTGAAATGTGTGAGGGAACAGCTCTGATAAGTCATTGTCATCAAGCAATAATTCATGCAAGTTTTGTAGGCTTTCAAATATCCCTGTTGGTAAAATAGCTAGATTGTTTCTTTTCAAGTTTAAGAAGGAAAGTTGATGTAATGTTTGGAATGGGTGTCCCTGTAATGTTGACAGCAGATTTGCATTAAGATTCAAAACTTGTAAGTTCTGTAGATCATTGAATATTGAAAGATTCTGTGTGCTGGATGCTACTGATGTTATTCTGTTATGTTGTAAATTTAAAACTTGCAAACTAAAGAGATTGTTAAACACCCCAGGAGTGAGTGCGGACAATATGTTTCTCTGTAAATAGAGTTGTTGAAGAGACTGGAGTCCTGAAAACATGCTGCCTGGTAAGCTTTCAAGTATATTATCAGAAAGGTCAAGCACTTCCAATGACTCAAGTCCATGAAATGCTCCATCAATTGTTTCTATATTGTTGTGTGAGAGAATTAGGTATTGGATTGGGGGTAGGTTTTTAAATGCTCCATGAGAAATGTGAACTACATTTCTGTGTGAGACATTTAACGCACACGGAATAGATGGGTCATAGATTTGCTCATAAATCAGAAGGGTACTTATGTTTACAAGTGGGCAATGGATTTCAACACTTCTGTGGTGAATATGACTTTGACATTGAGGTGGAATTGCAGCCATTTCTGCAATGTATACATATACAGGTGTAGGACCTAATGTGTTCAAGTTATACTCCTTATATGTAGTGTTAAGTGCATCATTGTTGGCCAGAAGTTGATCAAATGATGTATTAAGTGGACTCACATTGAATACACTATCAAAAGTTTCTACCATATTACAGTTCTTAAGACTACTTATATTACACCAAGAGTATTCATCATCTAGTTCCCTTGTTTGGTTCTTATTCACGCTTTCATCTTTGTTGTGGTTTAACAATATGTTTACTACTATTGATGCTTTAATGTTTATCACCAAGTTCTTACTAGCGAATTTGATGCCACAAAGTCCTGGTTGTCCTGTGAAGCCTATAATATGATCACCCCTGCATTCCTCATACTCATCTGTCATGATGTAGAGGTACTCATATAACGTCCATTGAGATGATTGCAGGATGTCCAGATGTATACCTCTCTCTGATGGGGTAGAGACTGATATGTTGCATGGGTCTGACACATTGGTTGTAATGAGTATGGATGAATCTTGGGTCAGGTCGATGTGTGTCAGATTGGTGCAGAGGACAGTTGAATTTTTCCATTCATTTCTGGAACATAAAAGAATGGAATGTCTTACAGTATTGGCAAATGTTATCCCTTCAGGTATA
The DNA here is from genome assembly GCF_039555335.1 of Amphiura filiformis. NCBI lineage: Eukaryota > Metazoa > Echinodermata > Ophiuroidea > Amphilepidida > Amphiuridae > Amphiura > Amphiura filiformis. Next base: position 41,238,320 of record NC_092646.1, read on the forward strand.
AATGGGTTTACAGAACTTGTACTTACTAGGTTGGATCTTTTTGATCAACCTGCACATTTTACCCAAATTGGCCTATTACCTATTCTAGCTCCAGTGACACCTCATTAATTTCCATGGACCTTTGGATGCTTTGAAATAGGTATTGGCATTTTAATACTAGTATAACAGGGCTCTAGTGCTAGTTTTCATGCCCCTCCAGTGAACATAGGCCTAATTCTGCCCAGGTAAATTATGCATGAGGTGTTGCTGGGACTGGAACGGATAATAGTTGCTTATGCTATATGGCTTATAACTATCCCACCAGCATGTTAAGTTGCCTGGATATTTAGATTTGGTGAAGGGGGATAAAGCAATATGCTAGGTGTCCTTGTGTTCCTTCTGTGCATGTGTAGGTGCGTCCCTCCGTTTGTGTGCCCAATAACGTGATATATCTCGACCTACATATGAGACGTCCTATGTCAGACACTTTCGGGCAAGATCGTAAACGGAGAAATAGCCAAATATCTGCCTGGGGGTGAATTTTCACAATTTGGGTTTGTTGCGAATTTGTGAAGTTATTAATGTGAAATTTCCATTAGCCTGCAACAATCTATGGCAATTTGACCTCAGATGAGCCCAAACTGACCTTTATATTTTTAGTCTCGCTTCAGTGGTTTCTTTCCACCAAAGGTCATGAAGCTGTGACAATCTATGGCAATTTGACCCGGATGGCACCAAATAACCCCAAACTGACCTTTGACATTTTTTGTATCACTTACCTAGCTAATCAATATTTCAAGAATTATTGTTTCAAAAAGGCCTATAGTTAATGCAGCCTCTACATACATACCATACCTCTTATTAAAGCCCCCTTCTAATAGACCCCCACCAGTTTGGAACATGAGATCCCCAATTTGACGATATCCATGTGTGCGTCCATTGTTATCGACCATGCTAACAGTATAATTTGTAGAAATACCTTAGCAATATTTTCAATGGTAATTAATGCCGCCCGCCCCTTTTTTTGGAAAATGCAACACCTGGGGCATTAATTAGAGAGAATACAGTAAATGCAATAAGTTTTTCTTTTTCACCATTATATCTGGAATGGCATTGTCCCTTAATAGGCCCGTAAAATGGCGGCACTCCCTAGCTTACTGAAAAAAAGTATGCGAGTTCATGCAGAGGGTGCTGGACGTGATAACGTGAAAATTTGAACGGTTGAATGCAGGGCGGGCGGGCAGGCCTATGAAATTTTATTTTTTATTTTATTTAAATTTATTTTTATTTTATTTGACAATAAACAAAAGTAAAAAAAGAAATAGGTCTAGACCTATAAATAAAAGCAGGCCTAGTTATAAAATATAAGTAAAATCAAATTATGAAACCGTAGGCCTAGGTCTAGACCTATATGCCTAAATTTCGTTAAACAAAAATAATGAATGGGCCTATAAAGACGGAATAAATGATAGGGCCCTAAGCCTTCTTTTTATAATGATAACTATTTCTTTCGTTTTAATATTCTAATGGCCACAATTGGTTCTTAATCTTTTATTGGGCTTAAATATAGACGGAATAAATAGTATTTGTCATTAAATGTTAATAACATTCTATTCATTCCGTTGGAAAACACAAATAATAATGATCGAAAGGCTTACTCTTAATTTACACGGAATAAATTGCATTTGTATAAATAAATAGCCTAAATGATCATTATACTAGGCCACTAGGCCTTACCCTCTATTGTCTAATTTATGCCCTAATGATAATAAATGCTATTTATTCCGTTGAAACAAACACAAATATGAAGATCACATTAAATAGGTTACCGGCATATGATGCTTGTGGACTCATGGACTTCAATAAAATATCCGGGTAATTTGCAATACACTCATGCATCGGGGCGGTCCACTGCATCAACACGAAGGGGTATTACATGTATGGTACAAACACACAGCTTGTTGTTGAGTACAAGAACATTCAGCAACTCTACCATGCATGCATGTCTAATAAATAATATACGTGTTACGGTGAAAATGTGTACAGCTCAAGCAATGAGTGCACGTACACACATGCTGTTGAGTGCAGAGCTGCCATGGCTGTGTAGTACAACTTCAAGCATACCCGAGCCAACGTTCAAGAGTGCTATGCTGTGAATTGAGCTCTACATGTAGTACAGTACGGTCTATGTCGTGTATGTTGTGTACGTGTTTGCACAGGCATGACAAGCTGCAGTGCGAGTACACACATGCTGTTGAGTGCAGAGCTGTTCAAGCATGTCGAGTCTACGTTCGCTACACAAAAGTTTGTGATTTTCTCGTCTGTATAAACAAGCCCCCCTGGAACAAATAGGTCCGTCTAAAACAAATAGATCCGTAACCACTTCTTTCTTAACCTTCGATCTTCCCCCAAAAACTATCCTAGCCCCTCTTTTGCTGGTCATAAAATCCCCAAAGAAATCCCTTTTCTCACCCCTCCGGGCGGTGTTAATTTAAGCTTGTTTGCTATTTTTATTTTGGTCGGACGCTATATATTAGTCCCTTAATAGGCCCGTCCTATGGAGCTTCAACACGTTAAAATCACCAATACGGGCTTATTAAGGGACTAATATAAGTGTGTTGGATATCGTCAAGCTTTATATTAGTCCCTTAATAGGCCCGTCCTATGGAGCTTCAACACGTTAAAATCACCAATACGGGCTTATTAAGGGACTAATATAAGTGTGTTGGATATCGTCAAGCTTTATATTAGTCCTTAATAGGCCCGTCCTATGGAGCTTCAACACGTTAAAATCACCAATACGGGCTTATTAAGGGACTAATATAAGTGTGTTGGATATCGTCAAGCTTTATATTAGTCCCTTAATAGGCCCGTCCTATGGAGTTTCAACACGTAAAAAGTACCAATACGGGCTTATTAAGGGACTAATATATAGCGTCTGACCATAATAAAAATAATACAATAGCAAACAAGTTTATATTAATACCGTGTCCCGGAGGGACGAAAAAGGGATTTCTTTTGGGGATATATTTTCCAGCAAAAGAGGGGCTAGGATAGTTTTTGGGGGAAGAAGGTTAAGCAAGAAGTGGTTACGGATCTATTTGTTTCAGACGGGCCTATTTGTTCCAGGGGACTTATTTGTTCTGACGGACTTATTTAAATTGGAAGTCGGCAAGCCTACAAGAAATCAAATGTTATTTCATAATTAATTATTACGGTCCTATGGAATAAGGAATAAATGCTATGTTCATAAGATAAAAAAATGTGTAATCGTGCTATTTATTCCGTTTGAAATTGAAAGGTCTGAGCTTAGAAGTAGGCCTAATTATGATAATTATGTCCTTATAAATTCTACGGAATAAATGCTATACTTATAGGACAAATATAATTTTTTATATAATCATACTATTTATGCCGTTTGAATTGGAAAGGGCTAAGTCTGCAAGAATTATATATAGGCCTATATATATTTTGTATAAACAATTATGCTCATTATTATTTCCTGATATATCTACAGAATAAATGCTATTATGTTCATATGGCAAACATGTGTAATCATGCTATTTATTCCGTTTGAATTGGAAAGGGCTAAACCTACAAGTAATTATGAAAATAATTAATTTCTAATAAAGTCTACGGAATAAATGCCATACTTTTGGGACAAACATAATTTCCATGTATTAAATCATGCTATTTATTCCGTCTAAATTGGAAAGGACTAAGCATGAGAATTATTATATATAATTTTTTAAATATTGGTCATTATTTCATGATGATAATATCTACGGAATAAATGCTATAATGTTCATAGGACAATCATGTGTAGGCCTAATCATGCTATTTATTCCGTTTAAATTCGAAAGCGCTAAACCTACAAGTAATTATGAAAATAATTAATTTCTAATAAAGTCTACGGAATAAATGCCATACTTTTAGGACAAACATAATTTCCATGTATTAAATCATGCTATTTATTCCGTCTAAATTGGAAAGGACTAAGCATATGAGAATTATTATATATAATTTTTTTAATATTGGTCATTATTTCATGATGATAATATCTACGGAATAAATGCTATAATGTTCATAGGACAATCATGTGTAGGCCTAATCATGCTATTTATTCCGTTTAAATTGAAAGCGCTAGTTATTGAAAATGGTCATTATTGTTTCATATGTCTACGAAATAAATGCCATGTTCATATATTTATTTATTAAATTATTTATTAACATATTTACTTTATTTATTTAAAATATTAATCAAACAAATTATATTTATTAAATGTAGGCCTATTGATTAAAATATTTATTAAATCGTTTATTTATTTATTAAAATATTTATTTATTTATGAATTTATTAAAATTATTTATATATTTATTTCATTTCTTCTTTATTTATTAGATGTATTTATCAAAATATTTATCAAATCTTTTATTAAATTATTAATTAATTTATTTAGCAATTTATTATTATATTAAATGAATTTAAAAAAATTAAATCATTTATTTAGCTATTTTATTTTATTATTTTTTAATTATTTATTAAATTATTAATTTATTTATTTAGACCAATTATTTATTTAGGCCTATTATTTATTTATTCATTTATTTATTTATTTATTTGTTTATTTATTTGTTTGTTTGTTTGTTTGTTTGTTTGTTTGTTTGTTTAATTATTTATTTAATCATTTATTGAATCATTATTTTATTCACGCTTGCGCTGTGTGCTGTGCAGGGTGCGTCAAATAGCGACCTTTGCTTTGAGTCGCCGTACAATACGCGTATATTTTCAGTAAGTTAGGGGGTCTTTATTTTATACGGGCTTTTTAGAGGACAATGCCTCTGGAATAAAGTACTGTAGAACAAAGCACTGTACAATATAAAAGAAGTAATAAGCCATTTTAAAAGTAGCTCTGTGCATTTATAATTCTCGATTACTACTTACCCACCGTCTGCTGAAACAAGGAGTTGTCCACACCACATTAATTGGAGAAACAGAAGTACAAATAAATAGTGAAATCGGAAGGCAAAGGCTTGCCTGTTTTGAAGAAAATCCACAGCCATATTCACTCTAATCTCAGCTGTAATCTAAGTTGCTGACAGAGCCACTGATACCATTCAACTACCAATCACCACCTCGCATTCACTGTGGAAATTACACTACTTCATTAACTTCTTATACTATCTGCAGACTTCTGATAAATAATGGTACAATATAATGTTTCAGTCCGGTATTTATTGGAATAAAAGTTAGAAGTAGTTCAGGTTCTGTGGAAATTACACCACTTTCAATGTGTACATAATACCAAATTCTTACACTCTATGAAGACTTCTGATAAATACTGGTACAAAGTAATGTTTCAGTCCGGTATTTGTTGGAATAAAAGTAACAAGTAGTCCAGGTTCTGTGGAAATGACACCACCTTTAATGTGGGCACAGCACCAACTTCTTATACTCTATGCAGACTTCTGATAAATACTGGTACAAAGTAATGTCAGTCCGGTATTTATTGGAATAAAAGTAACAAGTAGTTCAAGTTCTGTCGAAATGACACCACCTTTTAACATGGACACATCACCAACTTCTTACAGTCTATGCAGACTTCTGCTAAATACTGGTACCAAGTAATGTTTCAGTCCATTATTATTTTGGAATAAAAGTAACAAGTATAGCATAGTAGAATCTGTTGGAGCATCAATGCTACACATTTCCTTTCAGCTGAAAACTTGTTAACACTCGTAGTATAGTTCTCGTATATAGTTGCAATATATAGAGTGATTGGGAAAAACCCATTCATGTCCGAACCACTGTTTGGTCACAGATCAGTAATCTAATAGATATGTACTTGACAAAACATATCACATAAAAAGTATTGTAATTTTAAATCAAATTCATTTCCTCTACCCAGAAATATCTACATGTATTCACTTGTCACTAATGAGTCATGATGCATGTATTTGACTATTTCAGTTGAAATCAATACATCCCTATTGAAGACAAGACCTTAATTATACACATGGAATGTGAATTCTAAATGTGGTTACCTGAATGGGTGATTCTATTTGAAATCTGCACGCCCTGTGTGGGAGATTTATGTTGTGTCTTCCAAATGGGGTGTATGGATTTCAACTGGAATTGCCCAAATCTATTTGTGAATGTATTTCCTTCTACCTACAGAAATATAAATTCAATGGTTACCAGTTAGGCCTATTATGTGCATTGTACAATTTGGAGTTGAGTCACTGTGGGTTTTCCCCTCAAAATTCTGTGTTATGCCATGTGACATAAGATTTAATTCTTGCTTCCGTATATGAACACACCCACACAGACACCCCCCCTCTCACGCATATTTCTGAAGACCTCAAAAATGAAAAATATGTAAAAATTGTACAAATTATCAGTTGAATCCAAGCAATACCTTTGACATACAGTAGCAATAGGTGTTCCATTTGTTGTATGGGTTTTATATTTTCTTGGACTGCAGCATTGCATGTTTTGCACAATATTTATAGGTTAATGAACGCGTATTACTTATTGGGAGAGAAATAAGACAAAATAATGCATGCGCGCTGATGTTGATGCGTCTAATGCACGAGCCCAGAAGGGGGGAGTGCATTAGATGCATCAACATCAGCGCAAGTGCATTATTTTGTCTAATTTCTCTCCCAATAAGTAATACAAGTTTATTAATCTTTTTCATACACTAGAAGAAAAAAACATGTGATTTGTACTTTTATATAACAAATTATCACTAAAAATGTTGGAAAACAGAACCAAATATAAATGCATCAACCTGCCCGAAAAATGAATCAATCCTACGCACGCGAAACAATGCGCGTAGTACGCAGAGTGCACAATATACACAATCAATGCATGTTTCGTACTTTTCTAACAGCTTTTCTGATTGGCTGCTTTGATATAAGAGTGTATGAAGATATGATACTTATTGGGAACAGCACATTAGTCCAAAGGGTCATTTGGGGCATATTAGGTTAGGATTAAGGTTAGGGATAAGGTTAGGGTTAGCATTAGGGATAGGGTTAGGGTAAGTGTTAGGATTAGAGTTATGGTTAGGATTAGGTAAGGGTTAGGGTTTATAACTAAGTTAGTGGGTTTTTGGAATAATGACCCTTTATACTATCAACCTGTAAGACTCTTCAGATGACTTACTTTTAGAATATGAAAGATACTCTCAACGCTTCTCATTTGAAGCTAATTGAAAAGAATAAGTGCCCAGAAGAGTAAGTGCCCAGGGTTGTAATTAAGCCTATACCAAATAAAGTTCTATTTTGTGGGTTTTTTCAGTGCAAATTGTTGCCAATTTCATTTCAGTAAAATATGGGTGCTTTAAATTTGTTTGTTTGTTTGCTTGCTTGGTTTTCCTTTCTTCATGTCTGTTAGCAAATACAAGGGAATCAGTAATAATGTCAATCCTATATTCATGAATACAAACCTTTTATCCTTTAGTAGATAAGAATTCCGCAATCTCATTGGTCAAACATCACTTTGATAAAAATCCGTATTACCTGCGTACTCCTCATACAGGCACGTATTATTTCCTGTATTACCTGTGTAGTCCTAACACGCGCCCATTTGCATAACATGACTCGCGCGATATCCTAAGCCTCAAGCGTATACTTGTACCTCCTCAACCCGCCTGTCTGGCTTTATATTTTTTCCTTTTCAATTTATTTGTATTCTTGAATGGAATTGTACTGATGAACCTATACTTTAATTTTTGTTAATTTCTGCAGATGTTGGTCCAAAGAACCTGCTCAGAGGCCTTCAATGGAAGAAGTAATCAGAGTTATACAGCCGTTACTACAGGTGTGTGTGTGTATGCAAAATAAAATATAATATTTTAAATTAGAATAGGCCTGTCAGACCAAGATTCTACTTCTTCTTTCTTTTTTTTTAACTGTATGCAATTAAAAACAGTTGTTTTTTTTTTTTTTTTTTGTTGATTTTGACTGAAGTTGCAATAACATTTTCATGATTTTCAAGCTTCTTGTACTTTTTTAAGGTCATTTAGCCTCTTCCAGAAATAAATAATTATTAAAAAAAATCCCAACTGGCCAATCGTGCTTGGGTTGTATGTCAAAAAAAGGACAACCAAAAAGTAACCAAATTATCAAATCCCCCCTCCTCCCTCCATTAATAGACATCCATGAACATCCTGGATCTGGTGCACTTCCCCATCCATTAATTATTATCTAACATGGAAGAATCCAAGGTGTCCCAAACTATTTTGGTTCCAGTCTATTATTCTATGTACAGTACTTAAAGGGAAGCCCCACCAGGGCAGTTCTTCTGGGTGAACCAACCTGCCTGTTTATTAAATTAATCAGTGAAAAGGTTACCTATGAATTAGACAGGTGCTAATTGATATTTTAATGTTACTGCATCAATTAGCAATTATCAAATTCAGAGATAACCTTGTCACTAACTAATTTGATAACCAGGCAGGTTTGGTTCACCCCAGAAGAACTACTCTGGTGGGGCTTCCTCTTTAAAGCCATATTATAACATTTGCTGAGGAAGACGCCCTCACTGAATTTTTAAAATTCATTTTTTTATACGATTAAATTGTACTTTATTAAACCAATATACCCTGCAAAAATCAAGACTCTAGGTGCTGTAGTTTTGTCAAAATCTGTGATTTGAATAAAACGCCGGAATCTGTGCTTTATTATTACGATGGAATTATTAGTCGAACGCATACACGATGTTCATAACACATAGTACGTACACAGTGTGCGGGACGGTGATATACACAACAAAGGGTCGTACCACAACATGACCGAAGGAGTGGTACGTATTGGCGACATGTGCACTGGTAGTAAATTCCAATTATCTTTGCTTTGCTGTATTTGTTCGGCTCAAAAATAAAAGGAGATATATCTGACAGTAAAAGCTAACATTTTATGGCAAAGAAATACTTATCTAATTTGTTTGAAAATGTTATAATATGGCTTTAAGACAGTGTTCAAGCTTTGACTTACGTTTGGTGGCCAGAATGGTGACAACTTAAAGTGAAAGATATCCTACTTAAGGATACGATACATGATTTACCGACAAGTGACTCATTTGTGACCGTACACCACGAATGAGCCGTAAATGTCCTCAATTGTATTCTGAGTTACAGTGTAAAATGGGCATGAAGTTCATATTCATAGGTATTTCACTTTGGTGCTACGTGTATCTCATTAAATGAGGTACACGTAGCACCAAATTGAGGTACCTATGAATACGACCTTCATGCCCATTTTACACTGTAACTCAGAATACAATTGAGGACATTTACGGCTCATTCGTGGTGTACGGTCACATTTCGGAATGCGATCATGAATTTTGAAGAAGAAAAAATTTCCACAGGCTTCTTTGGGACTCGAACCAGCGATTCTATACTTCCTTCGATTACGCGTCTAGCGCTTTTCCACTCGGCCACCGTGGCAGTTGAGCGGATGAGTGTAATGATAAAAGATATATCTCATAATGCCATCTTTAGCCTTTTGTTTACTAAAAAAGAAGCGTTTTGTAAAGATAGATTAGCCGTTTTATGCATAAATAGCACAAACGTTTGGGAAAGGTTTCAAACAAATAATAAAGACACTGATGTGATAATGAAATTGCGTAAGTCGGGAATTATCTGCGTCGCAATGTTTTGTTTTGGTTTTAGGAACTTGACCTTAAAATTTACGACTTCATGACATTATCATTCAAATCAACAAAAGGTATTTCAACACTATAAGTCTTCCTTCTTTCTCTAGAATGTTTTGTACATGTATGTGAAATAGCTTCAACAATGGTTCGCTGCATAATGGTAAAAATAGCCTTGACCTAAAAAAGGGCGAGAGGTACCATATTTACGGATTCAGGCTAAATTAAAATTGATATAAAACGTTTGTTTTTGATTGATTACAAAATTAATTTTTTGTCGTAAAAGGAAATTGTATCTGGCGTGAATTACACTACAGTTTTTATTCCTAGGGCTCTTTGACTTCTTCAAATAATTTTTTTAATGATAGAGTGAATCCCCTGGCCCTCTATAATTACGCACAAAAGATCGACCCCCCTTAAAGGAACATTTTCTAGGGCGAAATTTTGTGTAGAAACTGAATCTTACATAAAAAATGCATAAAATTCAACTTGAAAATTTTCCCCATAGCACTGTACAGGGATATTTCTGCCCGAAGTCTTCAAATTTGAGCAAAAATTTGTGCAAAAAAAAAAGTCCTTCAAAATGGGGATACTAAGAGCTAAACAAAAAACATGTTGCTCTAGAGGGAGGCATTGGCAAGGGCAACATGTCTTTTGTTTAGCCTCAAACCTCCCAGTTTTGAAGGACTTATTTTTTTTGCAAAATCAGTGACTTTTTTCACGCCCTCAAAATCCTTAGGGGTGGGGGTAGCATTTTGCAAGTTATTTTCTTTTTTGTATATCTAGCTTGAACTGCTTGTTATATTACCATTTAGCTATTGAAATACTGAGCAAACAAACACTTATAGTATCCCTATTATAGCTCATACCATTGTGGAGATATGGCCTTTTCAAATCGAAAATGATGCCAATATTGTATTTTTTTCTAAATCAATTGTCACCCGAACCCTCAAGTTTCTACCCCTGCTACAAAAATAAAGAAATATGTGGATCCCATTCAATGCTTTTAATATCACAATTGTACCCTTGTTACACAATTAGGCACTATTAGATAGTTTTCATGTTCATACACTCACAGGAAATCTGCAAGTCAAAATTTTTGTCACCCCAAAACGGCTATTTTCGTCAAATCGGACATAAAATTGAATTTTTCTTGAAATCTATAAAAGATAGAGAGTTTTAAGTGCCAAAATCTGATTCTAGATGATATTTTACCCTTGGAAACATATAAACAATCAAGAATTTTTATTGTTTTCACCCCTAAATACTTTTTTCACACGTGAGACCGCACGTGACAGCTTGAATGCTGTCATAAGAGCAAAGAGCAGGAACCTCTCAAGTGTCCTCCATTAGCATCAAACATCAAAAGTCCAATGTCTCCCAAACTAATTCCTTTGGTTCACTCTATATAAGTACTTCAGGGGTGAAGAGCAGGAACCACTCATGGTATCCTAAACAAGAGGAGCAGGTGGATAAATCTCAAACATCCATGAACCCCCTTTAGTAGTCACCACTACTTCTCGTGAGTATGGTAAAGTGGATCAAAATAAATTAACCGCTTTGCTTGAAGAGCACTTAGCAGAATTCCCTGAGAGTGAAGATCCTACTGTTCTTGTCGCTTCATATGAGTCTATTACATCTTCTGTCCTTGATGAGGTTTGTCCTCTTGTGACAAAAACACTTACCATTAAACCTAGACTTCCATGGTATAATGATACCATCCATCAGCAAGGAATATCCGTCGGCGTCTAGAACGTAGATGGAAGAAAAGTCGCTCTGAAGCTGATGAGACCGCTTTCAAAGATCAGAAAGACCATGTCTGTAGACTTATAACAAATGCTAAAATCGATTACTTTACTAATAAATGTACAAATCGTCTGTAAAGGAAATGTATAATACAATCAATGTACTGTTAAATAAGACACACAAAGTTCTCCCAGACTTTCAAGAAGATCTTGCGGATGAGTTCCTACAGTTTTTCATAGAAAAGGTTGAAAAAATACGAGATAATGTGTGCTCAGGTAGTTCTTGTGTAAGATCTGATCAGGATACTGCTACGGACAATGTAGATTTAAGTATGTGTAGTTTTAAGCCACTCACTCTTGAAGATGTTCACAATATCATTATGAAATTTCCTAGTAAGTCATGTTTGCTGGATACTATGCCCTCTTGGTTAGTAAAAGAGAACCTTACTACCATGCTTCCTGTAATAACAAAAATAGTCAATGCTTCTCTTGCATCAGGTGTATTTCCTTCAAGGTTGAAACATTCCATCATAAAACCTGTTAAGAAGAACACCATGGATCCAAACTCATTAAAGAGCTATCGCCCTGTTGCGAATATTACCTTTCTGTCTAAAGTAGTGGAAAAGGCAGTGACATGTCAGGTTACCGACTATGTGGACAGCAATTGCCTTGGTGAACAACATCAGTCTGCCTATAGGCAAAACCATAGTACGGAGACTGCATTGTTAAAAGTTAAGAACGATATCCTGCAGTCTCTTGACAAAGGCAATGCTGTCTTCATGGTTCTACTGGACATGTCCGCTGCCTTTGATACTGTGGATCATAATATCTTACTTCATAGGCTTCAGACTAGGTTTGGCATGGGCGGTGCCGTTAAATCTTGGTTTCGTACATATCTTCATAACCGCACCGTAAAGGTCAACGTCAAGAACACATTTTCCAAAGAGCATTTGCTCACTTCCTCAGGGCTCTATAATAGGCCCACAGGGGTTTACGTTATGATGTTTCTTTTCATGCTTACGCTGGATGACATCCAACTTTTGCTGAATTCAATCCTAAGATCGTAGGGGACTGTGAATGTGTTCTTGATAAATTAACTTCTTGTGTTGCTAGAATAAATGAATGGATGGTGGACAATATGCTCCAACTTAATCAAGACAAAACAGAATTTATTGTTTTTGCAAATAACCGTGTTTTGCCTACACTTCAGAATTTTCAACTCAAACTTGGTAACCTGTGTATTCATCCAAAATCATCTGTGAAAAATCTTGGTGTTATGCTTGATTCTTCTCTAGACATGTCTGTTCACATAAATTCAATATGTAGTTCTGTTAATTTTCATATACGCAATCTGTGGCGTATTCGCCGTTTTATATCACAGGAAGCTTGTCACAATGCTGTCAGAGGGTTGGTACGTACTGTCTCGTCTAGATTACGCCAATTCGCTTTTACTTGGTGCACGTGCGAAAGATCTTATGCGTTTGCAGCGCCTCCAAAATAAAGCTGCGCGCCTGGTTTTTAGTTGTGGACGAGACCAGCCCTCTGCCAGGTTACTTGACGAGCTTCATTGGCTTCCAGTTAAACAAAGGGTTCATTTCAAATTACTTCTGTACATTTTCAAATGCATAAATGCTCAAGCTCCAGGTTACCTGACTGATCTAATTCATCTCTTGAATAGTAGTGTTGCGCTTGGTCTCAGATCTCGGCTTCGTTCCTCATCTGATCTCACCCGCCTTTGGGTTCCTCGCTCTTTTAGAAAGGCTGGGGATGCTTCATTTGCCATACCCTCATTCATTAACATCAAATATGGAGGAGTTTAAAGTCTCTCAAACTGATTTCTTTGGTTCCACTCTATATTTACAGTACTTCAAGGGCGAAGAGCAGGAACCACTCAGGTATCCTAAACAAGAGGAGCAGGTGGAGGAACCTCAGACGTCAATGAACCTCCTGGATCTAGAAGAAACTCAAGACACTCATCTCACAGGAAACAGTGAATATGCTGGGTCAAGGGCCAGCACTATCAGTGACACAATAATAGATGTGGTCAAGGTTAGTGGTTATATGGGCTGATCCATTTTTAAGTCCGATAATTTCAAAAATCTTCCACAGAGGGGATATGAATTTCAAATAGAATTAACCAACTCGGTTTGCAACTTGCCCTCCCTCTGTGGAATTTTCGGGTTACATCTTTCTCTAGAGGGTGTGCGAAATTCAATGGAGTTGGAGGAACGTCAATTTATTGTTTAAAGATTAACTGGTTTTCCAGAAGAATTTTGGCATATACTCCTTGTTTGCCGTTTGTTAGGGGATTCATGTTTATATCACAGTTGTATGTGTGTAAGGTGGAATTTCTTTGGTTAAATATCCAAGAAAAAACTATATATGTTGGTTGTTTTGCAGTCAAGTTAGCTCAGTTGGTAAGGCATTTGATGATGCAAGTTTTGAGCCTCGGTGCAGTACCTGTTTGTTCTTGTGAAATAATTGAGCAAACTTGAAATTCCCATAGGCAAGGAACTAACTACTTTTGCTCGCCTGATTGTTGCTAAATGGTTTATGTGGTGTGTCTTGGGCTGCAGTGGCCAGCAAATTCCTGGACAGTGTGATGCGGCTTGGTGGTTTATGCATGTGCATAGTACACTATAAATCAGTGCCCTTGTTTTTTTTTATAACAAATTTTTCATCATATGCAACAAAACATGTATATTTTGGTTTTGCAGAGAGACCCAAGTGGAAATCTCAAGACCAGAGACCCAGAGTATGAGAAGAGGAGAAGATCAGCTGACATCTTGTCTTTTGAAAGAAATACAGATGAAGAGCCCATCAACGAAGAACCAAGTAAGAGAGTAGCAAAAATATCAAGAACTGATATAATCAGTTTGTAAACGGCTTTGATATCATGCTGTACTTTGTTTAGCTTGTAATAGGTGAGACTCAGAACATTGTGGATTGATATAGCATGGTGTACATGCAATTGGGCACAGCACCTACACAATGTGTGCTTACGCCTTACCGTATTCATTCCAATGAAGTCATTTTGGGTGGGCGCTTATTTTTTACTTAGTTTACCTAATTTTTTCGTTAGGTGTGTTGAATAGAGACAAATTTACGTATGTAAAAAAGGGTCCCAAGACGTTCTAGTAGCTTTTCTGATGTAGAAAATGTATTGCAAGTTTACACAGGACTTGTAGTCCTCCGTCTATTTGTCACCTCAACATTGATGGTACCCAGTACCCTTTATTAGCAAATTGGACATTTCCTGGGTGGGCGCTTATTAGGGCACGGGCGCTTATTGGAACAAATACAGTAACATATTGTCTAAATAATGCTTTTTTGTACATGTGTATAGGGTACTTTATTAATATGTGCAGTAACAAAAAACAAATAATTTTTGCCTATTAAGCTACTTGCAGTTCCGCCATTATGCACTATGTGCGGGAGAGCCTCGAACTGGCAGCATACATGAATGGGAATTGAACTAGTCATAACGTTCTGTGTAAGGTTACATAATTCTTCCTTTCATGTATGCTGCCAGTTCGAGGCTCTCCCATTAGCACATAGTGCATAATGGCGAACCGCAAGTAGCTTAATTACAAGTTGAACAAAGTATAAAATAAGTTTAACTATAAAAAGTTTCAAAATGAAACTCCTTACAGGATAATGCAACTGGTGATTGTTTAAATTATTTACAAATTGGAACTTACATGTCCAATCTGCACCTGTATGTTGCGGCATATTTTCAAAGCGCAATCTCGCAATGCCATGTGTGAATACTGGACACAGGTGAAAGACCGATCGGCTCTCTTGAATATGCAAGAATTTTCATTGCAAACAAAGCAAATGGACTTTGTCTGTTTGTACAGTGTGTTTCTTTATATGTGCCCATCCACCACAAACTGGTCGTAAAGTCGGCATTCTCCATTTTGAGATACAATTAAAAACAGTATATGGATTTCTATGTAAAATATACTAGGAATTTGACCTTTGATGAAACATAACTTCACTTCCAGATGTCCGATGAAGCTGGTTGAGGTGTCATTTTAAAGCTGAAAGTGCATTCTTTCAAAATCTGCAATAAACAGAAAATGATCTAGAGCCGACTTTACTACCACTTTGTGGTGGATGGTCACATATGTTCTCATGTTCCATATCATGTACAGGTGTATTTGTTCCATCAGCTGCAGAACACAGTCTCATTCATTTCAGTGATAAGCTATTCTCTTGTATGCAGGGTTGTAGCTAACTATGTTTTAGTTTTAGTGGTGGGTACAGGTGCTTGGGGAAAAATTCATACTTCAGCTCAAATTTGCCTAAAATGTTCACTTGTTTGACTAATTTCAGTAAAATCAATGTATTGTTGACACTTGTTTTGAGTGGTGAGCTACCACACTGAAATAATTGTTTAGTGGTGAGCTCTGCCACCAACCACCGTGCACTGTAGCTACAACCCTGTATTCATACACAAGTTTGGATTTAAAATACTTGATTTGATTTTGTGTTTCAAAGTGGAACATGGTAGTTGGCAGCTGTGTGTCCATATACAGTAAGCCAAAAAATTAAGGTACCAGTTATGTTCACCTCCTGTATATCCTAAACAAAGACATATATGTCATAATTGGAACCTGTAGCCAGTAGCTGCATCGTTTAGCTCGAATTTAAGACCTCATTCGTTGAAATTGTTCAAGAAATAAAGACACAGCGATCCCAAAACCCAAGGAAGATACCAATATAAAAGTTGCAGTTTCCGTCATTGCATGCCCTATTGATTAGCACGTTAAAACTAGCGTCGTGCTTTTACTGATTAGAACACAAAAGTGCAACTTATGATTTCGTTTCTTCATTAGGTTTTAGATCACCGCTTTTTAATTCTCAACCAATTTCAACAAATAACGCCTTAAATCCGAGCTAAAGAGTACAGGTATTGACTGCTTGTTTTAATTTTGACATATTTGTCTTTATTTGGGATATACAGGGGTGAACACAACTGGTACCTTAATTCTTTGGCTTACTGTATATCATTTAAGTATACTGAAGAAGATATATTGCCATACTTGTATGTCACCTATAGAGGGATAAATACTTAACCTCTGGACCATTTCCATTGTATCCATCGATCTGATAATCTTACGTTTAGTGCTTTGGTGTAGATTGTGTTGCCCTCTTAAGATATTATACTCGTGGATTGCCAACTTAAAATTGCACCAAAAGTAATGGTTTGGTAAATCCGCCATCTTGGATTGTCGCTCATGGAGGCCACTTATATTTATAATGTACCTCTAGTATTTAAATTACCAGCAAGAGCCTGAAATCTAACAATAATTTGTGTCTTTTTGCGATAATTTGCATGCAGCTCTTAGCGGGTGTTTTTGGCACAACGTGTTATGTGCAGAATTTAAACAACCACACACTATGAATTGAAGTTTACCAGACACAATCTGAGAAATGATCCGGAGGTACATTAAGTGGCCTCCATGGGCAACACACAAACAGAACAGAGTTGGTACTCTTTGATTCTACCTCACTGGTTATCTGGAGGTACATTATGTGGCCTCCATGAGTGACACACAAACATAGCGGAGCTGGTACTCTTTGATTCTACTTCATTGGTTGCCCAAAATAAAGTGATTTACTTGCTGATATTTCATTAAGCATTGCCATTTTCAAATGTATGCAGTGCACTCCTTTCTCAGTGCAAAAAATCATCAGATATCAGTTGCATGACAGGTACACTATTTTGGACCACATATGTGACAAGCCAACATGGCATATTCCAACACCAATATGGAAATGTGTGAAGTCCATATTCCCCTCCTTTAAATTCCTAGGTCCAAGTAGGCAAATAACTAATAAATAGCCATACAAACCACCTTAACTCAATCACACAATTGTTTGCAGCGTGCACAATTGATTCATGATCAGCCGTTTAAAGTTTTAGCATGCAATTGCTTTAGACTTGATTCCAACACTGGTTGCGCACCACACACACTTCAGGTAGTTTTTCATCTGCATAGAACTCCCATTTGGTACATTTCACGCCAGTCTAATAAAGAAATAACAGTCAATATACATCTACTAAAAGTTGTCCAACTTTATAACCTAAAACTCATTGCTTGCAAACCATCTCTTTAACGATTGCACTGGTGAGTTTCTGGGTTAAAATGACATTTTGAAGTGTCCCTTTTACTAGTTTTATTTGTTACTAACTCAAGCTCTGTAATATTTTACATTTACAAACTAGAAACACCATTAGATTTTCTACTACTAGCAGCAGGTAGTGTAACACAATTAACTCAGTAGTCTTCATAGAAATAGATAACAGAGAATCTGGATTTGCAGCCATCTTTGTTCAGAAATAAGGGGTATATTTGTGATGTGCTAGAACTGCAGCTTTATCGTTACTTGGTATGATGGGACATGCTGATTATGATCAAGCAGCAACACAAGTGGCAAGACCCAGACCCAGAAAGTATATTTCCTAATTCTTCAGACTTCCGGGTATGCGATGGTGTCGAGTGCAAAGACAAGGCAGAGTCTCCGGCTCCGCCCCTTCCATGCGCTTTATGACCGATGGGTCAACCATCTTGTCATCATGATTGTTGATCCGCCAATCAGCATGATTGTTTAATACTGCTGCGTTTACGCTCATAAACTATCGGTGCATATGGCACATAACTCTGAATAACTTGGAAATTTACTTTAAGATTAAGAAACATTGCAGAATTGTTTTTGTTTCTGCATATAATCAGCAAGGAATTGAATATATCGACAAGTGCCCTTCATGGCTGACGGCACAATTACACAATAAGTGTATAGGAAGTCCAGATTCTCCCTTATCAATTTCTTTGGTACTTTTACACTTCTACTATTGATATACTATTCACTGCATGATTTTAAGTTTACCGGAGTAAATATAATTCAAATTTTGCACGCTATAAGCCACAAGTTTATAGAAAGAAACACACCCCTACACATACATCAGGGCACCATGATAACATGGACAGAAATACACAAAAATGCTCCCGTGGCCCAGTGGTTAAGGCACAGGTTTTGTAAACCTGAGGTCCTGGGTTCGATTCCCAGGCGAGATCACTTTTTATACTTGTCTCCTTTATTACTTGTGACGTTGAACCTGGTGATTATGTTTATTTATTATAATTCCGTCGATCATGCCACTGTTTTTCCAAGAAATACACAACTTGAGTTGTAATTGCCTTGCCATAGACTTACACACTTGAATTTCACTTGCCTAACCATGGACTAACAGTTTTTACTACTGAGTCCAGACTCGCTCTACACCTCTAGCTGCAGATGTTGTAGTAATACATTTTAATGCTGTTTTGAATCTAGTGACACCATCCAATTGTTACACACCTATTTCTCATGCGTTTGGGTGTCTTCGTTTGACAGTTTTTACAAACACACACCCCTGTTTGTAAATACCTCCAAACCAGGACCTCGATTAATTAAAATGAGGACCTCGATTTAATACTTTCTAACTGAGGACACACACCCGTTTTTAATCGACACACCGTGGACGTCACACACACAAACCTTAACTTACTATCCAACAGTGACCTGTCCTATACCCCCCCCCATAGTAGACCTATCTTATATGCATTCTTGCATTTATGTTGTCCTGATCATAGTATCAAACCGAGGACGTCCTCGGTTAGGAGGTGTGTCCTCGGTTGTATGGTGTGTATCCATATGTAGGTCCTCATTTGGAGGCATTTACCAACGCACCCCACCTGTAAGCAATGTCTGTCAACCGGGGACAATTATTGACCAACCAGGGACAAAAACACACATTTTTTTACTGTTTTGGATCTAGTAACACTGCCAAGGAATATGCATTCAGTGTTGTACACCTATATCTCATGTGTGTCATTGTTTTACAGTGTTAATTGAAGACATAAACACTCACAGTGCAAACACACAACATTTATGGTTATTTTTTGGTAGAATTGTAGTATTTTGCTTATAGTGACTCTTGTGTAGACGCTTTACTTGTAAGTAATAGGCTATGGGTTCTTGCTTTTTTTTCCTCATTTTTACATACCTATCTGTAATGAATGCATTTATATATTTGAGCTATTTGCAATTCTTTGACTTTCTTTTTTGGTAAAAATATTGAATTTAAGAATATTTTAGGGCTATCACGGGTAGAACATGCTCAAGTTGAACGGACAAATAAGGCCTATAATTATATCAGGCATAAATGTATCGGACATTGTATTGGTAACAAACATCACATTATGTCATACAGCAAAGTTTGTCCCTTCAATTTCTGTATAGTTTGTAGGCAGTGTTCGATATAAGCACTTATCCTCTTGTCCTCTTGTCCAAAAATCACTGGGGACAACCATATTGAGCTAAGTACTTATCCCTGGACAACCACTATATTTTACCTCCAAAAGTATGACACATTTTTGGGACAACCAAAATGTATTGAGGACAAGCAGAATTTATTCTTAAGTTTATAACCTCCATATTTTCCTTATTTCGGACACTGTTTGTAGGTATGTAGAGTGTACAATGTAGATTTTTTATGTGTAAGTAATGGTGCTTGTAGAAAACATGTAGCAATTTCACCAAAAGTATTATTTTCATTTATCATATATAATCTCAAATACAAACTTTGTTCAACTATAATCAGAGACTGAAATAAAAAGACAAGTTTGTGTTTGACCATAAACTCCCCACAGCCTGTGATTGGTTAGTAGCACATAAAAGGAAGATTGATTCATCTGGTGCCTTCATCGGAGAAAAGGAATCACAGAAAATGGTGGTACTTTTACGAGGCAAAAAACAACTTTTCTAGGCATTGTTGACATGGTGCCTTCAGGAAAGAAAGTGTTTTTACTAAGACCTAAGTTTTGACATGGTTTGTATGTTTGAAGATGCCAAATTAACCACAGGGCATGCTGTTTTACAGCTGTGTTCAGAAATTTCAATCGTCACAACAAGTCGTTTCTGAGTTTGATTGACAGATGACGTCAAACGCAAATAGTTTTTAATTCAGTCTCATATTATGCTGATAGGCAAGACTCATAACCTCCTGGATATAGAATGGTGCACATGTAGCTGGGCCCAGTGCATGCACCAAGTGTGCTTTGTGTATAGATACACTCTACAGTTTGGACTTCTTTAATGGGTGCATCAGTGAGTGAAATCATGGGAGAGAAAGTTTAGACTTCACCGAATAATTAGACCTTTATCATTTGAACAAAGTATGTAGTTACATAATATTTGCTGGTCAAAAAGTTCAGAACTTGTCAGTTATGCGGACATTCATTCAATACAGCAGCAATTATAATCCTTGAAATATTTCATATTGTATATTTTAGTTACATTTGTAGCATGCAACAGAAATCATCTTGCACATAATTGGAGGTGTTTTGATTGTCCATCAAACATCTGTACTGAGTTTGGTGATTTATACAAATTCAGCACACCTGTGTTTTACTTGCTATGCAGTCCTTTGTAGGATGGGACCTAGCATAATTTTTGGCAGGATAAGTGAAAAATCAGGATAAGTGAATTATGTGTAATTTTGTGTCGAACATAGACCTGGAAAATGTACATTTTTGCGGAAGATAAGTAAAATTTCTCATAAAAGGACAAATTTTATGTTCCCATAATTGATGTGTTTCTAACTCGGGAGGCAAAATTTCAGTCCAAATGCCAAAATTGTCAGTGAGGGTGCTTACTGGATTTTCCACTATTTCCAATAATCTCAAACAATCCTGATTCCTAACTTTTTATGAATTTCTTTGCAAGAAGAATCTGTAGTACCATATCACATTATATAATTCTCAGTTCATGCATGATTTTGTTACTTTTTAGTTAAATTTATTATAAGTTGCATGATTTTGCAGTGTTTAAATCTATTTGTGAGACCTACTATACAAAAAAATATTTCTACATTTACCTTTTACTGTGAATACAAGTCATATCTGTCAGAGAATTTTATCTTGGCCTGATGACATCATTGTAAAGGTTTACAAATCAGACTGGAGTGTGAATGTTTTCCATAGAGCTCTCCTATAAAATCTACTTGGGATTTTACATCTGTTTGATGTTCAATTGAATCACTCTCCTTACAGATCTTCTTCACTTCCCCAGGAGTGTGATATGTAGATCACCTGCAGTTTTAGAACTCAATGATGTTCACTTGAACTACTCTCCTTATAGCTCTCCTTGACTTCCTCATGAGAGTGATATGTAGCTCATCTGCAGTTTTAAAAACTCTGATGTTCACTTGAACCACTCTCCTTGACTTCCTCAGGAGAGGGATATGTAGATCACCTGCAGTTTTAAATCTATGATGTTCAATTAAATCACTCTCCTTATTGCTCTCCCTGACTTCCTCAGGAGTGTGATTTGTAGCTCCCCTGCAGTTTTTAAAAACTCAACGATGTTCAATTGAACCACTCTCCTTGTAGCTGCATCACTTTGACTTCCTCATGAGTGTGATATGTAGATCACCTCCAGTTTTAAAACTCGAATGATGTTCAATTGAATTACTCTCCTTGTAGCTCTCCTTGACTGCCTCAGAAGAGTAATTTGTAGCTCACCTGCAGTTTTTAAAACTCAATGTTTAATTGAATCACTCTCCTAACATATGCTGTTGACTTCCTCGATGAGAGTGATATGTAGTGTGCCTGTAGATTAAACTAAATTATATACGATATCCAGTAGTGACCTCTAAATTAAGATATTTCTAAGAACTTGATATGACATAAGATTTACTCCAATTATTTGAATATACCCTTTGATTTTAACATTTTTATTTTTGGCATAATAATAATAGGTAGGTCTCACAAATAATTTGAAGTTATTCATAACTCATTTACCTAATTTGCATGCTCATTTTGGTGCCGTTTTGTGTGAATTATGCGCCCCTACAGAGGCTGTCGCAAAAGAAGGGGCATCGTCGCTGTAACTTTCGCATGGCCACATTGGTCAGTCACACATCTCAGCCGCCACTGTCGCCACCACCTCCCGCCCCTCACCCGCTATATCCATATTCGTGGCTGCCCCACCCCAGCCCGTCATACCATGGGCAATGTCTAACTCCCACACGGATCCGTGTCTGATGTCGGAGTTTGATCCGTTGATGAAGCAACGCTCTAACTCGGATGATTCCACACAACGCTTTGAATGTGACAGATTCAGCGGGATGGAGAGACCAAGATCAGGGAGTCTCGGAGGAGAAGGTACGCCATTGCTGCTCCCTCAGAGCATCAGTACATCGTCAATGGAGAAGATGAACCAACAGACAAGGCCACCAGATAAACCTATGAGAAGTGTGTCGTTGGATCAAAGAAAGTCTCAGTCAAAAGGTAGCGGTATATATATATAGACCTGCATTTTGTTATCCTTCCTCCAGCAATTGCCAAAAATTGAAAACAAATGTTAAGCATGTTTGAAGCAATTGCCGAAAGTGAAAACAAATTTTGGCATGTTTGAAGCAATTGTCAAAAGTGAAAAATCAATTATTGGCATGTTTGAAGCAATTTTCAAAAATGAAAAAAAAAAATGATTAGCATGTTTATAGCAATTTTCCAAAACAAATATTGGCATGTTTAAGTTGATCTTGCTGTCATATGTATCTGTGTTTATTACAGGCATGAAAATTGTCAGCGTTTTAGCTGATTTCAGTGTTTTTTTGTTATTGTTTTCAGTGTTTTTCAGCCTTTTTCTGAATCAAATTCACAGAAAATGGTAAAAAAACATGGTTTTCAATGTTTTTTTCAAAGACCAGTTTTCATGCCTGCTATTATGTCATTATTTAAGCATAAAAAACCAATAAGGCTGTCAGTGAATTTATCAAATACAGATATAAGTATTTTGACTATATCCTACTTTATATCATAGACAGTGGTTCAATTTGATGTTCTTGATTAGTCAGAAAACAAGTTTATTTTTTTACTTCTAAACAGCCTCATTTTCAAGGCAAGATATTTTCTTTATATATATTTGCATGTCATTTGCCAAATAATTATGTCAGAGATCAAATACATAAAGTATTCTCTTTGATGTTTGAAGATTACTTATGTTTTATTTTTGCAAGCCTTACTCAAACGGTCTAAATCAAAAATTGGTAAGTTTGATGTGATTCACAAACAGGTGATTTAATCATTGGTGTCAATGTCTCTGTGTGATTTTGTAAAATTATGTTGGAAACTTTTGATTTTGTTCTTTTGCTCGTATTAGTAATATTGGAACCTTAGGACTATGTTCTGTCACTCTTTTTTAGTAATTCAGGAATCTTAGGACAATGTTATGTCACTTGTATTAGTAATACCCTTGGTAATTGGTAGAAATCATAAGGTTTTAAAAAATAAATTCCACTACCTTATCAGTTTTGTTGATCACAAAAAATGACCATCATCATCAGAAAAACACTAGTTTCTCCAGTTGAGTGGTAACCAAAACAATGACATGCATGCAGAGCCTCCCATCAGGACCCAAGTGTGTCTCCTCACACAGTGACCATTTAAACAGAAAGGATTGCAGATATGACCAGTCTGAAATTTAGTTGAATGAATACAATGTGTAATTTTGAACTGTGTCCATGAAAAAAAAATGTGGTGATTTACAGTGTGCTATGTTATGTACAGGCATAAGCCCACAAGCTTTAGCACATTTTTACAGGAATTCGCTGATCACTGTGACCCAAGATAAACCATTTAGCATTCTTCAAGGATGCAGCTCTAAATAGGTGCAGTACCCTAGTCGGCCTTCATTTAGAATAACCATCACGGCCAGGATCAGTTCCTGGATTTTCGTATGGGTAATTGAGACAATAAGCAGTTTATTCCTTGTCTGTGAGTATTTCAAGTTAACTCAACTACAGGAATTGTGCCAGTGCTAAAACTCGCATCGCCACCAGTGGCATAGCCACCACTTTTTCAGAGGGTGGGCAAAGGGGGGGGGGGGGACAAGGCAAATTCCAAGGGGGGGGAAATTGTGATGAAAATGGTCAAAAATGGGCTAAAAAGTACAGAAAAGCCTAAAATCTTACATATCAGGGCAGCCAGATGGGCAAGAGGGGGTAAGACTTCTCACAGGGGATGCTCACTTACTATATAGTTTATCACACATGTGTGTAGTCATGTCAGTGGTATTTATTTTATTGTTTGGGCGAAATGGATTTAATGTTTTATATTCTCTGGAAACTTTATGAACCTACTCCTCAGAAACAAGGTGCTGCATGTTCCTAGTACTGGGAATGGTTGGTCAGATAAGGCCCATGGTTAGTCCTTGCTCATATGTGTGTCCAGGGCCGTAGCAAGCGGGGCGGCCGGGGATGCCATGGCCGCCCCACTTTTTGAGAAATTTGTTATGTTTTTCTTTATATCTTTATTTCAATTTGGGCATATATTTGTATTTGGCCGCCCCACATTTGTGATGGCCGCCCCACATTTTTCAACCTTGCTACGGCCCTGTGTGTGTCATGAAAGATGGAACCAAGGAGGGAATTTTGTATTATAACAATTTGCTCAAATCTATTCCAATGTTAATTCATTGGAATGGGCTATTCCAGTTGAAATCCATACACCCCTATAAAGACATGACCTTAATCTCCCACACAGGAAGTGTTAATTTCAAATGGGGTTACCTGAATGGGTGATTTCATTTGAAATCTACACCCCCTGTGTGGGAGATTAAGGTCATGTCTTCCATAGGGGAGTGGGTTTCAACAGGAATAGGCCATTGTTACAAATAGGGTGACAGATGTGCAACACAGGCTTGGGCAGCACAAGTGTTTGTGGAATTGCAATATTTCTCCAAAGATTTATGGTCTTATAGCTTCTTTTTGTTCATCTCACTGTTCAGTTATACATCTTATTCCATGCTACTATTTGATCATATCAATGCTAACATGCTTTTCCAAAACTTGCCAAATCAACTGCCGCCATGTTACTCATTCACTCTGTTGGGATATCAGATAATAACGCAATATTTTGTATATGTATTTATTAAATTAACAAACTGGTGAGTTTTACATTATATCAAAGCACACAATATAAGAAATTACAAAATAAATCGAGTCAAAGCAATTGTCTTAATTTTCAACATTTTCTATTATGCGCTGGTTTTGAGATATTGAGTAATGCATGATGGCGAGGCACAAGTTTTCACTGCGATTGTGACCAAAACATTAAGATGGTGAACTGAGCTTGAGGGCGGTATGCAGAGCAAGTTTTGGAGAAACATGTCTTCAATCGCTAGTTACAGTAAGACCACATATAAGCTTAAAATGCGAGCATTTATTTTGAAACTCCATTTTGTTTTCTTCTGCAGTTGATGAAGACATTGTGATCCCGATGGCATATATGACGCTGGATCATCATCTACAACCCTTGCCACCAAACCCAAAGTCAAAAGAATCCGTGGAGATCTTTGACAAGCATTGTGATGTATGTATATTCAGTTTCTTGCTTGCATATCAGTTGTACCACCTTTGTATGTCTTTAGCATCAATTGAAAATTTAGTTTTTAGCCTAACCACCAAAGTATATGACTTTCAAATTGAAATTAAATGTCTTTAAAAATGAAAATACTTTTGTGTCTTAAATAAACTTGAAATTTAAACTTAATTTGTCCATCATCAGAGATGTAATTTTTTAGGAAATTTCTGGAAATTGGGCCATCGAAAAAATTCCTGAATTACTATTTAATTTTTGCATTTTTCGCTTAATTTTAACACTCCGAATGGTTTTTGGTTATTGGAGAGGAAAGAGGGAATGAAAAAGAAGAGAAGATGAACAAAGAAGTTGCATTGTAGTAGGACCCCTCGTGTGACAAGCAGTGCATAAATGTTTGATACCATATAGCGCTTGCTCTCTGACCAAGTGCAACACCCCTGTTACTGTACATCTCTGTATGATTAACTCCCCTACATATGGACTTATCCATCCTATCCCTGTCTAAGTACTCCTGCCACTTAGAATGACTTCCCTAAATGCTCAGGCAGTAATTAAGTTGATTGCAAAGGGCATTTGAAAAACAAAAGTGATATTATGTCAAAATAAATGGTGTCAACGAAATCTATCTTTTCAATATATTTACAATTTTTTTAGGCAAGTAAATATATATTTTATTAGATTAAAGGCCCATTCAGTGATTTGCCCATCTGGACGATCGTAAAAATCATCAAAATTCAGATTTTGGTACCTTTGTCATTGTCATAGATGTGCTAACATAGCCTCAAGAGTGGTTCAGCCGAAAGCCATGTATTTAAGGTTGGTCTGAACCCTGGAATTATGGAAACTTTCAGGCCTCATAACTTCGAAATTGTTGTTCTAAAGTATATAAAAGTATACATATTTAGAATGGCAAAGACTTGATAAGTTCATCTGTGAGGTCAAATTTGGGCCAAAATGGCCCAAAATCCCAAAAAATTACGGTTTTTGGCCCACTTCTTTTTCGTGCATCGTAACAAAAAAATTCTTGGGCCAAAATTTTTTTCTTATTAATTTTTGAAAACTAGACAAAAATATCTAGGACCTGTTTTTTCATTTTTTTGAATTTTGACCAATTTCACCAAAAATATTTTTTATGATTTTTTTGAAAAATCAGCATTTTTTGACCATTTTTGGTGCAAATTTCTCAAAGTTGGTCGAAATTCAAAAAAATAAAAAAACGGGTCCTAGATATTTTTGTCTAGTTTTTAAAAATTAATAAAAAAAAATTTTGGCCCAAGAATTTTTTGTTACGATATGCACTAAAAAGAAGTGGGCCAAAACTGATTATTTTTAGATTTTGGGCCAAAATGCCATTTTGGCCCAAATTTGACCTCACAGATGAACTTATCAAGTCTTTGCCATTCTAGATATGTATACTTTTATATACTTTAGACCAACAATTTAGAAGTTATGAGGCCTGAAAGTGTCCATAATTCCAGGGTTCAGACCAACCTTAAGACAAAATAAGCCATTTTACACGAATCTGTAATATAGATACTGACAGTATCTATATTAGCTACATGTATTTGAATGGGGCTTCAACTTCGTCAGTACTGCTGTTTTCTTCGTTTTTTGCCAAATTTGTCATTTCAAAAATACCAAATGACAATTTGAATGACTTATCCTTCACTTTTAAACAATTTATAAATAATTTTAATTTTTTACACTTGCGCTGGGATCACTGAATGGGTCTTTAAGGTTACGCTGAATTTGGATGGTTCCAGGTTCAAATTGGCTGTTACGTAGCCACCTAAACCATTTTTTTTTGCAGAAAGTAAACATCGTAGGCCTAAAAATCATAGGTCATCTCAAAGCTAACATTCTAAGCATTATTATTAATTATTATTTATTAATCTAGCTCATGCACAAATGTACTTTGAAAGTGTTTCAATTTTGTTCACGTATAATGAGCATGAAGATTTTTGTGACAGAGGCCATAATTTATTTATACAAGTCCCGATTTCTCTCTCGATTTGGCTGCAGACTATAAACAGGTCAACATAATAATGTTGCTATCAATTGAAAACACAGCTTGTGTGGATTTTATTTTATAAGCTTATGCATTGACAAAATTTTGAGTGAAATCTGGTACCACTTTATTGTCATTTTGCATCAATAATATTGTTTTTGTGTATGATATAATCGCCAGAATTCTCAGCCACATTATTTCTATGATACCTTCTTAAACAACACGTGGTATGCTAATTTTACTAGGATTCGCCAAAATGAAATATCTGTGCGTTTTGTCACATTGATGCTGTCATTTTCACGGATTTCAATATCTCGAGTTATGGGCCATGACAGAAATACACATGAACAAAATGAATTGTTTTGGCTTTATCTTTCAATCTGTTCACAGCACAATGGACATGGTTATTAATGATTAGCGTGAAATTCTAATCAAAATTTAAATACTTACTTTTTCATCAAAAATCTTGAAATACGGGCCATTTTATATTATTTCCTCGAGAATTCAAGCCAGCACAACACACACACGTTGTTATCGTATGGTACAGACAACTCGCATCCAATGACGTAGCACGCTCATCAGGCGGCATAGGTCACGCGACACGTGACGTTCGAGGCTGGCGACAATACAAGGCTGACAGCCCCATTCAAAATACACGGTTAGCATTTATTGAAAAATAACATACGTGTAGTGTGGTACATTGTCGTACTTCAACGGTTTTAGAGTAAGATAATTTTGCTTTGACACCACATAACAAATTTAGAATTGTTTGTGAAGATTTCATGATTATGTGTTCATCCAATGGCGACGTCAAAAATTGCGATATCGCTTCCACCACCGCCTGCTCATGTCCGCATGGCCAAGAACCAGTTCGGCCCAATTCCAATTTGCCCTGCTATATGAAACAACTGTGTCCAATTTCTGTGCCGTTTTCTTCCTCCACTTCTTTCTCCTGCCACTCTCTCTCTCTCTCTCTCTCTTTCACTCTCTCTAAAAAAAAACAAAATAATAAAAATGAATAAATGAAAATATAGAATTACAAAAAGTCCTCAAATAATAGGCCTACCGTTCACAAACACTTGTTAGTGGGGGCCTGATGCAAAAAAAATTTATCACGAAAATTGTTTGCCCCCCCTTTTCAGGTCTCAAAAATTTCAGGGCCCACCCACTTTTCTTTTTTGACATGAAAATTATGGGTCAACCCCATCATCAGAAAAGCATATAAACTCAATTTTCCCGGAAAAATGTGTGGTCAATTTTTTCAGGGCCCCCCTTAGTAGGAGGGTCAAAACTTTTAAGGCCTCCCATTTTGCATCAGGCTCCCTAACAAGTGTTTGTGAACGGTCCCTAATGTAAAAATTTGAAAATGGCCTGACAAAAATACTGATTCCCCCGGCATGTCCATAACCCGGCCCATAAAAATCCTTTCCCCAGTCCCCGCCCTCTCCGCTTGCCAACAAATCCTGTCCTTTGCACATGACAAATATTTGGTAACCCAATTCACAAACCTAACATGGTCAGGGTGTGCAATATAAATTATGAGCCCTGGGTGAGGGTAAAATTGGGAGGAAAGAAATTTTAGCGAGCCAAAAGGGGGGGCAATTTTTGGCAAGCCGAGATGGGGGCAAGCGATGTTTGGCAGACATTCACGGGCGCCTTTTAAATAAAAACGCTCTAAGACGGCTTAGGAAAACAGTATGTAAACACAATAGATGCAAATGTTCCTGTTCGCTGCGCTCGCAACACACCCCGACAGATTATTATAATACTGAGATAATCAAATTTTCAGTCACCCTGAAAGTAATAGATCACTACTGCTATGGTTTGTTGAAATACTTCTTATCTGAAGGGTCAAGAGTGTGGAAAACAAGTTCAAAGGTCACTTGATTCAGAACATTTGCAACATTTTAATTATTTAAGAAAATAGCTGTGATTGGGCAAACACTTGCTGGAAATAAATGTGAAATTGTGCAAACCAGAGGTCCTCTCACAAAGGTCATCTGGGGTCAAATGGGAAGTTACTTGAATTTGAATGAAACCCTGTGGCAAATGTGCTTGACACTCGCACATTGGCCTAGTTGATTTCGGGCATAACTCTGACTAAAATAAAAGATTAAAAATCAAAATTTAGCTTTTCAGGCCACCTACGGGAAAGTACAAACGAGTGTTTGGGCATAAATATTACACATGTTAAACCATAGACAACTCGACATCTCTCTCAAGTAATATAAAATTCAAAAGTAAAAGGAAAAACACACGGAAAGTATTATGATATGTAAGTACAGAAAAATAACCAAAAAAATAAATAAATAAATAAATAAAAAAAATAAAGAAAGAAATAAACAAACAAACAAACAAACAAATAAATAAATAAATTTAAAAAAAAAAAATAAAAAAAAAAAAAATTAAAAAAAATAAATAAATAAATAAATAAATAAATAAATAAATAAATAAATAAATAAATAAATAAATAAAGAAATAAAGAAAGAAAGAAAGAAAGAAAGAAAGAAAGAAAGAAAGAAAGAAAGAAAGAAAGAAAGAAAGAAAGAAAGAAAGAAAGAAAGAAAGAAAGAAAGAAAGAAAGAAAGAAAGAAAGAAAGAAAGGAAGAAAATAATAATAATAAAAATAAGAAAGAAACAAAGAAAGAAAAATAATAATAATTAATAAATAAATAAATAAATAAATAAATAAATAAATAAATAAATAATAAAACCCGAATAAGCAAATAAATAAATCAAGATAAAAATGAATGTATAGGTAGGGCCAGTTTGGTTTGGGACGAGTATTGGCATGATTGGAATCGAGCTCAACATGGCCAAGACGAGAGTAAGCATGGCCTAAATAGAGCTTGTAGTACGAGTGCAGCGGCGTAGAATTTTGCAATCGGCTTGACTGCTAACAAAATACGTGATCCTTTTAGACGCCTGTGTTTTAGACAATCGAAATAATTGTCCACGTGACAGAATTGCCTGTCAATCAATTTTACTTAGCGACTGTTGTGGAGGACGAGTAAACAAAGTCACATAATGGGTCATTGACAGCATTACAAAATAGACCAAAAACACATTTTCACACATTTTTTCTTGATTTCTTTATTCAGCATGATAGGTACAGATGTTTTCTTACGTGTAAAGTCACAATATATTTTTCCAGTAGGGAAAGCAATATTTGATCTCATATAACCTTAAAGGTAATTAGTACAGATTTCAAAAGTCCTCAAGTTTCTTTGACATGTGTACCCATTATATTAGTCATATAATTGCTAGGTAATACAGCTAATGCTAATACACGTAATTGCTGGCCAATGGGCTCTTCCAGTTGAAATTCATACACCCCTATGGAGGACATGACCTTAATCACCCACATGGGGTGTGGAGTCAATATGAATCTATGCATCCCCTATGGAAGACACAACATTAATCTCCCACTCAGGGAGTGTGAATTTCAAACGAAAACCTACACGCCCTGAGTGGGAGATTAAGGTCATGTCTTCCATAGGAGTGATAGATTTCAACTGAATAACCCAATCCTTTATAAGTCAACCAATTTGGTTTAATACTAGCGGTTTTTGCTTTTCATTTTTATAGGCAGCACAAGAATACATGAGAGTACAGACGGAACTTGCTTTGCTACATCAAAGAAAGTAAGTGCCAACAAAATTGCAGGGTTTCTGTTTGTTTGCTCTGAAGGTCAGTGATCACAAGTATGCAATGTATCCATGTGTTGTTGAGGGTGTATATGCACCCTGTGAATTTAGAACCAAAATAGTCAAATACAATGGATAAAAACCTGCTTAATATCTATATTCCTGCCTGAGATAATTGTCTAAACCTCTAGGTCCGTATGCACAAAAGATTTAGATCAGGTTTTAAGTTAGACCGGGTCTACTTTAGACCCGGTCTAAGTGGAATTTAGTCCAAGGAGAGAGGACATTTTCCTTTACATTTGCTTAAGATATTTTGTATTATTTTTGAACTATGCATTTAAATCTTCAGAATTTGCTAGCTACTTTAGGAAGGAAATACATGTAGGAGTAAAGGACCATTCCTGATGGAACTAAAATCCACTTAGACCAGGTCTAACTTTAGACCCGGTCTAACTCTTGTGTGCATATGGGCCATGGAGTTAAGATGGATTTAAACGCAAACAGATCCCCCATTTGACGGTGAAGACGGATAGTTCCCTATGTTTTCCTTTTAAGAATAGACTGGCTAAACATGGGTCAATAGTCAAGAAATAAACATATTTTGCAAGAGCTGGATGTGCTCTGTTCACCGACCCATGTTGCACTAGATAACAAATCAGTAAAGAAAAATGAAATGGGAGAAATGCATTATGGATGCATGCCAACAAAAACTGTCTGTCTTTCTGAAACTCCCGGAGGAACTCGGCAGGGGCGATTGCCATCAAGGTCAATTTCTTTACAAACATTTTTATGTCAGTTTGGAAACATCAATAGACTGATGGTCCATTTTTGGATGGTACAATGATTTTTCCTGTGTCTTTTGAGTGGAGGCAATGGCCGAGATGGGTTTCGAACCCACAACCTTTCGACCATGAGTCCAATGCTCTAGCTACTGCGCCACACGACCCCTTATACTGTTTTGCCCTCAACAAGCAAACCACATACAAACTTGGCATATTTAGACTCTCTAAAAGAACTTTTCTGTTGCCACCAAGAAACATTGAAGTCATTTTGCAGAGTATGTGACCATTATTGATTGATTCAAAACTTTTTTGCTTACAGAAAAGAGTTAGCGGGTGAGCTGGATCAGGACTGGAAAGACCAACAGGCTAGTTTCAAGATTATAGAAGAATTCAATAGTCTAAAAGGCGATAAGGTGAGAATAGTCAATGAAATTCCAGAGTCGGAGAGAGGTCAAAAGTTATGGAATCTTTTCAAAGAGAAAGTAAGAATTCAAAATGAGTGTAAAAGACAGGGGGAAAAAGGAAGAAATCAATTATTTGTCCATTAAAATGAAAGGCAAGGTCAGCTGGATGAGAGTTGATCAGAAGCTAATATTAAGTAGTCCTGGGCAAGTAGTATGTACACTACAATATTCCTATTGCAGCTGCCTGCACAGGTACACCACCACTAAGGTACCTGACTGGTAGAGTACCTACACAGTACCAATGCTGCTACTGCACAAGACCCAACAGCAGTAGTACTACACTGGTACTCACATGCTCTGCACAGTAACCAGCTAAGTACATTGGCGGCTGTGCACCTCTGCAGGCAGCCGCAATAGTGGAAGTGTAGTTGTATCTATTGGTCGATGAAAAGTCATTGAATTTAGGAAGTCTGTCTAAATAGAGG
The DNA here is from genome assembly GCF_039555335.1 of Amphiura filiformis. Lineage (NCBI taxonomy): Eukaryota > Metazoa > Echinodermata > Ophiuroidea > Amphilepidida > Amphiuridae > Amphiura > Amphiura filiformis. The sequence goes on from NC_092646.1 coordinate 41,271,466, forward strand.
GGCTCAATTATATTTGCTTGTACACTACAGAGATCAAAACTCTTTTGCATGATCTGTGCTAAATACACCTTGTTTGATATGTTTACTGTACATTTCAGATAAGGGTTGCTCAGGAGCTAATATTAAGTAGTCCTAGGCAAGAAGTATGTACACTACAAGATTCCTATTGCTGCTGCCTGCACAGGTACACCATCACTAAGGTACCTGACTGGTATACACATTTCCTACATGTACACAGTACCAATGCTGCTACCTCACTATGTTTTTTTAAGGGCCAACCACAATTAGTCAGCGGACTGGGTCTGGCCTGCAGGCCGCTGATTGTAAATCCTTGATAAATATTTGATATATTAAATGTAACAAAATATTTTCTTTTCTTTTTCCCCTGCTTCAGGAACAATTGCAACATGTACATAGAAATCTACAAGCACAACTAGACCTGATTAGAGCCCAAGTACAAAGGAAACACAATATGTCCAGGAAACTATAATACTTGCTGCAGATTATGACTGCAAAATTCAGTGCCCCAGATACTCTAACACTTTGAATGCAGTCTATTACTGCATTGCGACTGCAGAAGTTAGTGCCCAGGATATTCTAACACTATGAATTCAGTCTATGACTGCATTACGACTGCAGAAGTTTATGTCCAGGATACTCTAACCCGGGGGCTACTCAGTACAAATGACCATACGGGACGTGCCGCAAACATGGGTAGCATTTTCAGCCTTCTGGTATATCAATGACCCCTTTTTCAAAGCCTATTTTGGTATATGAATGAGTCCTTTTTTAAACCTTTTCTCAATTTTTTTCGAAAACAGCCCAATTTTTCCTTAATCTAGCCAAAATTTTCCCAAAATTTTGGGAAAATGTAAAAACTAAGACAATTTTGGGTAAATTCGGCCGAAAATTTTGACTTTTGGTATATCAATGGGTCCAAATTTCTTGAAAAATTGGTATATTTATGGGTCTACTTCCAAAATCCCCGCGGCACGGCCCTACCAAAACCAAACTTGAGTACCCCCCCCCCCCCGGGACTCTAACACTTCGAATTCAGTCTATGACTGCATTACGACTGCAGAAGTTAATGTCCAGGATACTCTAACACTTTGAATTCAGTCTATGACTGCATTACGACTGCAGAAGTTAGTGCCCAGGATACTCTAACACTTCGAATTCAGTCTATGACTGCATTACGACTGCAGAAGTTAGTGCCCAGGATACTCTAACACTTCGAATTCAGTCTATGAGTGCATTACGACTGCAGAAGTCTGATGATAGAAGATACATAATTATTATTATTTGTATCAGCCTTCCAAGTGGTACTGTATTCATTCCAGGGCGCTTAACAAAGTCATGTTGGGTGGGCGCTTATTTTTTACCTTGTTTACCTATTTTTTCGTAAAGGGTGTTTATTAGAGACAAATTTAGGTATGTTATAAAAGGTCCTGAGAGGTTCTAGTAGCTTTTCTGATGCCGCAAATGTATTGCAAGTTATAACGCAGGACTTGTAGTCCTGCAGCTATTTCACTGTATCGACATCTATCAGTCACTTCAACATTAATGGTACCCTTTAGCAAATTGAAAATACCCTGGGTGGGCACTTATTGGGGCATGGGCACTTATTGGAATGAATACGGTACAATAAATCTGTGTTTTGCACAGTGTCTTCAAAAAACACAGATAACTATAATATTTAAAATATATTGTATGCGCAGATGATGTGCACACATACATACATTTCACTGATCAACTCTACTCTCACAATGAATTAGGTCAAATCGGTCAAATTTAATTAATTTTTATTTATTCATTCTGATAAAAATGAAATGATAATATATAATAATAATACTGAATGATTTAAGTTTATGTGATACAAATATATTGTACTTGATATATGTTTGTATCACACTCAAAGCCATTAAATATACAATAATTGAGTGGCTCTATAGGCTATTCAATGTAAGATGTATATGTAGCAAAGGGGTGGGGTGGGGGTGGTTGCTGTCATGTTCCACCTTATGCTGAATTGGATAAGGTAAGGGGTGAACCATTTGATTTCCTCAGGAGCATGGGAGTTTTTTGGAAAAAAGAATTTCACCACAATGAGAAAAATCACCCCACTGATGAGTTTTTCAAAATTGCTCCCTCCCAACTTTGTATAAAGGTATACATTAAAATTAGAAATAAAAATTCTCCACTTTCAGCAGAGTGAGAAAAAAGTCTGCAATACCTGCTGAAAATACTGTGGAAATAGGCATGGATAACAGCTTTTTCAAGTCTCCCATTTGAAGGAGGGAAAAAAAGGAAGTTCTGATTAACCTGAATTAAAAGGGCATTTCGTCCCTCACTTTTCTCAAAAAAAGTTGAGATTTTTATACCACTGGAAGCCTCTGGCTACATAATGTTTATGTAAAAAAAAAATTCTTGCAAATTAATTCATTTAGCAAAAATATCATGGAAATTTGATTTTCGAACACATTGTCTAATGAGCAGTGAAATATACATAATCATGCATAACCCGCAAATGCAAAATTGGAATCAACTGAAATTTTGGGAAAACGCTTTTTTTGCTGGTATTTACTGAAAAATGTCCATGCTAAAACTGCCCAGTGTTAAATATTTTATTTGATCCCAGACAAAGTTACCATTATTTTATCAAAATCAGAAATGTAAGCATTTATAAAATGGCTGTGGAGTGAGTTTATTTCTATGTGAAGCATAAAAATTAATTGCTAGCTGCTATGATGGTGTCGCCATCTATAATAGGAGACTGAATTAAAAATACTAGTTTGCATCTGACGCCACTTGTCAATCAAACGCAGAAATTATTTGTTTACAATTTGTTGTGATGATTGGAATTTCTGAACGCAGCAGTAAAACAGCTCAGCATGCCCTATGGTTGATTTTGCACCTTCAAATATAGAAACCATCTCAAAAGTTAGGTCTGAATACACCATGTCAACAATGCCTAGAAAATCTGCCTTGTAAAGTACCATCATTTTTCACCATTTTCTGTGGTTCCTTTTCTCCGATTAAGGCACCAGATGAATCCACCTTTCTTTGACGTGCTATTAAACAATCATTTGCTGTTGGGAGTTGATTGTCAGATGCAAATTAGTCTTTTTAACCCCCTGAACACTACCTGCCAATCTAACATTACCTCTGATTGGTCAATTACATGATATCTTCATTTTAATCACCAATCAGAATGGAGCTTTGCAAATAATTCACCCCAATTATTTTTGTGGAGAAATTATTCTACAATGTTGCTGATTGGTCCAATTGATAATGAGAACTTCATTTTGATCAATAGTCAGGTAGTTCTCATGGGATTGAGTCTCCGATTATAACTGCCATTGAATATTAAATTAGATGTGTGTTAAAGTGCCTGCACTCAAAGTTCAATGGTAACAAACAACAAGATTGCATACTGTATTAGACATGAATTAATTAATTAATTAATTAATTTAATTAATTAATTAATTAATTAATTGAATGAATGAATGAATGAATGAATGAATGAATGAATGAATGAATGAATGAATGAATTTTCAAAAACAGAATAGCTTCTTTTTCTCTTTGATTTGATTTTTGTTGTTGTTGTTGTTTTTAAGGATTTTTGAAACAAAAGATTACATTTTTGGCCAGTATCAGACCTGCCAACTGTCCCTCATTTTGAGGGACTGTCCCTCATTTGGGGTTTTCCAAAGTGAAAAGAGGGACAGTCCTGCTTTCTGAAAATTTCAGTGAGGGCAAATTTAAATATAAGAACAGCAGAAAATGATGCAGATTTCACAAATTTTGCTATAGCATTCTCTTTAGTCTATTGTGATAAATTTAAACCTGCAAAACCTTCCCTGAATTCTGAAAGTATTGCACACCTCAAGTCATCGAATTTGTCGGTAGCTGGTTTGTGTACATATACAAGGTTTTGGCCTCAATGTCCCTCTTTCTGAGTTTGGTAGGTTGGCAGGTCTGCAGTATCTTCTGTTTCAGTCTTTGTGGACAATGATTGATAATTGACTGGCCTAGTTTGGAATCTCATGTTTTTTTTGTAATTTTTCATTGTTGCTTATGAGTATACACAATATGTAAACGTTTTTTTCTCTGTTTCTACAGTGGATATTAGGGGAACATTATGGATTTGTAAATCTCTGTGCATGACACTGTATAAAATATGCCATATAGGATTGCCATGCATGGAGACTAAAATAATGTACCACTATGGAGTCAGCACAATAAATAAGGTCATGAAGCATGTGACCTTATTCACACCACCAAATAGTATATATGGTTGTGCGCCCTTGAATTTCACTTCTCAGAAAATTTAAGCATTAAAATGAGCAGAAATTTGCATAATTTTAGCCAAATTTGGATTGGTCATGATTAGTAATATTAATTCCTGCAAGTGTACCACAGATGGGAGAGATTGAATAACTTTTAATGATTTTAAGCAGCCTTTTCTTTACAGAAACACCGCATGGTTTTGCCTGAAAAATAGGAAATTCCCAGACATCGTAGACTTTGAGGGCCAGTCGTAAAAAATAATGACGGTCAACCTATATTTTTTCCCAGCCAGAGGGATCAGGCAAGGGCTGATTTCAACCATCATAGCTGTCGCTTAAAACTGAGTCGCTCCTGTGAAGAAAAAATGATGTTTTCTTAAGGCAAATTTAGCACATATTTCTATGGGACTCTGATTTGGTGGTGTGAGATCTGAAGGTCAATTCCAAACTCAAGGTGAACATCATGGCCGGATGATTTCTTTAATTTTAGATATCAATGACAGCAAATGATGCAGAAATAACCAATTAAGTATTCAAACTAAAACAGCTGGAAGGTACAAATTCAAAAGTTTCAATTTTCACTTTCCGTCAGCGTTTACGGTAGCAAGCCCAATTGTCCGCGGCACTCACACCGTGATTGAATAAGGTTGCTGTCATGTGCACTCATGATATGCATGTTCCAATATTAGGGTTGCAACTTATGAATCTGTACCTTCTATCGGGTTTATTTACATAACTTGGTTATTTCTGCATTATTTGCCATCATCTATATCTCAAATTAAAGAAAACATCTTTGTGGTCATTATGGTCGCCTTGATTTTTGAAATTGACCCTCACTTTTTATAAGTCCGTAATAAACGAACTTTGTATTCCGACCCTCACTTTGGCTATAAGGTCATGATTCATTTATTGTGCTGACTATTAGTGTATCACTGGCATTTTCGTTGGCAACAGCAGAACTGGTTTAATATTTGGTGCATTGAAAATGCCATATAAATGAAACGATCAAAAAGTTGGGACACTATATTTTATCCCTTCCATAAGTAACTAACATGGCATGATGTGCTTTCTCTTTTAAAACACTTTGGTTTTCTCTCGTACTATGGTTATTTACTCAGATTGGAATGGTTTCAATATTTGAAATCATTCATTGATTGAATGTGGTGTAATTAAATAGAATGAGTCTGGTATCAGGGTGTAAGGCTTACCACCATGCACTCACCATGGTAGGTATTATAGAAGGAGAATTCACGAACCCAGTTCCCTTTATACTATGATCGTTATGAGTCGATACTGAGCAATCAGGTATGAATGGTGCACTATCGATTTGCTAAGCTTCTTATCTATTGAGCTTGGGCGGTTATGAACCACCGTTATCGTGACTTCTAAGCAGAATGACGTCATTTTTACCCACAAAGCATTGTGGCCGTAACCATAAACAAAGGAAAACAATTTACTTCCGGTAATTTTATAACGCCAATATTTCTTATGGCCAAGCTTGGCGGATCATAGAAACAATATTGCCAGTCTTGGAAAACCTTTCCAAATCATTTCCACTGGTTTAAAAGTCCCGCAGACACCCGCCAGTATTACTAATCATGATCAGAAAAAATACGTAAATTCACTGTAACTTTGGAAGGAAATGAGGGAATTCGATCAGGTTTTCGCTAGTAAATCAACTTGAACTCGGAAACACAATGATGCAATCGAAGATCATGTGACCGATGCAAAAGGGCACTAATAACATCCATTTCCGGTATGGGTCACCTGGGGGTCTGTTTAAATTAAATCGATATTGTCGCATAACGATCATAAACATCAAAGGCCGTGTTTGAGGGACTGCACTGATTAAATCCATTCAAGTTATGACTTGCGTTGAATCGGCTTAACCCTATTGAGTGGATTAGGATTTTTCTGTGGAACCTCCTTCTATAATACCTACCATGCACTCACAGTGTAACATATGGACTACTACAGTTGAAATCCATACACCCCCTATGGAAGACATGACCTTAAACTCCCACATAGGGAGTGTAGACTTTAAACAGGGTCACCCATTCAGGTGACCTGCTTGATATTGACACTCCCAATGTGGGAGATTAAGGTTGTGCCTTCCATAGGGTGTGTATGGATTTTAACAGAATAGCCCATTATTTTATGGGTTAATTAGACTGCACTGTTCAGCATTCTCTCTGTAAATTACAGTATTTTTGGCTGGTTCATGCTGGTGAGTGCATGCCATACTATGCAATGATGTTTCTGAAGTATAAATTACTGCAATGAGGACACGGTGTTTAGTACCATATTTTCCGGTTCATTCTATTGCAGTAGAAACATACATACAGCTGGTACATTCTGGTTTGCTTGTCATGCTGTAAAACCCATGAAACATTTGTGCATACCAACTATTTTGACTCATTTTCCTAATTACATCACATGTTGCACAGAGATACTGTATAGAATTACAGCAATGAATTTATGTAAACATGTGAAAATGTGTTTTGTAACATATATTATGTAAATTGATTCGATAAGTGCATTAGGCCCAAAAAAAATTGTTTGGTTGCCCTTCCGAGACAAAAATTTGGAGGTTGGTAGGTCGATCTTTTTTTTTTTTTTTTTTTCATGGACTCTTCCTCAATTTTTCCTCCATTTCGAAAAGGCTATATTGACAAATGCTTGATCATTTTATGGTAAAAAAATGTGTGTTTTTGGACTTGATTTAAATGGAAATACTTATTGTTTTCAATCAAATATGCATGTAATAAATAAAATGAATGAATAACAAATATAAAAGTCCTTGATTCTGTCTAAATTTAAGTAAATTTCTTCTAAAAAAGTGATTGAAAAAAAAATCCTGACCCAAGATTTCCAATTTTCTGGGTCGGCCGGTTGAGGGTAACCAAACATATTTTTTAGCCTTATACTCTACATGCTCATGCTATTTATAGGGTTTTGTTATCTATTTTGTATTGCTGAACAATGCTTTCAGTTTCCTGATGAACTGCTATGAATTTATTTACCATATGTTTGGTTGACATGCTGGAATCATTAATGATTTGGATGCATTTCCGAGGTCATATACAGGAAAGATAAAAAGTCCCATAGTATAATGGGTTATTCCAGTTGAAATCTATGGAAGACATGACCTTAATCTGTCACACAGGCATGACAGGGATTGTGAATTTCAAACGTGGTAATGGGTGACCTCGTTTAAAATAGGGTTACCTGAGAGGGTGACTCCTGTTTGAAATATACACTCCCTGTGTGAGAGATTAAGGTCATGTCTTCCATAGGTGTATGCCTTGTTTAGTTGACTATCGGGAATTAGTGATAATTGGGATGCTGTTCTGATATCAGATATGGAAAAATAAAAAGCCCTGTATATTTTTGTGTGCTATGATCTGATCCACTCATGTTAAAGTTGTAATAAAAAAAGGAGAAAAAAACCAGCAAACGTGAGCAAAAGGGGCTCTTTGAAATACCATATCTTCACAACCGTTACTTAAGGGCAGAGTAATGGGAGAGAACACGGACCTTTTCGAGCATCATTATTTTTTAATTGTATGTCCAAAGTATATAAAACTATACATTTTTGGAAAGGAAATGAGTCAAGGAATCCCATGGTGACGCTCAGATTTGTTCAAAAATCTCGAGTTTTTGTAAAAATCACAAAAATGCACTTTTTACCAAATTTTTTTGTGACAACTTAAAAAAAATCCGCTCGAGTAAAAAAAAAAAATTAGTTAGTTTTTCATGGAGAAGAGACATGAACTTAGAAGGTTTTTATTTTTTGAAATTGTCTTATTTTTCAAATATTGCAAAAACATGTGAAAAAAAGCAATTTTGTCACTCTATTAAGCTAAAAATTGCACATAGTGGTGTATATTGTTCTTCAAAACAAATATTTTGAAAAAATGAGAAAACCTTCCTAGACTTTGATGTGCTCTAACGATAGTGCAAAAGGTTTACCTTTTGCTTGCATATTTTTCGAGTTATCTTGTCACAAAAATCGTACAATATTGTTAAAAATGAACTCTGAGAAATCGACGTTTTAGTAAAAAAATGTCAAAATTATGCACAAATGTCCTTATATTTTAAAACGGCAAGACTTTCACGCTTGTAAAAGCTGTATCTGGTGCATGGTCTAAATATGCATCTTTTTGCACCAATGAATCTATAATGTCTGTTTTTAGTGCGCCTAAATCCAAAATAATAAAAAATCTAAGTGGCCTTTTCACTGCAAATTTTTGTTTTCTTTACATCACATTTGCTGGCATTAACAACATACCGAATGCGCCTTGACTGCGTTGGACATACGCGCAGAGTTGCGCCAAGGCACATGCGACGCTAATCGTATGCCAGAATCACAATATTTCGCATTCAAGCGCATTGCCGACTCATTATTTCCGCCAATTTACTAAGCTGTCTTGAGCCATGTGACTTTTTAGAGTTGAAAAGAGTGAAATAAATCAATCAAAAATACAAGTAAATATTAGGAAGTTGTATTTTTATCAGTTTCAAGTGAAAGAATATACATCTTAGTGTTGATAAATATCAAGAAATCTCAAATTCGGGTGTGGACGAATGTGTCTCCTCTTACTCTGGCCTTAAGTTAACTCATACACAAGTCATGTACCGGTACTCCATGTTCCATCTTTCTATACAACTATAGTATGCTCTATCATAAGTTGGACAGATGACCTTGGTCCCATTTGTGTAAGATCCATGAATTTTGATGGAGGCTATGTTTCACCTTAGATTGGTTCAAGTCAAGTTTGGTAGTGACATAGTCGCAGTATTGAATCGCACACGTAAAGTTAATCGTGCAGAGCATACATGCACAAGGGCAGTTTGTTGACACGCTTGCAGCACTACCACAAAAAAGCATTGCTGTCACTGCCAAATTTGAGGTGAATCAAATAATTGTTGAACTTTGGCTCTGAGTGGATTAGATTTTATCACAATAATGTGATGTAACGATCCAATTTTTTTGGTTGTATACTATTATCCCTAAAGATTTTTATTTTGATAGGGGAAAAGTCAAGATATTTGGAGAGGCATGCTCCCACCCCGTGATCCACCTTTCACTTCACAATTTGAACGCTCAGTGCCAGAAGTGGGTAAATGCAATAGCTGCCTTGTGAACATTCGGCAATTTACACAGTGTATAATTGTAGTCATCTACACATGGCAGTTACACAAATCAGCTACTGCACTTACCCATTTCTGGCAATGATCAGTTGAGATATGAAGTAATTGATCAGCCTCATTTGCAATAGGATTCCTGTTATTCTTTTTAGGGGTATAAACATACATCTCAAACAAAACCTGTAAAATAGTCATTAAATAAATTTATCATTTAGTTAAAAAAAATTAAAATAATCATGCCTTCTTGTGAAAGTTTTGTAATTGTATTATAGTGTATAAAATATTGATAATGGTATTAAAATATTCAGATATTAAACTCGCAAAAGTTGTAGCATTGTCTACTTCTCTGAAAAGTGAGACTATAATTTGGTTCACCTCAAGTTTGGTAGTGACGTATGTGCGTATTTTGCTCGCCGCAGTATAGCATCGTGCGTGTAAAGTTAAACGCGCTGAGTGTATACTCCTGCGAACAGAGGCGGTTTGTTGGCACGCCGAATTTGAGGTGAACCAAATTATAGTATACACATACTTATGGTCATTACATTGGCATAGCCACCCCTATGAGAAGTCTCCCCTCCCCCTTCTGTGGGATGCTGGCCACCCTGATATTTAATATTTTATGCTTTCTTTGTACTTGTTAGCCCATTTTTGACCATTTTCATTAAGTTTTGCCACCACCCCCCTTGACAGTTACCTTGCTACCCCCTCCAATAAACTCTTGGCCACGCAACTGGGACATAACAATGTTCTCATCAAGGTAGTTGGTGTTTTTAAATTGATCAGATTAGACTGAGTGTTTCATTTGGTTATCATGGTTATAGTGGTTAGTGTCCATGACATTCATACTCATCCCACACAAAGTGACAATGGATGAATCATGGACAAATAGTTGCTATTCATAAAAACATGGACAAACTTATCGCATGCAGAAATCTTAACTTCCCAGTGGTGGCACCACGGGAAGGAGGGGGGGGGGCATGGGGGAAAACCCCTCCCCCCTCCAAACTCTTGCTCCCCAAGTAAAAGCCCAAAATTATGAAACTTTCCAGTTTTTGTTGCAATTTTATGCAAAATTTGTTGATTTTGCCCCCCCTCCGAGATTCACAATCCCCCCTCACGAACATAGATTCCTGGCACCGCCATTGTAACTTCCACAGAAGTTTAGATTCATCCATGCTTGTCCCTATAGTACAACTAATCATTGTGTGTTGTACGATAATGAATGTCAATGAACAGATAAAAACTTAATAATTACTGGTACCAATGTAAACCAAATTTATCTTAACTTTATTTTATAAGCAAAGATTTGGGAGCAAAAAAACACAATTGGATGAAGTTTGAAATTTGACCCCATGTAAAGTTTAATAACCTTTCCCCCACCCATGAGACAATATTTTGTTTTGGGAACAACAAAATTTGTGTACTAGGGACTTAAGGATTATGAAGAAATAGGTTAGAAAATACATCATTCAGGTGCATGGGAAGCCACTATTTCAACCCTACTAAAATTGAAGCCACCATTTTCTCTAATGGCCAAAAACCAAAGAGATTGGACCCAAAGAGTACCAACCATTTTGGTCTGTACACCTCTGGCATTTATCAACTAAAGCCTGAAATGCAACAATAACTAGTGTCTTTAAGCAGTGGCGTAGCCAGTGGGGGGGGGGGCCGGGGCCCGGGGCCCCCCTGCTCGTCATGGCCGTCGGTACATGTAAGGCCGTCGGTAGACGGAAGGCGTTGGTAAAAAAAAATTGGGTTAACAATAGACTATTTTTCACCCAGGGTGACAGAAAAAAGGGTAGAATTGTAAAAAAAAATGATGAAAAATTGTGTATTATACCTAAAAATTGTATGTTTTGATGTTAGTAGCGCCTAATGTCCTTTTTTTTTTTTTTTTTGCTCTTCACTTTTTCAAACCATGCAAAAAATTTTTGGGTCAACAAATCACAACTTCCGTCGGTAAAAAAATATTTCCGTCGGTACATTTACAAGTTGTGCCCCCTCGGTTCCAAAATCCTGGCTACGCTACTGTCTTTAAGGTTCAGCATTTATTACAAAGGTTTGTACATGAAGCACTTAGCTCTCATTTTTGAACACAAACATTGAATCGAAATTTGACAGACGCATAGCGAAATAATCAGGACTACATTATTTTTCCTCCATGAGCGACACGCAAAGTTTTTTAATGTTATGAAAACGTTTTATACCCTTTATATGCCCCTTATATAACCCGACATTTAAACGTTTTCTAGCAACCTTTTCTAACCTTTTGCGGATAAAGTCGAAAACGTTTTGTGTTTGATGGGCTCCAAATATGTTAGTTGTCAATTTGGTCCATAGTTGGTGACACTTTTAAACACATTCATCTTTATTACTACGGTTGCACAACTTCCATGACATCAGCTTTATTAAAAGTTGACTAGTCTGCACCAAATAGTCTTATGACTATTGCGAATGCTCGGTGGTCAAATTTGAATGACTTGAACTACTCAAAAGTAGCTTCAACCTTTTGGTCCCCCCCCCCCCCCGGGGGGTCGTGATGCTGGCCACCGCATCTTTAGGTTCTTAGGCATATTTTACCATTTTCCATCAAATCTTGTTCCATTGGGGAAGTCGCCATTGACCCATTGCCCCACCCCCCCCTTTAGCCCATTGCCCCCTCCACGGCCCCCACCCCTTCTGGAATACGAGCAATAAGATTTACGTTGTTTATGTACACAGTTCACGTGCTATTTGTAACCAGAGGATATTAATGATAAACTTATCTGAGGTCAATTATTCCAAGGCTTTACTAAAAGCGAAGTGTACTGTACTTTCAGATTAGTAAAAACAAAAATTCACTTTAAAAGGGGATGTGTAGTTCCATGATCAACCTGTAGATTAACAACCTATATGTGACCATCCAGCACAACTGAGCCCTGGAGTCGCCGATCATCATTTTTGAGATATTCAACTAAAATAGTCTGCTTGAAGTTAGCTTTAAAATGATGTATTTAAGTAGTGAAAAATCAATAAAACAGTCAATAAATCCTGTGTTTCCTATTGTTTATTGTTAAGTTCAATGGAGCATATCTCAATAGTGGCACTCGAGACATCCGGGCTCAGTTGTGGTGGATGGTCACATATGATCATACTTGTTGAATATCGTTGGAGATTGTGTAACAGCCAATGATTAATCACACACTGCATGCAGTCTCAACGCAGGACAACCGATTCTTATTGTTCTGCAAGGCTCACTCAGTCATTCAATGAGGCAATACAAACGATCGAATTTGGTATTCAAATGAACAAAATTTTGAGTTACACCTTTTCAGTGTAAAAATTTTTTTCTCGGCCAAATGAAAAGCAATAATTTTAATTTTTTCAGTAAATGTCAGGAAAAACTGTAATGCTTGATACTGTATTTTTTTCAAATCTTAGTGTTAAACTTAGGCGTGAAATTAAGTCATTTAGTGTAAGATTTTCGATTTTGATAGGCTTCAACTCTGCCCGCGAGCCTTTTTTTGGATTTTAGCTTTTTTTGGATTTTTCCCAACTTTCTAACGCACATCACCGTACGCGATATATCATAGTTTTGTCAGAATTTCCGTTTTGATTTCACCTTTTTTTACTGCCAGCTGAAAATTTTTCAAAATCAACGCGTGAAATCCAAGGCATTGTAAATCGATATCCCCGGGTGCCATATGCAGTGATATGAAGACCGGCCTGGCTACAGTGTTGCCAGAACTTCAATATAGCAAAGAAATTCCCAGGCCTAGCGCTCCTATGACACTGTGCGTGATTGATTTCATCATCACCGTGATCATCGGACCAATGTGTTGCGAAAGTCATAAGAAAGCAGCCAAAACAATACAATATTGTACATGGAAGTTTATAAAAAAATAAAAAAAATTAAATAACCTAAAGAAAAAAAAACACATTTGTGGCAACAATGAGCCTTGCATTGAAAGTCATATTTAAATTGTGTTGAGTACCACCCCAAAGTTTCCCTATATACACCCCCCCTACTACCCACCTCACACACCTCTGCACCCACCCCACACCCGATATGCCTTTTATACACAATATTACATACCGGTATAATAATATTTATATAGCAGTAGCACGTTATAGCTATACATTTAAATAGTATAGCCCTACTATGACAAATAGGCCTACATGTCAAGTTAAAAACAAACCCGAACACAAGTCTGAAGGGTGTAATGAAAATGCCAACCCACGATGGGGGGGTCATACAAAATTCACCTGGAGATAGGAGGGACAGAAAAATAAAATCCCCTATAACTTTACCACTTGCTTTGCTACATGGTTTACCACTAATTTTTCTAGGTTTGGACAGTACAACGTGCGTCTCTTAATACGGACTAACCTAGGTAAACAAACAAACATACAACATGGTCGACATAGGCCTAATCATGGAAACCATATTTGCCATTGCAGGCTATCACCATGATCACGGAAGCAAATATCCAAAATTCACTTTAATTTACCAAAGCACCCAAATGGGAGATTTGGGCTACAAAATCGCCCGTCGAGTATTCCTTGCTTTCAATGCAGAAGAGACCTGGATTAGATCAATGGAATTATCGACTATTTATGCTACTTGCTTTCGAGATAAAGTACTGAGTTTGAGATTTTAGGAGCATGACGTGAAAAAAGGTGAAATCAAAACGGAAATTCTGACAAAACAATAATAGATATAGGTGGGAAATATCTTTTCTTAGCGAATTATATTAGTTTGAAACGCTAAAAAATGAATTCCGCAAAAAGCTCGTGGACGGATGTAAGGCCTATAAAATTCAAAAATCTTACACTAAACGACACACTTTCATACCTAATTTTAACACCAGGATTTAAAAAAAATTATTTCCAAGCACAATGTTTTTAACTGACATTACTGAAGAATATATATGAAGAAAATATTGCTTTATATTTGACCTAGAAAATTAATTTCATAACAAAAAGGTGTATCTGAATTGTAGAGATTTTAACATGTATCGATCGACTTTTAGCGCGACTATGCATTTCTAAAGAATCGGTTGTCCTGCGTTGAGACTGCATGGAACACACGTAGGCCTATTCCGACGATTCTTAACAATCTTAACAATCTTAACAATCTGTTGATTTTTTGGGGCGCCCGCTACGGCGGGCCCCATTATTTGGCTTGACTTTGCAAAAAGCTTCTAATTTCGGTCTTGCTAGATTTACTTCGCAACTGTTTTGATTAAAAGTATGTCCAGCTTAGAAATAAAATCACAATTTGCTTGGTTTTGATTTTATTTTATTACTGTTTACTATATGCATTGAATGCAAGGAAAGTAATTCTATATACAGCGGGAATTAACGCTTGAAATACAAAATTAATTATGCTAGAAATGATTTTCAGCAAAATTTGAGGTGATGACCACTGACCAACCAACCCTTTTTGTTGATGTGGCTGGAATGACTCCTATGTAAGTAGGCAAGCCTAACTGATGTTTTTAATGCAAAGTCATCAAGACCCCAAGCCACAATTTCTCAGAAATGTTGTCCAAGAACATATTTTTCAACATACCTAAAGTTGATGGTGGGGCAAATTGTCTGACATTGGGGGGTCAAAATGTACAAAAAATGTACTATTGGAGTTTTGCATGGGTAATATCTCAGCTAAAATTATTCTAATTGACTCAATATTGGATAAGAGTAATGTCCTACCAAAGGGTTCCGACTGGCAAAAAATGGACAAAAATTATTTTTACTTTTGGAGTTCTGACTTCGAAGTTGGTCCTGGATGGACCGTGCATTTTGAGTGCCCTATATCTTTTAAAGTAAACGAGTTACAAGTTTTCTGATGCCAGATTTGAACTCTATACACAATTAAGTACCCAAGGATACATACTTTTCAAAGTTGTAGGGGGTTCCCTTTATACATTTGAAGAGCTTATTTCCAAACCGTGTTAAGTCCACCCACCTTCAAAATTGAGATTTTGATGAAAATGGGTAATGAGTAACTAGGGCTATCCAGCAATGTGTTTGTTTTTTCCCAAAATTAGTCAAGTTCCGAAATATTGACACACAAAGTATCGATTTTTTCCAAAACGTGTTAAGTCCAATCCAGTTTTGTAGCAAACTGTGTTAAGTCCACGAACACTGACTGCCCTTGTGGGCAGCTTGTAGGCAAGTAGCACGGCATAGGGCTTCCAATAGTTAATCGCCACGCGCCAAACATGAATTTGGTCTGTACAAAAAGTTGTTGTTGTTGTTTTTGTTTTATATTAGTAGGCTTAGTTTGTATGGGATTTCTGAAATATTTGATAGATACCTCCAGAAAGACATGAATAGGGTGGGAAGGGGGAGAGGGAGAGGGAGAGGCTGTGATGGTAGAATTAATGTTAGAGGATGGTGGTAGAGTTAGTTTTTAATATTATTATTTTGTATGATTATCAAAATGTGCTACTAAATTCAAGGTATAATTTTAAAGTTAAAGGTATAAAAAAAACTTAGGACTTAAAAACTTACGACTGTCAATATGAGATTAGGGTGGCAGCATGGGGGGGGGAATATTTGTGATAATGTGATAAAACAAGTGGATATTTCAGGTCATCACTTATTGTCAGTGAAATGATGTTTATTCAATTCTGAGAAATGCAATTCAACTAAGTTTTGAATTTTGAACTATTTTAAACGTCGAATTTTGGTAAAAATGTGCAGTCGAGGGGTTCGAGATGCAAGGTGTTTTGTGGCAAAATTGTGTTTTATAGTAGAGAGAATCACATTTTGTATGTTTTTTATAAATTTGTTATCTTTTAAGACTAGTTTGAGAAAAATATGGTTAGTTCTGTGTTACAGATACTATGTTTTGTGTCAAAATGTGTTAAGTCCATGCCAGAAATTGCGTTTTGTGTCAAAACGTGTTAAGTCCATGCTATTTTTAAAACAAATTAATTCATTAAAAAAATTAAAAGTCTCTAGATTGTAACTTAACATGTTTTTATGGTCCTATATATGTCACCTTCACTTCACTGTAATTTTAAAGAAATCGAACTTTTTTTCATTGCCATAAAGAAAATTCCTGATTTTCTTCAAAGTGAATCTTGTGGACTTAACACGGTTTGGAAATAAGCTCTTCATTTATGGACCTCCAAACATCGTCTTTCGCGTTGCGTCACATTTTTTACGCGGATCCCCCTAAATTTCAAATTGATGCCACGGGAAAACGAAAAAGCGTATGAAGCTCAAATTTTCAGGATTTTTCTTTCTCATATCTACCACCACACAGAAAAAGAAAAAAATTCAAGAGGTGCTGCGGTGCACACCCCAGGAGTTGATATGGAATGGCTCATTTGCATTTTGACATGCATGGGTAAACCCAGGCGGCGAATGGCATGATCGAGCCGGCAACTTGTGAAACCGCCCGGCCGTATGGCATTTTCCATTATACTCGGTTAGTTTTGTGGGGTTCATTATCGAACCCCAAGGGTTTAGCTTGTATTTATATTATTTATTAACAAAGGCCTATTTGTTTGTGATATTTTAAGCGTTTTAAAATTTCAAAAAAATCCCATTGAATTACACGGTTGACGATGAAAATTTACTGAATTTAGAGAATGCAATGCGACTACCACCTGTGTAAACCTTTAACCTGCCGGCCTATTCAGGCGACGTAATTCTTGACACTCACGCTAGCTCCGTCGCGTGATACAACTCCCTAGAGTGCCCCCCCCCTGACAAAAAAATGAAAGAAAAAGTGCCCTCTGACAAAAAAAAGAGAAAATCAGGAAGGAAAAGAAAATGCCCCTTTTCTAGCAAAATTCAGCGCACATTGTAACAATAAAGCCCTTTTTTAGCCGGATAATGGGCGAAAATTGTGTAAAATACCATTTTTTTCGCGCTACTCACGCATATCATCCCAATAAGGCCCTTTTCGGGAAGCTCGAAGACATACAGGCGCGATGTATTGCATGATGCAACTGCAAGTTGTTTCTTCTGTGCCCCCAAAATTTTATTTTGCCCCCCCCGACCAAGAAAGCTGGCTACACCCCTGATGATGATGATGATGATGTTGTTGTTGTTGTTGTTGTTGTTGTTGTTGATGATGATGATGATGATGATGATGATGATGATGATGACGATGATGACGATGACGATATTGATGATGGTGATGATGATATTGTTGATGATGATGATGATGATGATGATGATGATGATGATGATGATGATGATGATGATGGTAATTATGACAAGGATGATGAGGATAATATGATGATGATGATGATGATGATGATGATGATGATGATGATGATGATGATGATGATGATGATGATGATGATGACAGGGCCGGATTTACCATGCAGTGTGCATCTTCCATTTTAGCCGAAAAACACCATGTTTTTGGCCAAAATAGGGTACGAAAATTGCAACATTTTGCGCGCTTCGCGCGTACTGGCCTAGCAAAATTCAGCTTCAATTTGGGCCAAAATAGTTAATTAATATTTATTTATTTATTCATTTATTAATAAACGTTTTTTGTTTTGTTTTTGCTCAGTTTAAAAAAATAATAGTTTACTAATGTCTAGTCAATACTGTCATCCGTATAGCTGAATATCATTTTATTTTATTTTCTGAAACGTTAGTAGTTGGTAATAATCTTATCATTAAAAAAAAACCATTCAAAAAACCCGCAGTGCTATGTACCAAATCTTAAACCTTAACCCTAACCATACATGTCGCTAATTAATTATGAATTAAACAACAGGTGCATGCCCCTGCTCTACCGCATTCTCCGCATTCCATTCTCCGTCGGCGTCTCGGGCGGTGCACCAAAGTGAAACTTTATTTTCGTGTTATTACGCACGGAAACAAGTGCCATTGGAATGTTGGATATGAGTCGGATTGAATTAAAAGTCATTCTTACCCATCTATAACAACAGGTAAAATATTGCAGCAAATTGTAAGAAGATTCTTTTACTTTAAGTGTCGTCGACTTCTTGTAACCTATCTGTTCACGTTTGAAACATTGGGCGCAGCAGTCTCAGCAGACGACACGAAGTAATGCGGTCGCAAATGCAACGCAAACATTTCTTGAAATTTTGTTATCCGAATCGGCTGCTTGTTAAAAAAGTGTCTTCCGTAATTTCTATTCTAAAACCGTTGTGGAACGTTGCTCCATCGAGAACATATCACAGGAAAACTTGACCTGGACGATGCATGAAGAAGATGTGGCACAAACGGTAAGTATTTTCGTTTTATTGTTTTTTAAATTATAGAGGTTTAGGCCCATAAATGCATTTTATGATAGAACAAAGCTCCCGGGACCGAGGGGCCTACGCTACGGTGAATGAAATGTACTCATAAAATGTACCGTACTGACCTGGCTCACTTGCTCATCGTCTCTGCTTGCATAAATAAACACATCATACAAACTGTTAACTGTTGATATTTTTCTAATCAATTGATTGTTTAAAATTTGTATAGCACTGGGAATTATTCAGTAGTTATTGTTTCAGTTATTTTCTTCCAGCTGTGCCTCAAATTTTGAAATATTGAAATGTTGCTTCCAAGTTGAATTTTAAGGGACCTTTTCGAATCGCTTTGAGTGAAAGTTAACGTCTATCGCATGATTCTGAAAACTTGATACAAACCATTCTAATTAGAATGTTATTTGGGGTTTGAAAAAATATTTTGCGAAAACTATTTGCCCAAAATATTTGCAATAACGTTTTAAAAACGTTTCCATGACATTTATATAATCCAACATTTAAATGTTATTAAAACGTTTTGAAAAAAAAAACATTTTAAGAGCATTTCTGTGTTTGCTGGGTGCAAATATTTTAACATAATGTTATTCAAGTGTTGACAAAATATTTGGCAAACAAGGTTTGCAAAAATAGTTTACAATAACATTTTGAAAACATTTAAAAAATATTAATGTAGTGTGTTTTCATACAAAACGTTTTAAACGTTTTCATGACCTTTATATAACCCGACATTTTAATGATATTAAAACATTTTTACGTAAACCAAAATCCAATATATAACTTTTTAAAAACGGGTGGGCCAGGTCAAAATTTGGATGCCCATAACTCACCATATTAAAGGTGATGTTGAGGTCCGTAGGGCGAGATGGAAAGCGCACATGCAACGCGAACCTTTCGGCTGTTGGCATTCACAGAAACTGATAAGCATGATAAGTGACATGCAGAAATGGCACCAAACTTTGACACATAGGCCTACTGTGCAGATACGAATTACAATTAAATACACCATATTTTTTTGTCAAATATATTATTTATATTCAAGTATTTCAATATTAACAATGAAATAGGGAATATCTTCATTTTGGGGCCCTTTTCAAGATTCGGAGCCATGGGCTCGGATCCATCTGGCCCAGTGGTAAATCCGGCACTGTCTATAGGCCCTATTATAGGGCCTACATTTTCAGGCTTACTTTTAGTTAAAAGAGGTGATGCATATTTTTGTGGAAGAGGCGATGCATATTTTTGTCGTTTCTGAAAGAAAAAAAAAGATTAAGGCCTAAATGGTGAAAATTACAAATTGGCCTAAACATTTGGCTATTTCTTTGCATTGCTATCAAGTAGCTGAGGTGTTAGCTCAATATGCTAGTAAAATATTTGAACAGAGGCTCCTATGATGACTTTGGCTAAATAAGCTCTATTTTTGCCGAAAAGGGTCCGAATTAATGGCAGTCGATGTGCGCCATTTTGGAAAATTTTGGGGTACCAAACTTAGACTGCTGCCCTCAGTCGTCAACCGAAGATACACAGTAGGCCTACATGCGAAGTGTAGACGGCTGATTGGAATTAGATACCAAACTGCCCAGCAGCTGTTAAAACGGGATAAGGCCCGGATGCGATTTTTTTTTCCACGACAAGGATGCGTAATAGGACTCTCATACACAGTTATATAGTATACGCTCCACATAGTTGAGTGTCCACCACTGCACACATAGTATTTGTACAAGAGACTCACCATGCTCACAGCAATACCAGTGGAGAATATCCCATGCGCTACCACGTATCAACATCACAAATTACTTTGACATGTAATACAAGTTGTATGTGTAGGTAGGGATAACCATCAAAATTTCATGTTGCCCCTATTGCTACAAAAGATCGTTTTCTGGATAGAACTCATCAATAGAAGTATTTTGGTGGTTAAATGGTCAAAATCGGTCAAAAACTTTTCGAATTATGTATTTTCAAAGTTTCCCATTCTGACCGGTCATTGGAACGAAATGAAATGACAAGGTCCAAAAATAGCAATTGGGAGCAAAATTTGCATAATCATATATTTACCTTTATATATTTCTTTATTTTAACATATATGCAAACATGAAACAAGCATATTGTGAAAGTATCAAAGGGTTTCTTATGAAATGGCACTTTACTAGTCAATGGCATTAAGTATTTCTTCAAACCGAGGCACTGAAATCATGCTTTTAGACAACATTTGCCAAAAATCATCCATAATGGCCAATGTGGCACAAAATCAAAAGTCCAGGTGAACTTTTTGTCCACAACAATATACACTACACATAAGAAAAATACTAATGTACTACAAGGGATTTTCAACATAGGAATCCAAACAATCAAGTACCAACATGCACAGCTTTGTCCTGATATCACTTCTGGGGTTTTAACAAAATGTTTAACCTCTATTGTGATTGGCAGCAGCATAAGGTATCTCTTTGATAGCTGATAATGCCCAGCCATTCAGCAAGTGGCTAATAACAGACCTTGATAGGCTTGAATGAATACTGTCATGTGCTACAAAACCATCACACTCCAGGGCCTGGTCACTCGATATGCTACAGGGAGCACAGTACTTTAACAATGGAGTGAAAGACTCATTATTGATTAGGCGCGTATTTTAAAAGTACAGCTCCTGTGCGTGTATAGCAGCAAGTCAGTGCAGATGGTATAAATATAAGAAAATGTTTAGGGTTGAGATCAGGTGAATAATACAACAAATGAGCATGAAACTTCACATTTATGTTCAGAAAGGTGTCTATTTAACATGATTCGAAAGGTGTTTGGAAATTCCAAAGGGAAGCTGGTGATTTAATTTTTAACTCAAGATCTACTCGTCCGGTTTTTTTTCCTTTTTACAGAGGGTATGATAGAGGTAATAACAACAACTCTGCCAAATTACAGCTCAGTAGGTCAAGGTGTTCACCTGATCTTTTTCATCTGAATATTTTGTGCCATTCTGAGCAGTGCTGCACTGGGCCACTGGCAATTAAGCGCACTGTGGCGATGGACCAATTTTGACTCACACTTACAGAAAAACCAAATAAGTTATGATGCTGTAATTTGCAGGATAGTTACAAAAAATAATTGGCATTAACATCTCCAATTTTTACAGAAAAATTATGAAAAATAAAAGAATGAGCTCAATTTAGAAATGTCTGTGCAAGCAGTGCACAGTTGAGCTCCCTGCATGTCTATGGGAGTGTTCTAATCAAGTTGATGGTTCATTGGTCATCCCTAGTAGTAGTATCATCACACACACCCACAGGCCGAAGCATTTGTGTATGTAGGCCTACTTTGAAAATTAAAATCGCGGCCCGGATAGGTCTTTCACTATATTGAAGGAGTACGCAAAACGTTCGCGTGCACTGCACACGAACGTAAATTTAGGCTAAAGCGTTACTCTGGTACCAAAATCCCTAGCAAATGTCATTCAAACTGCCGATGTGTCAATTTATCTGCCGTGAAGTGACTTCACTTTTTATACACGAATTGAATACGAGTGCCACGACCCTGTTTTTATATTAATGTCTAATTTTCTTTCCAAAAATGAATACTTTTACGCATCTTGCATGAATAATAATTAAGGCTTAAGTCTAAAAAACTTTGTCTCAGGAACTTTTGGCTAAAAAACTAAGTGCTAGGCTTTTTTTTGTTGCAAAACAGGGTATGTCCTATGCGATTTTTTTTTTTTTTTTTTTTTTTTTGCAATCCTGTTTTAGGCGCTTTTTTATTCAGCAAGAACGCCACCCCAATTTTAGGCCTATATGCCTTACGAAAACGTAGTTCTATTCTAACTGTCACTACCTAAACCCATTACCTATGCTAACTAAATCCTAACCCTGACTAAAAATATGCTAGATAATTCAGAGCCTTAATCATTCAAACCCTTAAAAACTTGCAAAGTTCTGAAAAATCACGATCACATGGCGCAATCAGCGTTGATGAAGTAATTTTCATTTCACAATTAGCTGGGCTTACCTATCGGTGTTGTACTTCATTTCGGTGTTGAAGAACTATTCGATTTATTATTTTTTGAATTATTGATCAAATAAGCCATTGACCTTTTAATTAATGTATATCTGAGAGTGCTATCGGCATTGATGAAAAAGTTTTCATTTGATCAATCAGCTATGCTGATATTGGTGTTGAAGAACAATTTGATTGATTATAAGCAAGCTGTCTACTGCTGATATCGGCGTTGATAAAGTAGATGTCTTTTTTGATAAATAAGCTATGCTGATATTGGTGTTGAAGAACTATTCGATTGATTATAAGTAAGCTATCTACTGCTGATATCGGGGTTAATGAAGTAGTTTTCATTGAATGAATCAGCTATGCTGTTATCGGTGTTGCAGAACTATTTGGTTGATTATAATTAAGCTATATTTACACTGATATCAGCTTTGAACAAGGATAGTTTTATTTTCATTTGATAAATCAGCTAGGCTGATATCGGTATTGAAGAGCTACTTGGTTATTTATGGTTAATTATAAATCTACTATTTGCTACTGATATTGGCGTTGACGAAGTAGTTTCAATTCAATAAATCAACTGGGATGAAAATGGTGTTGAAGAACTATTTGATTATTTTTTGGGAGGGAGGATGGGTTTTTACGACGGGAGTTCATGATTGATTATAAGCTTTCTATTGCTGATATCGGTGTTGATGAAGTAGTTTTCATTGGATAAATTAGCTAGGCTGGTATCCAGGATGTTAAAGAACTATTTGGTTAATTATAAGTAAGGTATCTACTGCTTAAATTGCCGTTGATGAAGTAGTTTTCATTTGATATATCAATAGATCAATAAATCAGCTTGGCTGATATCGGTAGGTATTGAAGAACTATTTGTTAATTATAAATATGCTATCTACTTCTGATATCACCATTGATGATGTAATTTCCTTGTGATAAATAAGCTAAGCTATATAATAGGCCTATATCGGTTTTAAAAAACTATTTGATTGACTATAAGCAAGCTGTCTACTGCTGATATCGACGTTG
The DNA here is from genome assembly GCF_039555335.1 of Amphiura filiformis. Classification (NCBI taxonomy): domain Eukaryota; kingdom Metazoa; phylum Echinodermata; class Ophiuroidea; order Amphilepidida; family Amphiuridae; genus Amphiura; species Amphiura filiformis. The sequence continues at coordinate 41,295,161 of NC_092646.1, forward strand.
ATATTAGGTTTTATAAATAAGCTATGCTGATGTTGGTGCTGAAGAACTATTCATAAAGCTACAGGGTCAGAAATTCGCAACCAATTGCGAGAATCCTTTTGGATTCTTCCAGAGGAATTTTGCCAGAATCCATGGATTCTCGCCATATAATTTTGTATGATAAATTTAAATATTTACAAGAATCTATTTAGATTCTTGCAATTTTGTTGACGAGAATCTTTGCGAGAGTGGATTCTCGGATTCTCGCCGAATTTCTGACCCTGAGCTATCTAATGCTGATATCGGTGTTAATAAAAATAGGTTTGTCTCACGTCCCCCGGGCGCATTGGATTTCTGATGGTGAAAATGTTCAAAAATGAAATTTTATTTCACAATTTTTATTTTAGTTTCAAAATATTAAGACAAATTGCCATTGAAAATTTAACGCAATGGGCCGAAATTGGTGAGTTTTCAAGTAAACCTTGATTTAATGATAAAATAAAAAATATAATACCGCATAACGCGGGATTTGTAGTCGCACGGAGATTATGAGACAAATTTTGGCCTATAAGCTATATACTGCTGATATCGGTGTTGATGACGTAGTTCCAATACATCAGCTTGGATGAAAATTGAGTTGAAGAACTATTTATTTGTTTGTTTGTTTGTTTGTTTGTTTGTTTGTTTGTTTGTTTGTTGTTGTTGTTTTTTTTTGGTTTTTTTGGAAGGGGGTATGTTTTTACGACATTAGTTCATAACAACAATTGATTGTATTATAAATAAGCTATCTATTGCTGATATCGGCGTTAATGAAGTAGTTTTCATTGGATAAATCAGCTAGGCTGATTAGTGATATGGATGTTAATTTGGTTACTTATAAGTTATAAGTAAGGTATCTATACTGCTTATATCGGTGTTGATGAAGTAGGTTTCATTTGATAAATATATTAGGATAAGAATGGGGTTGAAGAATTATTTGATTGATTATATGTTATTTATTGCTGATATCGGCGCTAATGAAGTAGTTTTCATTCGATGGATCAACTATAGGCTGATATCTGTTAAAGACCTATTTGATTTATTATAATACGCTATCTATTGATGATATCGGTGTTGATGAAGAAGCTTTACTTGATAAATTAGCTAGGCTGATATCGGTGCTAAAGAACTATTTGGTTGATTATAGGTAAGCTATCTACTGCTTATGAAGTAGTTATCAGCTAGTCTTACATTGGTGTTAATGATTGATTATAAGTTTATAACTGCTAAATTGTTGATATCGGCGTTAATGAAGAGGTTTTCATTTGATAGATCAACTAAGCTGATACTGGAGTTGAAGAACAACTTGATTGATTATAATTATAGCTATATCTACCGCTGATATATCTGTAATGAAGTAGTTTTCCATGCGCGTATTTTTTGGGGGCTTTGGGGCGCCAGTCCCCGGGGTCAAAGCAGGGGCGGCAAAATCGAAGGGCGGCGGTAAGAAGAAGGGCGGCGGAAGAAGAAGGGCGGCAAAAAGAATTAGTAAAGAAAAAAGGGCGGAAAATGTGAAAAATTGTACTAAACATCAAAATGTGTTGCTTTTGGGGCGGTAGCGCCTATAAATCTTTTTTTTTTTTCTTTTTTTTTTTGCTCTTCACTTTTCAAACGACCGTACAGACAGCTGACACAGTTGTTGATAAGCTCATAATTTTCGAATTTCCACTGTTATTGGGTTAAGGGATCTAAAATGAGCGTTTATTGCGTTTCGACAGTATTTTTTGTGGGACATGAGAGCACCTCAGACCTATCGAATTGCATTCTGAATACGAAGCATGTCTTTCTGATATTAAATAATTTTCATTTTTTGAAAATCACAATATAATGCAAATTTTATGACAAATTATAAAAATTTGGTATTTTTCAAATTTTTGATATAATAGAGTCCTCGAAGTAAATTATATAAATCTAATGACATATTCTTAAAGTGTATGTAGTAGGGACGAAAAGCCGACGACGGTCAATTGAAAATTTTGACCTTTCATATTGAAGATGTGGATTTTTTCCCAAAAGACCTAATTTTTTTGGTGTTTTGGGAAAAAAAATCCATATCTTCAATACGAAAGGTCAAAATTTTCAATTGATCGTCGGCTTTTCATCCCACCTACATACACTTTAAGTATAAATCATCAGATTTATAAAGTTTACTTCAAGTACTGTTAAATATCAAAAATATCAATTTTAATGATTTGCCATAAAATGTGTATTAAATTGCGAATTTCAAAAATCAAAATTATTTGATATCAGAATGACATTCTTCGTATTCAGAATGCAATTCGATATGTCTGATGTGCTCTAATGTCCCACAATAAATACTCTCCAAACGTTCATACCCCAGCCCTTTAACGGCGTGCATATTTAAATTAAGATATTCACGGCGGATGTTGCTAAACTATCTATCCATACATTCGATAATCAGATCAAAAATATATATTTGCCTTAACCATATACAAAGATTAAAAAAGAAAAAAAAGCTAAGACAGTTATATCTACTGCTTAATGATCGATGGTAAACTATACATTTATGTAGTGCTACTGATATCCATTCATTTTAGTTGTAAGCAACTATCCGTGGTGAAGAGGTACTGATAAATAAATTATCTGCTACATGATTTAAGCCGCCGACTATCCTTCGTGTAAGAAAGCATGAAAGTCCGGTTTCATTCAATTATTTATTCATTTATTATCGTTCGGTCATTAATTAATTAATTAATACATTCATTCATACATACATTCATTCATTCATTCATTCATTCATTCATACATACATTCATTCATTCATTCATTCATTCATTCATTCATTCGTTCATAATGATTCGTCTAGGTTACGTCCAGACTTGAGTCATGCTTCATTCATTCATTCATTCATTCATTCATAATGATTCGTCTAGGTTACGTCCAGACTTGAGTCATGCTTCATTCATTCATTCATAATGATTCGTCTAGGTTACGTCCAGACTTGAGTCATGCTTCATTCATTCATTCATTTATTCATTCTTTCATTCATTCATAATGATTCGTCTAGGTTACGTCCAGACTTGAGTCATGCTTCATTCATTCATTCATTCATTCATTCATTCATTCATTCATTCATTCACAATGATTCGTCTAGGTTACGTCCAGACTTGAGTCCTGTTTCATTCATTCATTCATTCATTCATTCTACCATCCACACATTCATAATGAAGCGGCAAGACTTAGTCTAGAACGGAGTCCTGCTTCATGCACTTGTTCATTCATTCATTCATTCGTTCGTTCATTTATTCATTCATTCATTCGCAATGATTCGTCTAGGTTACGTCCAGACTTGAGTCATGCTTCATTCATTCATTCATTCATTTATTCATTCTTTCATTCATTCATAATGATTCGTCTAGGTTACGTCCAGACTTGAGTCATGCTTCATTCATTCATTCATTCATTCATAATGATTCGTCTAGGTTACGTCCAGACTTGAGTCATGCTTCATTCATTCATTCATTTATTCATTCATTCTTTCATTCATTCATAATGATTCGTCTAGGTTACGTCCAGACTTGAGTCATGCTTCATTCATTCATTCATTCATTCATTCATTCATTCATTCATTCATTCATAATGATTCGTCTAGGTTACGTCCAGACTTGAGTCATGCTTCATTCATTCATTCATTCATTCATTCATAATGATTCGTCTAGGTTACGTCCAGACTTGAGTCATGCTTCATTCATTCATTCATTCATTCTTTCATTCATTCATAATGATTCGTCTAGGTTACGTCCATACTTGAGTCATGCTTCATTCATGCATTCATTCATTCATTCATTTATTTATTCATTCATTCATTCACAATGATTCGTCTAGGTTACGTCCAGACTTGAGTCCTGTTTCATTCATTCATTCATTCATTCATTCATCCACACATTCATAATGAAGCGGCAAGACTTAGTCTAGAACGGAGTCCTGCTTCATGCACTTGTTCATTCATTCATTTATTCATTCATTCATTCATTCATTCATTCATAATGATTCGTCTAGGTTACGTCCAGACTTGAGTCATGCTTCATTCATTCATTCATTCATTCATTCATAATGATTCGTCTAGGTTACGTCCAGACTTGAGTCATGCTTCATTCATTCATTCATTTATTCATTCTTTCATTCATTCATAATGATTCGTCTAGGTTACGTCCAGACTTGAGTCATGCTTCATTCATGCATTCATTCATTCATTCATTCATTCATTCATTCATTCATTCATTCATTCATTCATTCATTCGTTCATTCATTCATTCATTCATTCATTCATTTATTCATTCATTCATTCACAATGATTCGTCTAGGTTACGTCCAGACTTGAGTCCTGTTTCATTCATTCATTCATTCATTCATCCACACATTCATAATGAAGCGGCAAGACTTAGTCTAGAACGGAGTCCTGCTTCATGCACTTGTTCATTCATTCATTCATTCATTCATTCATTCATAAGGTTACGTCCAGACTTGAGTCCTGCTTCATTCACATATAATTCATTCATTTTCGTTCGGTCATTGATTCGCACTCATTCATGCATTCATTCATTCACTCATTCACAAATTCATAATGAAGCGGCAAGACTTAGTCTAGAACGGAGTCCTGCTTCATGCACTTGTTCATTCATTCATTCATTCGTTCATTCACCCATTCATTCGTTCATTCATTCATTCATTCATAATGATTCGTATAGGTTACGTCCAGACTTGAGTCCTGCTTTATTCATTCATTCATTCATTCATTCATTCGTTCATTCATTCATTCATTCATTCATTCATTCATTCATTCATTCATTCATTCGTCAAGACTAACGTCCAGACTTGAGTCCTGCTTCATTCACTTATTATTCATTAATTTTCGTTCGGTCATTCATAAGGCTGTGATCACATAGAAGTATACTATTCGGGTATACGGTGCACGTTTTGCAGGTGCACGCGTATAGCTTCAATCGAGCAAGGTAATTTCATAGTACCGGGTCACATAAGAGGGCACTATCACTATTCGAAAAGGCCCTATACCTGCTTAGTATAGTATAGTGGGAATCGTGCGTGTTCGATTTTAGTGCAGCGTATACCGTCCTAATTTTAAAACTAAACCATATGTGGGTTAATTCATTTTTTGAATAGATGCACTATCTAATTCTGCACATTATGACACCTCATTGAATGCAATGTGACCTCAAGAAGTAAAGTTAAAAGCATTTGATTAGACGAAGAAAAATTGGTAAACTGACCTATATATACTCGCTATTCGAGAGTTCACATAGTATCACTCCTATATGAACTCAGCCTTTTCGAATGAGCGTATTTCGTATAGCGAATACCGTATACTTCTATGTGAATGTGATCGCAGCCTTATGAAGCGGCAAGACAGCCTAGAACGGAGTACTGCTTCATGCACTTGTTCATTCATTCATAATGACTCGTCAAGAGTAACGTCAAAACTTGAGTCCTGCTTCATTCACTTATTATTCATTTATTTTCATTCGGTCATTTTTACACTCATTCATTCATTCTTTCTTTCACCCATTCACTCATTCATTCATTCATTCATTCATTCATTAGTATTATTTTCATTATTATTATATTAATTCATCAAATTATTCAATACTCACACATCATTTTGAAAATAAGATTGAAAACACCCAAATAAATAAAGAAATAATTTATTAAATAGGCCTATAGAATACCTAAATAAATAAATACGATTGTGAGTCAAAGTACTTGTATTGTGCTAGGTATTTATTTATATGCAAAGGAATTTAAAAAAGAAAGAAAGGGAGTTATTTATTTATTTATTTACTTATTTATTTGCTTATTTATTTATTTATTTATTTGACCTTGTATTAGTCATGTTAGTACTAGAATTGTAACATATTTGGAATTTTGACAATAAAAACATTTGACACTGAGAATATTCCCGGAGAATTGTCACAATTATGGAAATGTTAATAAAATTCCCAATATTTGACAGTAAGAACATTGTCAAAATTCTGGAATTTTTTTAATTCCTAATATTTGACAGTGAAAATATTGTCACAATCCCGGAATTGTTTTGATTCCTAATATTTGACAGTGAGCATATTGTCACAATTCTGGGAGATTCCTAATATTTGACAAGAGCATTGTCACAAATTGTTTTTAAAAATTACTTAAACTTAAAACTTTAACTTTAAACTTTAAACTAAAAGTTACTTATTTTTTACAGTGAGAATATTGTCAGATTTCTGGAATTTTGATAGAATTAGATAAGAAGCACAAAATGCGTGAATAAAAGAAGGAAAGTGATAGTAGGCCCATTCTTTTTAGTCGCTTACTTTAATAGTAGGCCTATTTAGAAATTGTTCCCAATTTTTGACAAGTTTTCAAAATTCCTTACATCTGTCTTTGCAAGATTTTATTTGCGTACTTCTATAATTAGAAGAACTTATCCGACATCAATTTGGGGGCACCCGCTACGGCGGGGCTCCTTATTTGGCTTGACTTTGCAAAAAGCTTCTAATTTCGGTCTTGCTAGATTTACTTCGCAACTGTTTGCTTAAAAGTATGCCCAGTTTAGAAATCAAAACACAACTTGCTTGGTTTTGGTTTTGGTTTTGATTTTATTACTGTTTACTAATCAGTATGCATTGAATGCAAGTAAAGTAGTTGGGGGTATGAACGTTTGGACAGTATTTATTTTGGGACATTAGAGCACATCAGACATATCGAATTGCATTCTGAATACGAAAAATGTCATTTTGATATCAAATAATTTTGATTTTTTGAAATTCGCAATTTAATACACATTTTATGGCAAATCATTAAAAATTGATATTTGAACAGTACTTGAAGTAAACTTTATAAATCTGATGATTTATACTTAAAGTGTATGTAGGTGGGATGAAAAGCCGACGATCAATTGAAAATTTTGACCTTTCGTATTGAAGATATGGATTTTTTTCCCAAAACACAAAAAAAAAAAATTAGGTCTTTTTGGGAAAAAATCCATATCTTCAATATGAAAGGTCAAAATTTTCAATTGACCGTCGGCTTTTTCCTCCCTGCTACATACACTTTAAGAATATATCATTAGATTTATATAATTTACTTCGAGGACTGTTATATATCAAAATTTGAAAAATATCAAATTTTTATAATTTGTCATAAAATTTGTATTATATTGTGATTTTCAAAAATGAAAATTATTTGATATCAGAAAGACATGCTTCGTATTCAGAATGCAATTCGATAGGTCTGAGGTGCTCTCATGTCCCACAAAATACTGTCGAAACGCAATAAACGCTCATTTTGGATCCCTTAACGCTATGAAATACGAAGTTATTTTTAATGATTATTTTTATGATCCAGGTGAAGAGCGGCTTGATTTGAAGGAGCCAGGAATTCCTTCGATAAACATGGTTTCTTATTAAAAAAAAAAAAAAAAAAAAAAAAAAATGGATGGTCTCTTATCCCTGGAAAATCTAGCGCGGTAGTTGCAATTGACATTTGTTTGTTAAAACATTTACCTTTAAAAATCCCGTGCGTATATGGTCGAATCCAACCAAAAGTGTCCACGGGCCAAAAATAAAAGTCCGAAATAAAAATGTCTCCACAATTTTTTCCTTTTGCCCATTGATTGATGACATATTGGCCTTATAGGAACCAAAATTGCCATTACTAATCTTGAAAAATAAATCCAGGACGTGTGATAGTAAATGTGATATCAAAACCCAATGTTACCTACGAATACCACTAGGATGCTTTCACTATCGCAATACTAATCAACCTAAAACAAATGGAATTTTCCCATTAACGCTTTTTTTTCGTGTAATGTAGACCACAGGGTGTCAGGAAAATGCTAACTCAACCAGAAAATATTTGTTTTATTTTTATAACGCGATCAATATGATCTTAGTCAATTTATGCTAGTTTATTTTTGAAAATGAAGTTTAGGTCAGTTTCTGTATTTTATTTATCAAATGAGTATGAATCAATTTACACATTGTATAAGAACGAGTATGATATATGTTTTCAAGAATATTAGGATAATATACGCATACACCTAACGCTTTATACAATGAAAAGGTGAAGAAACCCGGGTATTCGTAGGTAACATGAGCGATTTAACAGTATCTATATTGAGTTTATAGGTTTAAATTTTGCTATTATGGTAATGAATTAATAAAATGGTAGTTTTAGATCTCTTTCAGATGGTACGTCCAAATGAATAAATGCTATTACCTTAGATAAAAATTGTTTGATGCTTTTAGCAAGATTTTGACCACTTCATTTTGATATACAAGAAGTTAATCAGCAATTTTACATAATAAATAATTGTTGAATGAATCCGTATATGGGTAATAATAGTGTCCTGGGGTACCGCTTAAAGTTTTTGACAATTAATTTCCATTGGTAGGGACACTTCATTACACATGTCATGTATTATGCTGTATTCGTAAGTAACATTTCAGTATTTGTAGGTAAGAATTAGACTTTTGGTGGATATCGCAATCAAAACTTCATTTTATAAAGCACTTTGAATGTATTATTTTCTTTATGTGCGTTTATTGATACTTTAGACCCTATCATGTATTAATAATGTCGGTTCACAGCGGTTGAAAGAGGATTGAAGTAAGAAACAAAGGCACTAAAGTGACTTTAATTTGCTTAATTGCACACAAATCGCTTAAAACCGTTATTGCAGACTTGTGAAGTCCATCTTGGAGTCAGTTACGTCTTGTGGCCTTTCATTTGAGGGCAACTACAATTAGCTTTATACCAGGGTCCATCAATGTGTTGTCTAGATCATGAGACAATGAGAACAGTCGTTTTTTCCATTGTATTCGTAGGTAACCTTAGCGAAAACGTCAAAAGTTACCTTCGAATAAATCAATTTGGACACAAATTACTCAGAAACCAGAAGGTCGGTAAACATTTAAAATGAAGCACACATGACAGTGGACAAATCCAAGTATTTATCCCCTTCTAATCTTCTTTGAATCTGATTTTTCTTTCAAATGAGCAGACCGTCGTCTATTTCAGTACATATTTTTCACCAATTAAGCCGTATTCAGTTTTGCATGGTGGGCATGTATGTGAATTCGCAACTTTCATAATGACATATGATTTGATAGCAAACATACAGGCCTTCGTTATGTACCAATATGGGCATTGGCATGAATGGCGGTGTTTCACAATACTGTCATGATGTCAAAGTGTATTCGTAGGTAACATTCGGTTACCGAAATTTACCTACGAATACTTGCTTTTATTGTTGACATCTCAGAAATATTTAAACGCAGGTTATTGAAACTTGGTAGAAATAAAGAGTGTATTACCCTGCACCTATTGCTTAACTATTGTTTACTATTCTCTCACTTTGTGGAAATGGCACAGCTTTTAACATGTATTCGGAGGTAATGCATATTTTTACCAAACCTACCTTTGTGCCATTTAGAATTTCTGGCAGCTAAACACAATAATAAAGATGTCCGAATGCAATGCATTTCAGTATTGGACATATCAAAGCTTGTATCAATTGCGCATTTATTAGTGATTTCCATTTTTAAAGATATATCTAGTGCTATGAAAAATTGTATTCGTAGGTAATGTAAAAAATACCACTCAAAAATTATCACAAAAATTCATAATTATGTACAAATATGTGAAAAATTGAACAGGCAATCTTTGAATACACACCTTTCAGGAAATTAATTTAGATTCAATCCAATGACTTCTTTTCATAACTGATTTAGATGTTTTTAAAAATACCTTAAGAAATATTTTGAAAAAATGGGTAAAAATAGCATGTTTTGGGGTCTCTGTGTCTAAGTTTTTCACAGAAGGGGGGCTTATTATATATGGCGCGAAGCGTATGATCAAGGCGAATAAACACAATACAAAAACGAATGCCAATTGATTAATACTTTTAAGTTATGGCCCTGAACATGCCGTGTACACTTTTCGTTGGATTCGACCATATGCTTGTCATATTTGTTTAAAATACAATTATTATTGGGTTAATAAAAACACCGAATACGCTGTGACTTTTGTGTGTCGCAGAAAACAATCCTTAAGAATTAAATATGCAAATCTATATCCTAAATAAAATAATTCTGCTCCACCACCACCCCCCCACACACACACAACATGATTTCCTAACAATAGTAACCGAAATGGTAACCTGATCTTTATTCCTTTTTATTTAAAACCAACCGCTCCCAATGCAGTACGATTTTACACCCTTTTTCACTGCAATAAATATGCTTTTACGTTTCTTAATCTTTCTTTGCTTACTACGCTAATGTTACATTATTGTTTTAAAGAAAAAAATTGTATCCAAACGGTTAAATTTTAGCCCCGGGGTGGCACTTCAATATGAAATGGATAGGTGTTGGGCTGTGCAGTAAGGGGCATCCGGTGAGAGCAAGGGTCATTGCAAGCGTGAGAGCATGATTTTTGGCATTCGGTGAGACCAAAATGTACAAAATATGGGGTCATTGGGTGAGAGAGTAGATCCGTTTGGATCTAAATTATGGGGAGGGGGTGAGAATATGAGTTTTTTAATGGGGTCTTTGTGTGAGAGCCTAAGCCTCGAAAATTGAATTTCTAGTTCTAGATGACTAGCTTCAAATGGCTTTGTTATTCAAAAGATAGTGATAGACGAGGCTCGGTCCTGTTCAGATGGAAATATAATTATGTCTGGGTGACAGATTTCAGGAAAAATATGGGGTCTTTGGGTGACACAGCATGTGCTGGTAATGGGGGCTTTGAGTGACAGCGATGGTGAAAAGGGGGTCTTAACAGCCCTACATACGCGTCACCTCCAACGTGGGAGTGCCCCCCAGCACATGCATCACATCAAAGCTCCCATTGGGCGCCCCATTCCTTTTTAAAGGAATTTTTATTTGCATGCTTATGGTCATGTTACTATATACCAAACAATAGGCCTACTGACTTTATTTCTATAGTAGTGTTGCAAGAAGTAACGTATAAATATTACAGAAAAGATACCAAATATGTGACGTGTCATGTCAAAAGGAGACACTTTTGGGCAAGATCGTAAATGGAGAAATAGCCAAAAATCTGCCCGGGGTGATGTTTTTCACAAATTTGAGTTTGTTGCGAATTTGGGATGTTATTAATGTTTAAAATATTGTCTGATAGTTTCTGACCGGAATATAACTGGCATCTTATATTTTTGAGACATTTTCAAGGTAATTCCCACTCTCTACATTGTCAATAATATTGACCGATATCTCAATTTTCAATATAGGGCCTACCATAACTTGCAAACTCAATATCCATGATATCTTCAATTAGGAATGTCCGATTTCATTGGGGAAAAGGTGTCTCCTTTTGCATGGCGCGTCACGATATAATAACTTTGTCGTTCTTTTCAATATTATCAGATTTACTCCTAAGCTATGTCTGTATGTATTATGTATACTATTAACTTGAAGTTAAACCCCCGCATAGAAAATCATCGTTTCCCAGGAAAAGAAACAGCAGGCCATACCATGGCCAGACGGTTATAGTTTGATCAGCTCGTAATCGGCGGGCCTTATAACATCGCGGATTAATATCAATATATTTTATTTTCAACATTGTCTTGTGACATCTCCCCAGAAGTATCCCAAATTATTAATGCAAGCCCAATACTTTGTCTTCTTTCTTTAACAAACACAATATAGACCACATAGGCCTAGGTCAACTATAACACTCTTAACTTGGGTCTACTTTTTCGTGTAGTGGTATTAAAAAGCCTAACAATTCTCGCCGATTACAAGCTGATCAAACTATACATGAGCAGGTTTATTTCACCTTGAAGGCATATGCATATTCTTGCAAAAACTGGCCAACTTTTTAGTGTGCCATCCAATATACCATGCATTAGGAGGACAACTGGTATATACTGGTCAGTTTATATTCTCATTTCTAAGTGTGGCTTTAATGAATATTATGTGTGAATCTCATGTGTGAATCATTGAAATCATAATACACGAATGCATGTCTCAGTTCCCGAACTTTTCCCAGTTCTTAGAGCGTTTAAAATACATTATACATTGCGTTTGAAAATTTCGGCTCCGATTTACTTCCCAGTAAAATTGGGGGTGGTGTTGGGCACAGATAACCTTCGTCATCAGAGGTTAGCAGTTCACGCGATGCTGACGGTGTCGTTTTCCGATTAGGGCCTTTGCGCTCAATTTTTTACCCCCGACATTTTGGGCACAGTCGATGCTTTGTAGTCCGGAGATGTTTCTGCTTGATCAGAATTCACAGGCGTTTTAGTTTTGCCTTCAACCTCATTGACAGTAACACCGGGCGGAAAAACGGACAGATAATACGGCGTTTCTAGAGATTTTTTCTCCTCAGCTCTCATGATAGTTTTATAGTATGGCATTTCGGTGTTACTTTTTGTTGACACTCTTGAACCAGTAGAGTTAGTGCGAGAAAATTGGCGCCGTAGCGAACCGAATAAAGATGGCGTGGAAGGTGCAGATCCGGATAATTTAGCATCACTAGGTAGGGTAATATTGGAACTTACTCCAATACCGACGAGATTATACCCGTCTTCGTCGATGTCGGCACCGCTCGTAGTAGGCCTTTCACCAACCATCGCCGCCGACGTCAATGATGGCTCAAAAGTTTTTGTAACGCAGTATATGAAGCACCATCACCACCTGATCTGTTATCTATGTCAACACCAGCAGACAACGGAAGTTGTACATGACCTTCACTGTTTGGACCACCAATACTTGAATAATAGGGAGATTCAAAATCTGACAATCCCCGGTGCGGACGTGATGACGAAGGCATATCTGCTTCCGCTTCTGCTGCAGCGGAAGGAGAAGCCTTCAGAGGCTCCCGTCTAACGCTAAACCGTGATTTGAAACGGTATTCGCCTCGTTTACTTTTCTTAAAACAACAACAATAACATGTGATACAAATAACACAACAAATTATTGCTAAAACTGCTACTGCTATCAGTATTATAACGATCAACGGCGTCATCTGAAACCTCTTCCGAGGTCTTGGCGTTAATATTGGTGTGGGTCTACTCATTTCTACAGTTGAAGGGCGTATGATTGCAAACGGCCCCACAGTACAAGTGCCATAGGTAACAACATCGCCATTCGTGCGATTCACATGACAAACAAAAGATTTCTGGTCATATTCGGTACTCATAACAACGTTTAACACCATTCTTGCCGTGTTAGTGTTTGTATCAATAGTTGTTACACCTTTGTAAACTTTGTTGTCACTACCAACTGTCCAATACAAATTATGTGACATACTAGCGTCTGAGTCCATCTGACATGACAGAGCAACGACTTCTCCCAAAGGAACGACGAGTGTGTCACTAAACATGCTCAATGCACATTCTGGTTTTGCTACTGGCGTTGTTATAAGTGGCATTGTTACTGGAGCTCCTGTTCCACTTACTTTAAAATCTATAGATTGCGAGAGTACGTCCGAATTGGCACCAACCTTAAGCGTCCACACTTGGCAAGTGTAGTTCGCTGCATCTGTAGATTGTACATTGGTAATAGTTAAAGTATCAATTTCCAAATTGAGATCTTGTACTACAGTTCGTACCATTGTAACGCGATTGCCATCCATGAATCGTTCTTCTAGCGTCCCATCAATTGCGAAGCGGACAGAATTTTTAAGCCACACTGTAGGTTGTGTATTGAGTCTATTCCGAACATTACACTGTAACACAAATCGTTCCCCAACCGATATTCTTGTAGCTACCGATGGGTGTGCCGTAAGAGATAGTCCAACTAGAGGTAACGGCGTAGTTGTGGCAACAGTCGCTCTCAAGACGCATGCCAAAAATTCGGCAATCCATAGAAGTAGTATTTGCTGGTGATATTTTGAAACCATTTTGTTAACTTGATTAAACCAAAGTGGTAGGTCTGTCTCTTAAGCATACACTTTAGACATTACTGATGAAGTTACATGCATATCCTATGATGTGTATTTTGTGGTATGATATTTGACGTCATCATTAGTCGATCCAGTCATGTCAGTATTGTTCAGCAATCATCCGGAACTTAGGTAGACCTTATACTAGTGATCCGGAGTATGTTGCTGTGTAGAAACTGAATTCGTCCTTGTTATTGTCGGACATATTTGTGTGGAATAAAGACAAGTTGCCAGCTCGGTTGATTTATCGTCCAAATAGGCTACTGATCATTCTTAGCATGCGCACAGGAGCCAAAAAAACCTACTGCCTCTCATACGTTGCCCATATGACCACAATCCGTCATCAGCGATATCCTGTCATTTACGTTATTTGTCATTTCGGGCAGGGCTGGATTTACCTTTAGGCCAGATGGGCCTGATCCCAGGGTCCCCAAATTTTTGGGGCCCCAAAAAATTGCTCTATGCATCTTCCTTTTTAGCCTGACAAACGCCATGATTTGGGTCAAAATAGGGTAAAATCGCAAAATGTTGCGCGTTTCGCGTGCATTAGCCCATTGTGTAGCGAATTTCACCATGATTTCACCTTCATTTTGGGCTAAAATAGTCTGAAATTGAATTTTTTTTCTCGCGCTTCGCGCGCAAATGTCGTACTAATATATACTAGGCTCGTCGCCCTCTAACTTTAATGCTCCCGCTGCCACCGTCGATCTTATACCTTAACCAAAACTTGGTCACTTGAGTGCACATGTCCTGGTAAAATCTAAAAACTGGGCCACTTGAGTGCACATGCCTTCCTCACGGTGCGTTTGGGGCCTCCCAATTTTGGCCTGGCCCAAGGCCCCATAAAGGTAAATCCGGCCCTGATTTCGGGAGCCTCTGGCTCTTAGCTCTAGACACATATCTTTTACAATCAATATAAAGGCTGAGGTTAAATGGTATAACCATTGCGTTTATCGGTACCGGTGTCGACAAACGCTGCGTGCGTTTCGGTTCCCCTTACCGATACCGGCGATTTTCAGCGTTGCTCGGCCTGATTCGGAACTTCGCTTCAATATTCGTCTTCTCGGCGTTTTGTTGCAACTGCGCATTTTTGCCGCTGCGGCAAAATTGCCGATGTGTTTGCCAATGCAAGTTGAACATGTTGAAAAGATTATAGGTTTGTTTGGTGCTTTATTCTTTTCCCCGGTGTTCCTTTGGCCGCCTATATACCTATGTCGCGTCGTACGTTACGTCTTTCCGTCTGCTCTTGTACGGATACTATATCCTAAAAAGTAGACTATCCGAACACTTAAACAAAAGCAATATCTTAAAGACACTAAATCTAAATTGCAAAATAATGGCACGATGCGATTTTATTCCACTAAGCTATACTCATTTGAATGACAAAAGTGACAAATTTAGATATTTCCTTCTTCAAGGCGATTTCTGCTACCTTTTGTAACAGGTTCAATAAAGTCTAACGGATGAACGCAAAAGTCAATGCAAATTTGTGTCTCTTGAAATGCTCTTTTTTTGGTATAAATTGGTATAACTTGGGAACATAAAGTATTATCATTATAACAAATTCAAACGGGTCTACGACATGCCTCGAACGGGTTGTGATGAGCCCAGTGCAGTATATGCCTACACTCAAATCTTTTCCCCGGGACTAAAACAAACGAATTGCCGCGCCATGACACCGTAAACAACCTAACTTGTGGCAACACTGCTGAAGTCAACAGAAAATAAGGTTGTAGGGTGAATTCAGAACCCAGCGGAAATGATACTAATCTATATTACCATCAAAACAGGATGATCTGACAGGATGGATGGATGGTACAAGTGGTATTGGCCTTTCGCAGGGTTGCCAAACCCGTGATTTGGTAGCCCAATTGGGCGACTTTTGAAGATTTTTCCCGCGACTTTTGACAATTTCCGGTCCCATAGACACCAATGGTATAGTGAAAAATTAGGCGACTTTTCGATTATTTGACCCGCGATTCGGGCTGAAATCTTTTGGCAACCCTGGCCTTTCGTTTGCATCACACACACAAGAGACGAAGCAAAATAAAATGGTGTGTCACATTTATAGGCCTACATCGTTGTTTACGTGACCAAGCGAAACTTTTAAAAATAACGAAAACCAGCCACGTACGTATATCCCCGATCGGCGCATAATTCCGAAATCGAATATTTGTTTCAATTTTTTTGTGGTGTGGGTATATTGTGGAAAACATCATGGGATTTTGCGTATAATGCGATAGGTAGGCCTATATACAACTATTGCGGTTTTTTTCTTCCCTTGAACTTTCCATTGTCATGTGCATCTAGTCATTAACCAATGCATGTTTCATAAGCAATTATAAATTTATATCCAAAAAAATAGCGAATGGGCCTTTCATTTGACCAGTGTTTTTGCCATGTTTTTGTGTTTTGAGGTATCCTCAAACATGAGTTATGCAATAATCGAGTTGACGGGGGTAAATGAAATGTTTCAAACGAAACGGTTCAGAATATAAATGTAAATATTGTCAAAATGTTTTAAAATTACGGTTGTATAGTCTATAATTTCACGCGTATACAGGGTGGTCCAAAAAGAACTTTACCCAATTTGAAAACTTAAGAGCAGATATTACCAATATTGTTGCATATTCATTCATGCATGTAAAATTGTGAATGACAAGCCGAGTGTATTTACCATTATGTATGCCTAACACAATACTGTTGGTAATCGGATACATCCCAATGAAATGAGTTACGTGTGGACAAAGTGATTTTGGACCCTCTAACGTAAAACTGCTTCCTTTAAAAAAAAACTTTTCACCACATATTCTTGGAAAGACATATATTTAGAATATGTAACACCTTTGAGAATAGCCGCTCCGAACTCCGAGAAATTAAACTTTCAAATAATGGGTAAAGTTCTTTTTGGACCACCCTGTAGACTCATGAAGGAAAAACTTACTATCAATGAATGTTGGTAGAATTTTTAGAGCGAAATGGCATGGTATCATCAAAGTGATTTAAGTGAGTTAAGGGTTCCAAAATGAGCGTTTATTGCCTTTCGACAGTATTTTTTGTGGGACATGAGAGCACCTCAGACCTATCGAATTGCATTCTGAATACGAAGCATGTCTTTCTGATATCAAATAATTTTCATTTTTTGAAAATCACAATATAATACAAATTTTATGACAAATTATAAAAATTTGATATTTTTCAAATTTTGATATATAACAGTCCTCGAAGTAAATTATATAAATCTAATGATATATTCTTAAAGTGTTTGTAGCTGGGAGGAAAAGCCGAAGATCAATTGAAAATTTTGACCTTTAATATTGAAGATATGGATTTTTTTCCCAAAAAGACCTATTTTTTTTTGGTGTTTTGGGAAAAAAATCCATATCTTTAATACGAAAGATCAAAATTTTCAATTGATCGTCGGCTTTTCATCCCACCTACATACACTTTAAGTATAAATCATCAGATTTATAAAGTTTACTTCAAGTAATGTTAAATATCAAAATATCAATTTTAATGATTTGCCATAAAATGTGTATTAAATTGCGAATTTCAAAAATCAAAATTATTTGATATCAGAATGACATTCTTCGTATTCAGAATGCAATTCGATATGTCTGATGTGCTCTCATGTCCCAAAATAAATACTGTCCAAACGTTCATACCCCAGCCCTTAAGTAAGGATTGAAATAAAGATCCTGTATAGTACGTCTGTCGTACTGATAACATTTATATCAGCAGTTTAAATCTACTTCGTCAATTATACTCTTTATCAGCACCAGATATATAGCTACGTGACAGATATCAGCAACAGATAGCTACTTCATCAATGCTGTTCTCAGAAGTAATAAAGTTACTTCACCAATACTATATACATCAGCAGTAGATACATTTATCAGCTACAAAATGTTGGGAGTAACTACAGAATACCCCTCTCGGGGGTATAGTTGTATAAAGTTGTAACATGTTTGTATGTATTGGAATAGGGTGTTTTGTGCTTGAGTGGGGTATTCTGTTTTAATGATTTGTGTATGGTAATGTTGTGAGTGTGTTATTCTGGAGACTAAGTATAGGTCTTGGTTTTTTTGTGGGCGCAGTTGGCGCAGACGTAGTCGAAAAACCGACAGAGTTGGCGTTTGACGTGGACGCAGTTTAAATTGGCGGGTTGATCAATGCAGCGTAGATGCATTATTTAAGTTGCAGATGAAACAAAGGAAGTATGTTTGCTGGTACTACTCGGGAGTAGGCCTATAGGCCCTAGGTGTCGGTTTTTTAACAAGGCGCAGTCGGCGCAGACGTAGTTGAAAATTGACAGGTTTTTAAAATGGGGCGTGGACGTAGTATTGCGGGGGGATTTGTCCCCGTTATACCGTTGAAGGAGTTCAAGATGTGGTATTTTTGTGTGTGATTGTATTTGAATTAGTTGTTGGTACATGTATAGGCCTACTAGGACAAATTCTATGTCTAGTTTTTATGTCGGCGTAGTCGGCGCAGACGTAGCTGAAAATTAACAGGTTTGGGCTTTGGGCTTGGACGTGGATAAAATTGGTGATTTTATGAATGGGACATAGTGTTTGGGGGATTTGTGCCCATGATGTTGAATTAGTATAATATGTTAAATTGTGTGTGAATGTGGTGGCAGACTGGCAGTACATGAACAGTATGTTGGACATAGGTCTTGGTTTTTAAGTCGGCGCAGTCGGCGCAGCCGCAGTTGAAAATGGCAGATTTTGCGTTTGGGCGTGGACGTAGTTAAAAGTGGTGATTTTAAAAATGGAGCGTGGAGCAGTATTGCGGGGGGATTTGTCCCACAATGGCGTTGAAGGAGTAGGCCTACAAGATGTTGTTTTGTGTTTGATAGTGTTTGAATTTGTTGTTGGTACATGTAAATTGGACAAAGTATAGGTCCTGGTTTAATGTCGGCGCAGACGTAGTCGAAATTTAGCATGTTTGGGCTTTGGGTGTGGTCGTAATTAAAATGGGTGATTTTATAAATGGGGCATGGACGCAGTGTTGGAGGGGATTTGTCCCCGTTGAAGTTGAATTGGGATGACATGTTCTTTTGTGTTTGATACCAGAAGTGTTTGAGTGTTTTGCTGCTACATGCAGTGTTTGGACCGTAGGTCTTGGTTTTTATGTCGGCGCAGTCGGCGCAGACGTAGTTCAAAAATAGCAGGTTTTGCGTTTAGGCGTGGACGTAGTTAAATTATGTTAACTGTATCAAATAAATACCCTTATCTGGAATGAACTTTTGTTTTGGTTTTTAATACTGGAACATTTACGAAAATATTGCAGGCTATTCTTTATTTTTTGCTTCAGGACTAATGTAGCTAAAGTTTTACAGCCCCCCCTCTAAGTGCACAAAAACTTTTTAACCTCCCTCTTCATACACCCAAAACTTTTGAATCCCCTATATTCAGAACTCCAAAATTTTATAACCCCCCTACATATTTTTCAGCCCCCCTAATAATTGAAGATTCAGTATGTTTTGAAAGTGATATTAGTTCTTTAAGGATGACTTTGGCTATAGGGGTGGGCTTTGGCACGATTTTATGGCACATGATTATTTTGTTCATTGCAATTTTTTCGCGCGCATTTGTCCTGGTAATTAATGTTTTTAGTTGAACGATGCGATGTGGAAATTTTGGCCCCTGGCTCCGGTATCCCCTTCGCATTTTAGCATTGATAGCAAATTTTCACGGGAAAAGAGATTTTTGGGACAGCTTGGAAAAGTTAGGTTACAGATCTGAAGGGCCAAAGCTGAATCATGTTGCCTTGCACAGGGCACCCCCCCGAGAAAATGGTCTCTGGCAGGAGTGATGATGAGTTCACTGACCTTTTAACAAGTTCAACCATGGTTCAACAAAAGTCAATACGATTACGTAATTGTTCATGTGATGACACACACAGAGGGAAAGTCAATATTTACATTTCTTGGTCATAAACCTCACCTCCATGCAGTAGCCTTTATTATACGCATTATAGCTGATCTGGGTAATCAAAACAAATCTACCCATCGTGGCTTAGGGTTTTAATAACATGCTTAATTTCCGGGATTGATTGAATTTAAATAATGGATACACATTTTAAGTTTAGCATCAGTTTTTGTTATTTAGTTAAGTTGGGTTGTTGAGAATTAAAAAAAAATATTTTGCTTAAATCATTAGAAAATATGTACCATATTGGCTGAAATTTTAGGTTGAAAAGTCGGGTATGAGAAGTTAGGGTCACAAATTGTACCAACCCGACATTTTTATCACTTTGTAATATTTTCATTTGGTATGTTTCTTATTAATATTTTTTGAGGAAAAAAGTGAGGATTTTTTATCACTTTGTAATTTTTTCATTTGTTATGTTTCTTATTTATAGTTTGTGAGGAAAAGTGATAGTTTTTCATCACTTTGCACATTTTGAATTTTTATGTCTTTTAATATTTTGTGAGGAAAAAAGTGAGAATTTTGTCATAACTTTGCAAATTTTTTATTTATTATGTTTGTTATATTTTTCTGGTGAAAAAAGTGAGGATTTTTACTACTTTTATATTTTTGATTTTAATGTTTCTATTATTTTGTGATGACAAAAGTGAGGATTTTTTTCATCACTTTGTAATTTTTTCATTTGTTATGTTTCTTATTTATAGTTTGTGAGGAAAAGTGATAGTTTTTCATCACTTTGCACATTTTGAATTTTTTATGTCTTTTAATATTTTGTGAGGAAAAAAGTGAGAATTTTGTCATAACTTTGCACATTTTTTATTTATTATGTTTCTTATATTTTTCTGGTGAAAAAAGTGAGGATTTTTACTACTTTTATATTTTTGATTTTTAATGTTTTCTATCATTTTGTGATGACAAAAGTGAGGATTTTTTCATCACTTCGCAAATTTTTAATTTGTTACGTTTCACATTATTTTGTATGGAAAACAGATTTTGAAATTACTTCGGATTTTTTTAATTTTCTGTATAATGTACAATGTTGCTTTAAGCCCATGGATTGAGAAATTTAATATTATTATTCCATGCCTTGATATTGTTTGATTGCATTTTGTAATATTGTTTTCAAAGTGATGAAAAAAGTGATGAATTATTATGATGTCCACAAAAAAAGGTGCCAAAATTTCTCCCCCAAATCGTGCCATATCTAATTATATTTCGAATGTGATAGAAATCCTCACGTATCTCATCACAAAATAATTTTAAAAATGAATGAAAAATTGGCGTCGTAATGAACAACTTTTTCATCACAAAATAATAAGAAATATAACAAATGAAAACATTCCAAAGTGATAAAAAAATCCTCACTTTTTCCTCACAAAATAATAAGAAACGTTAAACATAACAAATGAGAAGTTGGCGAAATGATGAAAATAATTCTCACTTTTGTCATCACAAAACATGATGATAACAAGTGAAAAATTTCCAAAGTAATACAAAAATTCCTTACTTTTCCTCACAAAGTAATAAGAAACATAACAAACGAGAAATTTCTAAAGTGTTAAAATATCCTTACTTTTATCATCACAAAATAATAAGAAACATAAAAACTGCAAAGTGAGGATTCTTTTTTCATTTTTAACTTTCTTAAGGGGTACTACACCCTGGCCAATTTTAATGCCTATTTTTGCATTTTTCTCCAAATTATAGCGCATTGGTGACAAGTAAGATATGTATATTACAGGGTAAGGACTACAACAACTGCACTGGAAATTTTATTTCAGCACAGACAACAGTTGTGGAGTTACAGTCAAAAATGAGGGAAACCCAATATTTGATCAATAAATCAATAACTACTTGGCTTGAGTTGCTGAATTTTCAGTGCAGTAGTTGTAATCCTTGCCCCTATAATATACATGTCTTACTTTTCACCAATACGCTATAATTTTTGAGAAAAATGCAAAAATAGGCACAAAATTGGCCAGGGGTGTAGTACCCCCTTAAATCGGGCCTCAATTCTCTGAAATTGATAACATTTTATTTTTAAAGAGGGACTATGAATTTAATTCCAATATCATATTATTGAAATTCTCATCAATATTAACTGTATAGTTAGGCCTACTACTAGCTAAAACTACTGTTCTTTGAATGGTACAAAATGCAGATGTTCAATCGAAATACATATTATGCAATATAGGACTGTCCGCATTTTTTTTAGGTGGGTAATGTGTATAAAACAAATGAATATCTACGTCATTATCATTTGTTTCCCAATTTTAAAACAAGATGTTTTAGAAAAGGAAAACAAATCATACATACAAAAAAAAATCACATTTTTGACCAAAAACACCTTCCAACCCAAAAATCACATTAATTTTGACCAAAAGTCACATTTTTGATTTTTGACCAACAAAAAAATCAAGTTATTGATCAAAAAGCACATTTTAGACCAAAAACTAATTTTTTGATCAAAAATCACATTTTAAACCAAAATATCACAATGTAAACCAAAAATCACATTATAAACCAAACATCACATGAATTGAGTAAAATTACCCGGTGTTGAGTAAGGGAAAGATTTTACTCTGCTGTTTAGTAAAATTTTGCACAATACCGTACCTGGGCAAATGATAGCATTTTTTGCAAATCATTTATTAGACGAGTGGATTCTATAGCCATTTTGGCTGCTGAAACCGAATCCGGAAAGCTTTTTTTGCCGGGTTTTTTGCATAAAATGTATCTACATTGGTTCAGTGGACTTTTTCAAAATGGCCGGCAGTATATTGTGGTAGGGTTAGGGTTAGGGTTAACCGGCCAATATTAAAAGTACATGACCTAAAATTACAGCTATAGGTTAGATGTTCAGAAATTTGGTACTTTGGTAAAATAGTGAGTGAGGGCAAGGCATAGCTAGCCAACTCCCGTGTTAATTGAATGGAGATTTGACCGAAAATTTTGGTAAACGGACCGCTCACTTCTGAAGAATGCCACACGAAAACGGTACAAGCTACATTTAAAGTACTCTCTGTTCGATCATCATGATGAGTTTCTTATATAGTATGCCGAAATGGGGTACTGAAGGTGATTGACAAAGGGTCGTACTTCGCTGATGAGTAAGTGACAGTGAACATGAAAATCAGCGCCCATAACCCAAGTTAGTAGCTAGTTAGCGGAGACCGTCGCGGGACTGATTATTGATTATTGAAGTGCCTTATTTTATAGATATACGCACGATTTAGGGCAAGAAAAACAAACCGGGACACTTTTGGAGACATTATCATCATCATCATCATCATCATCATCATCATCATCATCATCATCATCATCATCATCATCATCATCATCATCATCATCATCATCATCATCATCACTTTCTACATTTTTTCTAAACAACATACTGTTTTAATAAGATTTTTTCTTAAAATGCATGTAACTATAATTATTGTTTAGAGCGTGATGAAATAAAACATCACGATTTTCATCACAAAACAAATATAATGCATAAGAAATCGTTTGTTTTAGAGCGTGATGATGAAATAAAACATCACGGTTTTCATCACGAAACAAAGTAATACATAAGAAATCAATTTTTCGTGAGTGATGAAATAAAACATCACGATTTTCATCACGAAACAAAGTAATACATAAGAAATCGTTTGTTTTAGAGCGTGATGAAATGAAAATTGAAAGTGTTATACAACTCCCGGATACATCTTAAAAACAAATTTCCATCTCATGATTGAATAGGAAGTTTGGTCAAACAGAGTATAAGGCATGATATTGATAATAAATACATAGTCTTAGGAAGCAAAAACATTTAAAATTTCAACCATTTACTAGAAACATTTTACCCTCATTTGTAAATATTTATAAAACGAAATATTTGGAGCAAACATGAATAGAAATTTACAGATCTGAAACATACTTATGAGACCTACCTAGAAACAAAAATTCAGCTTTGGTACTCAACTCCATCATAGTTAGATGGCTCTTGAAAATGGGGAGAAAAACCTGTTATTTCTTGTTTAAGGGTGTT